>NC_133452.1:149499172-149816672 GCF_048565385.1 Saimiri boliviensis
TCTTGATGGGTTTCATGTTCTGTGGCCACCATGTCAACATTGCAATAGTTTCCCCTTTGAACTTGTACTTTGTAAGTGGATTCTGATGGGACGGCATGGGATGAGCATGAACACACGAGATGCGTGTGCCTGTCCTTTCTTGTTACCCCATTCACATGCAGCATTGGCCGTGAGCACAGAATTCTGCTGTATTCCTGATGTGTGCAAGTTCACGGAGCTCCGTGACTACAAGGGAAATGTGTTTTGTCTATGACTGAGTTAGCTGGGGAGGGGGAGGGACAGTGACAGCCGTGAGAGGCCACACTTTCCATTTGAGAACAAAAACTTGTTTCAAACACAAAGGCTGCAATGGTATTCTAAGAAACACATATGACCAGGAAGCTTGGCTTGTCCTTTCTTATTCATGTTACTTCTTTGCATTTGCAAACAACTTACACTGAAAATGAAGACACAGAAGGAAAGGGAAAGATAAAGCAACCCATAAGCCTTTTCTTTTCAATTCTTCCTTACTTGTCAGTAAGCCAAAGGCAGAGAGCACTGATAGAATGTACATGTAATCAGGCCAGGCATGGTGGCTCACGCCTGTAATCCCAGCACTTCGGGAGGTCAAGTCGGGTGGATCACCTGAGGTCAGGAATTTGAGACCAGCCTGGTCAACGTGGCAAAACCTCGTCTCTACTCAAAATACAAAAATTAGCAAGGAATGGTGGTGGGCACCTGTAATCCCAGCTACTCCGAAGGCTGAGGCATGAGAATCCCTTGAATCCCGGAGACAGAGGTTGCAGTGAGCTGAGATAGCGCGACTGTGCTCCAGCCTGGGGCACAGAGCGAGATTCTGTCTCAAAAAAAAAAAAAAAAAAATTAATGTGCATTATTGAGAAGTGAAATAAAAGCGGTGCAGTGTTTTCCACTATTCTGTTAAGAATGAAATATGCAAATTGCATCATTTTAAACAATTTAGCATACAAATTAAATGCTCATATTTTCTTTTAAAGCTGGTTTTGCACAATATAAAGTTGAAAGGTAAGATTCATGCTAATGATTTAACATTTTAAATTTCCTTTACTTACAGTGGCATTAAATTGCAAATAATAATGATTTTAAAAGCCTTGTGACAAGTCAAAAGAGACACGAAAGAAAGCAGCTTTTATTTTAGTACCTCTCACAGCAGAGGCTGTTTTGTTCCTGCTTTTCAGAAAGGGCACCTACATTTTCAGTTTGCACTGGCAAACCTTTCAATGAAACAATAAAGCAAATTTCCTTATATTAAAAAGGAGTCATTTTTTATCTCCCAAGTCTACAGAGAACCAATGTTCATTTTAACAAGTTTCTCGGCCGGGTGCAGTGGCTCACGCCTATAATCCCAGCACTTTGGGAGGCCAAGAAGGGGAGACCACCTGAGGCCAGGAGATCAAGATCAGCCTGGTCAACATGGTGAAACCCCGACTCTACTAAAAATACAAAAATTAGCTGGGTGTTGTGACCCACGCCTGTAATCCCAGCTACTTTGGCGGCTGAGGCAGGAGAATCGCTTGAACCCTGGAGGCGGAGGTTGCAGTGAACCATGATCGCACCACTGCACTCTAGCCTGAGGGACAGAGCAAAAACTTCATCTCAAAAAAAAAAAAAAGAAAGAAAGAAAAGAAAAGAAAGGGAAAAAGAAAGAAGAAGAAGAAAAAGAACAAGTTTCTCCCAAGTCCCCTGGACTTTGTTATCAGAAAGCCTTGGGAGCCAGGTATTTAGCTCTGCTGTGAGTTAAAAGTTACACAGGAATAAAGCACAGCTGCAGAGCCCGGGTCCTCCCCGCTCATGATTATACCTTGCTGCGGGACTCCGCCAAAATTGCCTTGTGTGTTTATGGCATCTAAAAATTCTTGAGAATGGTACTGACCTACCAATTAAACACACTGGTATGTTCAGCCCCATGTGGCAGACAAGGAAAAGGGTTTCTATTTTCCCATGGGAAACATTTTCTTTCTTATGCTTAACTTTTATTGTTCACATAGGTTTTCAAAGCATGGCTAAAGTCTATGAACTCCATACTCGAGTCACCTGGACTTTTTGGACTTTCAGAGCAGCACGGGTGGTGTTTGACATTGTATTTTTTTTTCAACCCAGTGTGGATTCACATTTTTTTACATCATAAAAATTCACCAGCTTCCCTCCACCCTTCCCAGCCTTTGGCACTGAGAACCTAGGAGCATGTGGGCTGCCTGAGGCTTGGGCAACACCCTGGGCTTGCCTGGGGCCCAGCTGCCCCTGCCCCCGTACCATCTTCCTTCCTCCTCCGCTCAGGAGCGAAAGGCCCCATGGTTCAGGCTGTCTGGATTTGAAGCTGTCATTTACAGTTGCCCAAACTTTGAGGATGACTAAGTTGTGAAAACAGGAGATGCAATCAGATAGGAAGAACACTTTTGAGAACCAAGAAAGAGAGAGAAAGAGGTAGCGCTGTGTGGTGAGAACAGGGATGAACTGGCAGTTGGAGACTTGGGTTTTAGGTAGAGTGACCATGTAATTTATTAAACTGGATTTCTTTTGAAAGTGACAGGGATTTCTATTGGTGTTGAGGCTGGGACAACAGGAGCACATGGAAACTGTCCTGGTGTGGCAGGGCCACCATAGTTCTAGGACACTGGTCATCCAGCTGCCAGCAAGTCACATCGCATCTCTGGACCTCAAGTTCTGAAGAAAGAAACAATTGGGCTACAATTTCCCTAATTCTTTTACCATTAAGGACCTGTTACTAATCTCTCTCCACAATCATGATTTCAAAATTATCATGTCAGTTAGGAACTGAATGATACATAACAAGTGCAAGTTCTGTCGAACAGAACTTTTTTTTTTTTCTTTTTTCTTGAGACGGAGTCTCACTCTGTCACCCAGGCTGGAGTGTAACGGCACGATCTTGGCTCACTACAACCTCCGCTTCCCAGGTTCAAGCAATTCTCCTGTCTTAGCCTCCCGAGGAGCTGGGACTACAGGTACGTGCCACCCACGCCCTGCTAATTTTTGCGTTTTTAGTAGAGATGGGGTTTCACCATATTGGCCAGGCTGGTCTCAAACTCCTGACCTCATGATCTGCCCGCCTCCGCCTCCCAAAGTGCTGGAATTACAGGTGTGAGCCACCACGCCCAGCCAATCAGAACTTTTTGTCAGCGTTGAAATAACCAGTTACTGCACCATGTTCATACAGTTTTAGGCAAAAGAAAAAAAAATCCCTTGACCTTTTTATACGCCTGTGAGTCCTATTTAAAGTACATTGAACAGTTCTGACACCATTTTTGAAAATGGTAATGGCTTTTGAATCCTTCCCAATATCTTCCCAGTCAATAGACATCGAAGTCTGGAGGTTAAAAGCCACGTGACTGGATGATCTATTGGTTTGTATCCAGTTCTAGTCTTCTCCACTCACCTGATAAGTTTAGTACGTCATGCTATAAAATATAGACAGAGAAAGATGATGGCAAATGAAAGAGGGCCTGCTTGGAGTCAGAAGCTGCAGTCCATTAATGTGGGTCTAGCAAGGGGGCCGGGATGAGGATGTTAGGTGGGGAGGCAATCCCTCATGCTAGGGGGCCTGGACAAAGTTGCTGCAGAGGGAAAAAAGGATGCTTTGCCTTGGGGCAAATTTCCTCCTGACTTGAGTCATCTTAATCCACAACTGGGAGAATTCTCAGAGTGTATTCACAGCATGAGGAGATGAACAAGGAGCAGGAATGGAATAGCTGTGCAATGGTTATTCTCTGTGCTTCTCTTCCGCTCATATGAACTCACTCTAGGGGGGGAATGTGCAGTCAAGAGCCCTCCACAGATCAATAATGGCAGGTAAATTTGAGGTCTGCAGAATCAAAGAGTGAAATAAAAAGAACAGGCCTGCTGCCTGCTCCCATAGATAGTACTAGCATTCTAGTTTCTATGGTAATGGGCCTGCAATGTACTCAGTGGGGGCAGCGCCCCCGACCTCATGGTGCACGGAAATGCGTGCGTTGGTGAGTGGATGACTGTGACAATGACCAGAGGGGGACACCACTTGCATTTTGTGCCCTGTCGTGTGCTGGAGACACTCCCATAAGGAAGATTCACCCTACCCAAAATATCAAAATCAGCTCCACTGAGAAACGCTGAATACAAGAATGGGCTTTAAATTCATACATATCAGGAATTATTTGGATCCTGTAACAGGGTTCAAATCATCCTGGACAACTTCCTACGGTGCCAGACCCTTGGGCAGAACTTCCAGATGGAGCAGATTGACTCCTGGATAAAAGATTGACTCCGGATAACTGCTCCTGGATAAAGGAGCAGCGGTCACCCCAGAAGGCAGTGGGCAACCCACCCCAAGCCTAGCGTAGACTAAGTGTTGGGTATAGGGATGGTTTCTCTTTTCTGTCAAAGTTGACAGCATTGTTGAATCATTGTCTTCATTTACTTATGAGATGATTGGCATTGACCTTCAAAGCGGAACAACTTGAGCTAAAGCCAAAAACTGGTGTGCAGCAGCTGGGTGACTTTCATCTCTACTTTGCCTTCCATGCTAAGTGTTGACTTCTGCTGAATTTGATTTCATTCATTTCAGCTAGACGTGTGTGGTGAATAAGCTTTTCACCAGCCTTCCCCTGGAATGGCTGAGTCAGCTCTGGTGTGAGTTAGTGGCCCCAGAGGAGAGCAGGCCAAGACGCCCTCTCTATGAGATACCTCCTAAAAGGAAAGAGGTCATTGATGACCCACAAAGGAGGCCAGGACCATAAATATTTCAGAATTCGGTTTTCTTAAAATCTCAAATAATGAAAAACATTTGCTTGTTTAAGCCTTTTAAGTCCTCCCAGCTTTGGACTCGAGCCCCAGTGCCTGGCTGCAGAATTCCATGGTGAGGCACAAGCATGACATCATGTTCAGGAGGAACGCACAACACATAAAGCCTCGCCTGGGTCAGAGACAAGTGCTGAGCTCTCAAGAGGGCCCTAAGACAAACACGCAAATGTGGCCTAGCACATGTCGAAGACCCGTGCAAGGGCAAACATCTTTATGACTTTGGTCCTGGGAAGAGAGACCCCGGCCTGGGATTAGAATTTACAGCTGACAAGTTGCTGATGAGGCAGTAATGCCACTCAGCAGGAGAATGGCCACTTTGGGAACCGGGAGTTTAGCACCCGAGGCTGCAGGTCTCCGGGTGAAGCCCCAGGGCAACTCCTTCACCTTGGCTGGAATAAGTTAACTCACCCCACAGCCTGTCCCCCAGGACCGTTCTCTGTCTTCCTTTGGATTTACAGGCTTCCCTGCAGTTCTTTAGGGCTTTGACACACATGACAATTTAACATCAAGGGAATCCCCAAGTCGGGGAAAAAATATCTTTCTTGGCTATAAACGTCACTCTGAAATTCTTCTCAACTGTAGTGTTTTAAGAGCACTTAGAATGTGCCAGACCTGCCCTGTGCAATGTCCTGTCCCTCTTAGAGCTAACAGCTCACAAGCATGCTTACAGATGTCCTCCCTGACCCCCAGAGCTCCAGCCAGCTTCGGTGTTGAGGTCCCCTAGGGGACATGTGGCAATGTCTCGAGATGTTTTTTGATTGCCACAACTGGGTGGCGGGGGCAGCTGTTACTGGCATGTAGGGAATAGAGGCCAGGGATGCTTCTAAACATCCTATAATGCGCAGGACACCCCACCCCCAACAAAGAAGAATCCAGTCCAAGATGGGAAGAGTGCTAAGCCTGAGAAACCATGAACTGGAGTATGCCTTGCCTCCGCATAAGCCAAGAAGGAAATTATTTAGATTTGCACCATCCAGTGGAATTCCCTGTGATACAAGAAATGGTCAGTATCTGTGCTGTCCAATGTGGGAGCTCCCAGCCACATGTGGTTATTGAGTGCGTCAGATGAGGCCAGTGTGACTGAGGAAGTGAGTTTTCATGTTACACCATTTTAATTAATTAAATTATAATGATCCCGTGCAACTGGTAGCGACTCTGTTAGACTGTGCAAGTCCACACAATGGGAGCTTAGAAGCACTGAGATCACCTGCCCCTAGTCAGGTGCCCCTTCCGCTGGTTTATGACTGAAAGCTCACAGTTGGACACTCCTTCTTTAGCTAAGACTTTAACCCATGTTGGTAAGACGTTATCCCTGGGAGGGAGATGACCTTTAACTTGTAAAGAGCTGCTGCTAATTTAATATGACTGACGGATCTGAAAGATATTTTGGCGGGAACAGAGAGCACTAGGGGCCTAGAGTAAGAAACAGGACCCTGTGAGAATGACCAGGGGGTAAGCTTGGGGAGGGGATAACTAGGATGCACGGGGGGAGGTGGAGACACAGGCTAGAGGTAGCAAAGGCCACCAATGCTTTCTTTACTCATATACGCTCTGCTGAGAATGAAAGCCAGTTACTCAGCATTCTTATCAGACTCATGTCTGTGAAAACCAGTGCCAAAGAGTGCCAGGAAAGACAAGGTCCGTGACAAAGGGCAGCCTGTTTCCTGCTCCCTCTCCACCTCCCCATGGCTCTTTGTCGGAGCCCCCAAGCGCTGAAATATTTTGGTGCCTCTTCCCGTATCTAAACCCAAATTAAAGCAATACTAAACCACAAAACATAACATGATTTTCCTTTTTATCGATTATAAAATTCTGGATAAGTCCATCGCAGCCTCATTGTTCTGACTTCTGCTGGTACCTCAAGCAAGTAAGCACCTTGTTGTTAACCTAGCACTGCTTTAGGGTCGGAATATTATGGCTCTTTTCCTTATGATCCATTGTTGATCTAGTCTATTGTGCAAATTTTCACAGATGGAATATTGTGTAGATATTCTACTATAAAGATCCTAGAGAAGACAGTCACCAACCTCACCTGGTAAGCTCCCTCTGCCCATGTTTCTGGAGAGGAGGAAAAAAGAGCTGAAACAAATCGAACCAAACCCAAAGCCCTTTCTTCCTAAATGTTCTGCAGGGCTCAAATGGGAGCTCCTGGTAGTATCGGTTCTGGTGATTTTCATGGAGGACAATGGAGACTGATCTCAAAGAGTGAGTTCACCAGAATCATGGCAGCGAAGGAGAACTGCATGATAAGAATTGTTAAAAGGATACAAATTGTTCTGTCCAGAAAGAAGCAAGTTGAGAGAGAGGTAGGGCTGAGAGAATAGATAGTTGTGAGCGTTAACTCCTCCACAAATCGTGAGTTTTTCTGAAACAACGGGGTGAGTGAGGAGAGGTGGGGGTGTAGAGAGGAGGGTAGATAGATTTAAAACAGAAAAATAGTACAAGGAGGGATTAGATACAACAGTGTGGTGGTGGGCGTGGGGAGGAGATGTGATTTAAGAGTCTTTTGCCCCAGTGCTAAAGGATGCAAAAATAAAGGCGTTCAAAAATGTTGAAATGTAAAATGACAGTTCCATAACAAATTATTGACTGGAGGAAACGAAAGATGCTTAAAGCTAATCTTGTGAGATTAGCATAGGAAAGTGCTCCAGCTCTTTCCTAAAATAATCCCTGCCATTCTCCAAAATGCAACACTACACCTACCTGATCACGAGTCTTTGGGTTTATTTCATATGTTCACTCTTGCTGTGGAATAAGGTCGATTAAACCTCACGAGTCAGTTTGCAATTTACTGACATTTGACATAAGCAGCTTTTATGGGTTGGTGCTGAAATGGGCTGAGAAACACAATCCCTCCCTGGGTAGAAGTGGGAGCTTTCCTGTGGCTGCAGCAAGCCCAGACATATGGGGGCTGGAGGAGAGCTGCAGTTCAAATGCAGTAATAACTGTTTTGAAACTGATCCACTCTAAGTCTTTGAGTGCAATGGCTGATTATTGGGTCAACAAACATGAAAAGCATTGTCACTGGCCCAAGTTTGAAGCAGAAGCAACATGTCTTTCATGAGCATTTAGGATGAAAGATGTAAGATTAGAAAAAAAATGTTGGTAACAGTGAACATCATTTGAGGGTCTTTGTAATGTGTGTTTTGCCCTAAGAGGAAAAGTAAGACAAGATGTGTGAAACGTCCTTGATCTTTCTGCAACCTAGAGCTGTAAGCCCTGTATTACCTTCATGTTTCCATTACAAGAACTGCCAGGTTGATTTTCCAATGAGACTTTCAACTCTCAGCTTAGTAAGACTGTGACTGTGTGGTGCAGTGAACAATGGTTCAAGGACTACTTCACTAAGTGTGAATTTGACTGCATTATGCCTATTCTTAAAATCCTTAAAATTCATCAATGGTTCTCCATTACCTCCGGGATGGGGAGTCTCCTCACTGGGATGTACAACTTTCACCTCTTACCTCGCGTTGAGCTAGGTCCACGTTTCCAAATGCTCTATGTTCTCTTGTAACATCGCAACCTTGCACATGCCATGCCCTTATTTTAGAATCAGACGTGCCTTCTCTACCAAATCATCCTAAGCAGCTCTCGAATTAGATGCTCCTTTGCACTCTGTGCTTAACTTGTTTACCACACACATCATGTTCTATTTAAGTGACCTCCCAACAAACCCCTGAGATTCCAGAAGCTGGAGGAAGGCGCTCTGGAACTGAGCCCTCTGCTAGATGCTGAGAACATGCCATCACCCACATGTTCCCAGCATCTAGCACCATCCCAGGCACAGGGGGAGCAGAGGTAGGTCTGTGCTTGATGATCGAATGGATGAGTTTCAGTGAACTGTGAATGATGGGGAGCTTTTCAACAAAGCAACACCCCATGGTTTCCCTTCAGCAGAATAAATAATGCATAGAAGCAGTTAATGGTCCCCTTATGTCAGCTCAGCACATAGATATATGTAAAGTCCCATGGGTTCCCATAAGCCAAATAAGACAAAGTAAGAACAGAAATGGTCCATACACTTCAGAAAAAGGAAGGAAGGAAGGAAGGAAAGGAAAGAATAGTTTTCCCGTGAGTCTACTCTCAGTAAAAGATATTATTTAAATAGTATTTTGTTCTGAGGCTTTGACCATGAACAAAGAAGAAAGTGAAATATATTGGGTTCTATCCATGAAATTAGAAGAGGAACATTTTCTGTTCCCAATCAATCAAAAGACACAGGTTGGTTTCAACTAGAAGCCATGTCTGAAGAGACCCAGGAGCAGAGGAGAGCTGCGTTAGGCAATGCAAACCAGGCTGAGCCTGACGTGAAAGTGCAGGTGAATGAGACAGTTCCTTTCCCAATATCTCCCCTAACATTGCCTCACTTACTACTCATCTCAGTTGGATTTACTGTGCCTCACAGGTATTGACTCCTTTTGCTCTTCCTCTTCTCACTGCGGAAAGCATGAGCAGAGGGAGTGCTCGGACAGGCATGCCCCCTCAGCATGTGGGAAAGCCATCAGGCAAGTGGCAGGTGCGGCGGCCATGGCCAGGGCCACACAGCCTGGAGAGGGCCTCCCTCCTGGCAGGGAAGGCTGTCTCTACTTGCTCCTCTCTGAGAATGCTCGTCAGGTGTGGCTGCGGGTTTCGGCAGCCTGCAGCTGTGTTTAGGAGGGCATTTGCTTTATCTACCACATCCTTTGAGGATTTCATTGCAGGCCATTTTTTCCACTTTAATGAATGCTCTGGCAGCTTATGAACATGGGGCTGTGTCTGCATGCCCTGAACAGTGATTATGTTCACCATTGTTAAGATTGAATGTAACATATATTCATGGATCCTTCTGCCACCTCCTTTTCACAGGATGGGCTCTCAGTTCTGGCCAAAACAAGAAGAAAGCTGTAAAAAGAAGGGCTTTAGCCCAAAAGTTGGAGTTGCTCAGTTTTCTTCCTTTTCTCATACCCCATCAGCTAATTAATCACCTCCTACTGCTGTTTATAATTCCTTAACAGTTTTCAAATCTTTCCCCTAGATTAGCTAAATAAAAATAGCACATCAAATGAAAATCAAGTTTGATAAAGTTACTAATAGGGAAATATACAAAGTGGAAAAAGCCGTGAATGTGAACTCTAAAATAATGACAAAACAGTTTAAGTAAATGACTATATATGCACATAGATATGATTTTGAAAAGAACTTCATAGGGTACACACACACAAATAAGAATGCTTATTTCTGGAGAGTTAAGGAGTGTTTTTGCTTCATTCCTTATACATTTTAATTTTTTTTTTTAAGATGTGGTTTCACCATGATGGCCAGGCTGGTCTTGAACTTCTGACCTCAGGTGATCCACTCACCTCGACCTCCCAAAGGGCTAGGATCACAGGTGTGAGCCACCGTGCCCGGCCACATTTTGAATTTTTTAATCCAAAATTTTTTATAGCAAGTATGTATTATTTTTTGTCATCTGAAAAAATAATACAAATAAAGAAGTTAAAATAGATTTAACTGAGTTTGTACAAAGAGGGGAAGATCAGGGTGCCCCTGTTTTATCCATGTCACCACCATAGTTTAGACTATTGGTCATAATTTTTTCTTACCTGCAAAAAATCTCCTTGCCTGTTACCTTCTCTTCAATTTATTCCCCCGTTATTGATTCTCTCTGAAAATATTAGATTGGTGTAATTGCAGTTTTTGAATTTGTTGGAATTTGCTGTTTGATATTGGAATACATTCTTAAATGAATGTGGTTATGTTACACATCATTTTCATGGGCATTTCTCATCTTACTTTTTTATTTTTTTGCTGATGACTTATTACTTGCTGTTTATTTTAGGTTTATTTTAGACTATGGAAATGATGTTAAAAAGCGAATTCAAGCAATTCTTTAATTCGAGTTCAAAATGGGTCATCGAGCAGCCAAGACAACTCGCAACATCAACACCTTTGGCCTAGGAACTGCTAACGAATGTACAGTGCAGTGATGGTTCAAGAAGTTTTGCAAAGGAGATGAGAGCCTTGAAGATGAGGCGTGTAGCGGCCAGTTATTGGAAGTTGACAGAGACTACTGAGAGCAATCATTGAAGCTGATCCTCTCACACCTTCAAGAGAAGTTGCCGAAGAATTCAACGTCGACCATTCTACCACTGTTCAGCATTTGAAGCAAATTGGAAAGGCGAAAAAGCTCGATAAGAGGGTGCCTCATGAGTTGACCAAAAGTAAAAAAAATCGCCATTTGAAAATGTCGTCTTCTCTTATTCCATGCAACAATGAACCATTTCTTGATTGGATTGCGGCATGCAATGAAAAGTGGACTTTATACGACCACTGGGAATGATGAGGTCAGGTTGGACCGAGAAGAAGCTGCGAAGCACTTCCCAAAGCCAAACTTGCACCACAAAATAGTTATGGTCACTGTTAGGTGGTCTGCTCCAGTCTGATCCATACAGCTTTCCGAACCCTGGCAAAACCCCTGCATCTGAGAAGTATGCTCAGCAAATCAATGACATGCACCAAAAACTGCAACACCTGCAGCTGACATTGGTCCACAGAAAGGGACTAATTCTTCCCCATGACAATGCCCAACTGCACGTCACACAATCAATGCTTCAAAAGTTGAATGCATTGGGCTACCAAGTTTTGCCTCATTCCCCCATATTCACCTGACCTCTCACCAACCGGCTACCACTTCTTCCCACATCTCAGCAACTTTTGCTTCCACAACCAGCACAGTGCAGAAAATGCCTTCCAAAATCTTGTTGAATCCCAAAGCACAGATCTTTATGCTACAGGAATAAACAAACTTTTTTCTCATTGGCAAAAATGTATTGATTGGAATTGTTCCTATTTTGATTAATAAACATGTGTTCGAGACTAGTTATAAGGATCTAAAATTCACAGTCTGAAACCACAATTACTTTTGCACCAATCTAATGTCTCTCAAAAAAGGAAATCTGACCAAGTGGCTCCTCTAAATGTTCCAAGGTTTCCCAGAGGATAAAGAAGGCTGAAGACAAGATCCTTCCGAAGCTCGTCTGCACCTGAGATTTACTTCCAGTTCCTGTCTCCATCCCTGGTAACCAGGGGTCTGTCTGGGCTCCCTTGCTTGAGACATGACATGGCCTGGGACTCCCTTTTCCCTCCTCACCTCCCCCTGCCCTCACCTCCTTCAGAGTCAGCCTTCCACAGTCAGCTCTTATGAGAAGACACTTCTCAGAGGATGCCTTCCTGCCATCGCCAGGTGGAGCTAAGGCTTTTCTTCCTACCTCGGTCACAGCTCTACATTTATGATATCCATATAATTATAGCCATGCGCTACTTAACGATGGGGACGTGTTCTGAGAAATGCATTGTTAATGACTTTGTCGTTGTACAAAATGCATACAGTGTACTCACACAAACCCAGATGGTAGAGCCTACTCGTCACCAGGCTATTTGGTCTAGCCTATTGCTCCTGGGCTGCAAAAGTGGATGACATGTCAATGTACTGAATATTGTAGTCAGTTTGCAATACAATGGTTAGTATTTGTGTATGTGAATACTGCCTATCTAAACATAGAAAATGTTCAGTAAGAATATGGTACAAAAGATAAAAAGTGGCACATCTGTACAGGGCAGTTACCCTGAATGGCGCTTGCCGGACTGAAAACTGCTCTGGGGGAGTCAGGTACAGTAGTGAGTAGTACGTGCATGTGAGGCCTGAGACATTACCATACACTACCGCAGGCTTTATAAATACCGTACATTTAGACTACATTTATCCAATAATTTTTCTTACTCCAATAAGAAATTACCCTTAGCTTACTATAATTTTTTTTACTTTATATACTTAAATAAAATGAAAACTTTTTGACTCTTTTGTAATTAAAAAGTAAGACACAAGAGCATACATTAGCCCAGCCCTACACAGGGTCAGGATCAGCACTATCGCTGTCTTCCACCTCCACTTCCTGTCCCACTGGAGGGTCTTAGGGGCAGAGACACACAGGGACCTGCCATCTCCCAGGATAACAATGCCTTCTTCCGGAATGCTTCCTGAAGGACCTGCCTGAGGCTGTTTTAAAGTTGATTTTTAAAAATAAGGAGCAGTGACTGACGCCTGTAATCCTACCACTTTGGGAGGCCAAGGTGGGTGGATCACGAGGTCAGGGGATCGAGACCGTCCTGGCCAACATGGTGAAACCCTGTTTGTACTAAAGATACAAAAATTAGCCGGCTATGGTGGTGTGTGCCTTTAGTTCCAGCCACTCAGGAGGTTGAGGCAGGAGAATTGCTCGAATCTGGGAGGCAGAGGTTGAAATGAGCCGAGATTGTGCCACTGCACTCTAGCCTGGGTGACAGAGCCAGACTGTCTCAAAAAAGAAAAAAAAAAAAAAAGAGAGAGAATGTGAACCCTCTAAAATAATGATTAAAAGTATACTATAGTAAAAACAAACTAATAACATAGTAATTCACTATCATTATCAAATATTATGGGCTGTACACAATTACATGTGGTGGCAATACAGTAGGTTTTTTGACACCAGAATCACTACTAACATGTGAGTAATGCATTGTTCTGTGATGTTAGGATGGTTACAGCGTCACTAGGTGATAGACTGTTCAGCTTCATCACAGTCCTGTGGGACCACCAACCTATATACGGTCTGTCGTTGACTGAAGCGTAGTCACTTGGTGTATGTCTGCATTGCTTTATGCGTCTTTTCTCCACCTACGGGGCAGGAAAATGTTCTGTCTAACTCTGTCCCTGGCTCTGAGTGTGGAGTCGGGCATCAGTAGGTGTTTAATAAACACTGTTGACTGCATATGCCTTTAGCTGGCATGGATGGGGAGGGCAGAGCAGGGGATCTGAGTTTTGTTTCATGGATTTATTGCTCTAACAAACTTTTGTTCTTAGTTCACCATGTTTAAGCTCTCTTCTTTCCTCAGCAGATGGTAGGGCATTAAAAAATGTTAAGGTATTCAGTCATATCAGTGCATATTCACTGTATACGTCTGGCACACGAGGGAGTGCATGTTACTACCTGTGCCTCACAGACACAGCAAAGTATCTCCCCTCAGTAAGCAATTTAGCTCTGGGTAAATGTCTCTCAGTGTCATGAGCTGAGTGCTGTCCCCTCCAAATTCTTATGTTGAAGTCCAAACCCCAGTGTCTCAGAATGTGATCTTATCTGGAAATAAGCTTGTTGCAGATGTAATTAGTTAGCATGAAGTCATTAGGGCACCCTCCTAATCCAATAGGACTAGTGTTCTTATAAAAGTGGAAAATTTGAACATAGACACACCTGCACATGGGGACAGTGACACATGAACATGAAAGCAGAAACTAGGATGATGCCTCTACAAGCCAAGGAATGCCAAAGACAGCCAGCAAACACCAGAAGTTAGGAGAGAGCCGTAGATTCTCCTTTGCAGCCTTCAAAAGGAGCCAATCCTCCTGACACGCTTGATCTAAGATCTCAGACTTTTAATTTCCAGAATGGCAGACAATACATGTTTCTTGTTTAAGTCACTCAGTTTGTGGTATTTTTTTTTTAATTTTTATATAACAGCCCTAACAAACTAATACTCTCAAGGATCCTTAAGTGAAGCATCAGAAAGAAGCACTTTCTCCTAAATCTCCCCTATTGAACTATCATTTTGAAAACCATCCTCTGGCATGATTCTGGAGCCCTTTGCAAACGGGAAAGGAATAGATGTATACTAGCTCTTTTTCAAATTAAATTTTGGTTGTTATTTTCTTTTTTCCTATTCTTTTTAAATTTTTTTAACTGAAAAATAAAACTAGCCAAATCTAGGTGCATATAGAACTGAATTCAAAAGACAAAAAGATATAGACTGAAACATAAGTCTCCTGTTTATCTTCAGGCCCAGCTACCCAGTTTTCCTTCCCCAGAGGCATCCTTTGTGTGTGCAACTGTATGTATGTGCAAGTGTATATTTCATTTTTCTCATACATTGGCATAGACTATACAATCATCTATGTTACTTTTATCACTTTATTATAGACACCAGAGATAATGCTCTATTAAAATACCAAATATGCCTAATTGTTTTTGATGACTACAAAGTATCTCTTTGATGGATATATTTTCTGCCCATTTAAAATACATTCTCAGCTGACTTTCTCAATCAAAACAAACAGCATTTCCAAAGTAATTACTTCTCAGCCTGGATGAGGCTGAGCCTTTCTTTCCACTGCTCTCTCCTCCATTAAATAAATGGATACTCTTTTCCCACCTGAGGTTGTTAGATATGCCTCCCACTCTATGAAAATCCACTTTTCTCATGTTTTATATAGGGTGGCCAAGGCAGAGCAGCTTCTGTTTGGTGTGCCACTGGTGCATCCTACCCCACTAGATATAGTTCACCAAGTTTTTCTCCTCTCATGAGCTATGCTAAAAATAATCAATTGGATACATGTTATGCCAGATGAAATGTGAGACAACATGCATTAATCACAACCTTTGCTTTGTGTATTCATTACCTTCCTGTGACCTGTGGGCCATTATTCACTTTCTCAATTCTGCTACACTGAGATTTCAGGACTCGCCTGGGTTGTGTCTATTTGCATTCTAGAATCTTTCCTAAATTCTCATAGAAACAACAGGGAAATGCATCTTGTTAAACAAGACTGTGCTTGCATTTATCATCTAATTTCCAAATATAAGTTAATAAAGCCATTCAGCTGTACGATAATGATATCCTACTTCATATGGTTGATTCCAAATGTGAGCTTAAGGAGATAATAACCATGTTGAACTCATAATTTTTCACTTTAAATATAAGAAGCTCTTTAAACATTAGTGATGGCCGCCAGTTCTGGTGACCTTCAGAATTCCCTTCCCTTTTTAGAGTCTCTGTATCTAATTCATTCTTCCAACCCTAACTCATTGCCTCTCAGTAGTCTTCAAAGATCTCTTCAGTCTAAATGAATAATGCATGAGCCTTCCTTCCTTACACAAGAGCTGACAGTATGGACCTCTACTTGGCTCTGATCTCCTCCAGTGTTGTTTTGAGATACTTTTTCTATGCCAGCTGCACACATCTCTTGAGAATCAGAACTGAATGTGGTACCCTTTATTCACAGTGTAGATCAATGTCAATGTCAACAAGGTAAAGAAATAATGAACAGACATTCAGCCTCTCAGATAGTAAGAGTTAACACTTACTTCATATGAACCAGGTAGCATTTAGAGAATTTTAGAGGAATTATTTCATTTAATTGTCATAGTATCTTTTAGGTGATAGGTATTCTTATTACTTCCATTATACAGAAATAAAGAAAGACACACCCAAAGTCACACAGCTAATCAGGCTTCAGATGATGTGACCTTCCACACTAAAGTAGCTGTCTCCTAGTGAGCCCCAAACTCTAGAAATGAATAAAAACTCAGCCATTGACCTTGAATAAGTCAGAATTTTAATTAGATTTGCAAGTTTAATGAATTCTCTCAATGGCCTTCTAATTCCACACTCTGCGTTTGTCCTGGAGGTGTTTCCAAGAGCCAGTGTGATCCTGTTAAAACCCAAACCAGTTCTTGGCTCCAAACTCTCCAATGGCTTTTCTTCTCACTAGAGTGAAAGCTAGAGTTCTGATAATGGTCTAGAAAGCCAGTGTCGTTCCCACCACTATCCCGGTGTGACCTCCTTTTCTGCTGTCTCTGTCCTTAGCTCCCTGTGCTCAGCCATGTTGCCTCCTTACTGTTCTGAGTCTGGCATGCTTCTGCCTCCCATCTTCCCATTGAGGTCCCCTTGTTTGAAACTCTCTCCCCCTGGTTAGTTATCCCGTAATCTTCTTTGGATTATGACCTAAAGGGACACTTTTCTGGCTACTGATCATGATGGAATAACTACTTTCAGACTAGTTTGTCCCCTGTAAATAATTACTGGACAAGATATATGAAACAAGCTAGTTTTCAGACAATGGAAAATAAACAGCCCCAGACTGCAACACTGGGGAGAAGGGAGTGTGAGGTGAGCCCCAGAGTAGTCCAGCTCTCTGCCTGGAGACTTGAGTTTGAGTAGAGCACAGGATGCTTGCTGGGCAGAAGAGGCAGGGATCAGAGTTTGAGGCAACTGAAATAGCTGGAATCTGTGCAGAGAAGAAGCCTAGAAATCCTTGCATGCGTGTGGGAAGCCCCTCTGTGAGTCCACAGCTGAGGGTTTGACTGCACATGTGCAGGCTTGCCAGATGTCAGCTGCTGTGAGCTTGAGATTGAAACAATGTAACAGAGGTTGAGCAGTTCTGGGGTTGAATATGAGAGCATTGAGATTCAAATTAAAATGGAGTTCCTCAGTCACACTAGTCACATTGAAGTGTTCAAATAGCCACATGTGGCTAGGAGCTGTCCTATTGAATGGTGCAAACGTAGAACACTTTCTTCAGTGCAGAGAGTTCTATTAACCAGTGCTGAGCTACAGCTTGTACAATGTAACATTCACAATGCCCCGTATTCAATGATAAATCACTAGACTTAAAAACAAACAAAAACCATATTAGGGTAATGTAATCCCTAGTAAGAAATAAAAGCAAAGGAACTATTCTAAGATGGACCAAATGTTGGATTTAGAAAATACATTAAAACATATATGTTTTACAATATATATTCAAATAATTAAAAATAATTAGAGAAAAGTGGTCCTAAGTTTTGAGTAAATGAAGAATTTTTAGTAGATAAATTGGACCCTTAAAAAGAAACAAATTGAAATTCCAGAACTGTGCAATGTCTGAAGTGAATCATGCACCAGAGAAGCTCACCAGCAGGGTGGAGATGATAGAAGAAAAAGTGAAGTTAAAGACACATCAGTAGAAAATATCAAATCTGAAGAACAGAAATACAAAATATTAAGGAAAAATGAACAAAGAGTCAGAGACCTGTGGAACAATATCAGACAGTCTAACTTACGTGTGTTTGGTGTTCCAGAAGGAGAAGAGAGAGAGAGCAGAAAAAAATATGTCTGAAGAAATAGTGAGCAAGAGCTTCCCAAATTTAAAAAATGACTTAAGAATCCACGAAGCTCAAGCAGGATGAAGATAAAGGAAACCCCACCTAGGTGCATCAGTCAAATGACTGAACACTAAAGATAAAGATACAATCTTAAAAGCAGCTAAAGAAAAAAAACACACACACAGGAAAACAAAGATAAAAATTATTACTAATTCTCATCAGAAAGAGTAGAGACTAGAAGACAATGAAATAACATCTTTGGAGCACTGAAGTAAAAATCCTGTTCACACAGAACTCTATACAAATTGAATAAAAATAGTCTTCAAATTTGGAGGTGAAATGAAGACATTTTCAGATAGGCAAAATCTGAGAAGATTCATCACAAGCAGATCTGAACTGCAGGCAATGCTAGAGGGTGCTCTTCCATATAAAGAGAATAGTACCAGGAAGAAACCACACAAAGAATGAAGAGTATTAGAAATAATAAGTAACTGAGTAAACGAATTACAAAACATTCATACGATAGACTCAGTAAATAAAAAAATAATGACTGATAAATGCGATAACATGGCTTAAGATAACCAAAGGAAGCCACATTCAAAAGACTTTACAGGCATAGTTGCATTTATATTAAATTCTAGGACAGGAAAAACTAACCTATAATAATATAAATAATATTTGTGGTAGCTTGAGTGGGAGTAGGAGACTAAATATAAGAGAAAGAGGGACGTTTCAAGGAAACGGAAATTTTCTATAGCTTGATTAGGGCAGTGGACATTAGTCAAAAGCCACTCACCTGTACATTTAAATGTGGGAATTTAACAGAAGATAAATTATACCTTGATAACATTGGCTAAAAAATTTTTTTAAAAACCTAAAAAAAAAAGCTAACTTTGGCCAGGTGTGGTGGCACATGCATGTAATCCCAGCACTTTGGGAGGCTGAGGCAGGTGGATCACAAGGTCAGGAGTTCGAGACCAACCTGACTAACATGGTGAAACCCTGTCTCTTCTAAAAATACAAAAATTAGCCAGGCGTGGTGGCACACACCTGTAATCCCAGCTACTGGGGAGGCTGAGGCAGGAGAATCACTTGAACCTGGGAGGCGGAGGCTGCAGTGAGCTGAGATTGCGCTACTGAACTCTAGCTTAGGTGACAGGGTGAGACTCTGTCTTGAAAAAAAAAAAAGTATCTTCTCAGTGAGGCTTATCCTGAGTACCCTATTTAAAACTTCACCCCACTACTCCCTACCTTTAATTCTCTCCCTAGCACATATCTCTAATGCAGTGGATATTTTTATCTTGCTTTATCTTCCCTTCTAGAATGTAACTTCCATTTGGGCAAGAACTTTTGCCTGTTATGTTCATTGCTGTGGACCATACCAAGAATGGTGCCTAGCACATAATACATGCTCAATAAATTTACATGAATGAATAAATGCAGGAATATATGAGTGAATGAATTTACCTTCTTTACTGTTATCAAATGTAAGATGAGTAGACAGGCTAAAGCAGGGGTCCCCAAACTTTTTACACAGGGGGCCAGTTCACTGTCCCTCAGACCGTTGGAGGGCTGGACTATGCAAGGTGTGACACCCTTCACAGCCAGCACTGCTGCCTCCACTATCCCAGACAGTGGTATCCAGTGTCACAGGCCCAGCACCGCCTCCAGTGCTGTATACAGGGATGGCAGTGATCAGCCTGTGACACTGTATACAGCGTCCTGGACATCTGCAGCAGCGGTGGGCCTCTTCTGTGGGAAGCCCACTGCTGCATGTTTCCCCTATTATAAGACACCTCCTAAAAATAAGACAGCCCTCGTCTTTTGGGGGTAAAATTAATATAAGACAGGGTCTTATAATAGGGGAAACACGGTGTGTAGTAATGTGGGGGGAGACTTGGGCAAAGGGAGGTTATAGGGGCCATTATGTTGTTGTACATTTGGGGGAGTATGGGGGCCATTGTACTGTGTAGTAATGGTTATAGTGCTTTGTCTTTCTTCCTACTTCTGCTGTTATTTCACACTGCTTCCGTGATGTGTGGCGCTGCAGCCGCAGACCGGATGTACGTCATATGACACGCTTCCGGAGCCGTGACCCGTGACGCTTGTGTCCCCCGTCACCGGAAGTAGTACTGTACCTGAGCAACGCCGCGCTTTGCGGGGCTGCCACATACAGCACTCCAGGAGCACAGGATGAGGATGCATCCTGGGCTCCTCTCACTGACCACCAATGAAAGAGGTGGTGCCCCTTCCTGAAGTGCGGCAGGGGCCGGATAAATGGCCTCAGGGGGCCACATGTGGCCCGCGGGCCGTAGTTTGGGGACCCCTGGGCTAAAGTCATACTGTACTAATATGTTGTGAAACTCAAGACACCAGATTTTAGTCTAATTCCAATTTAGAAGGCAAGAAACCTAAGTAGAAGGATATTAAACATAGACTAAATACATGTGCCAGCAGTTGGCATGCTGTGTGAGGTACTTCATCTAGGCTTTTGGGCGAACTATAGATGTTTACAATGAGGGTAACCAGATATTTGTCTATACTTTATCCATTAGAAGATAGAGGTGTTTTAGAGAATTAGGATAAAAGGGAGAGAAATGAAGTTACTTCTGAAGAGACAGGGGTGGGTCGGCTGCTATCCATCATCAAGCAATCTACTAAATCCAGGCCCCTTTGGTTCTCAGGGAATTAGTGAGTATAAACTCTTAGGTGTAGTGGGCTCATGTCACTTGGGTTGCATATATCTCCGGCTTCAAAAATGTGCTGCTAAGAATGTGTGAGAGACATAATATTCTAACATGAATGTGACCACATTCCACAGCGTTAGAAATCTCATATAGCATCAAATTCTAGACAATTACAAAAATTCACCTGGTCCACTCTGTTGGAAGTTCCCCGCTTTTGAAGATGTTTATTCTGGAGAAAGAGGGCACCTTCAAAGTGGCTCAGATAGGAGTGTGGACAAAATAGCAGCAGCATCCCATGGCAACACATTCCTGTCCTAAGCATCACACTCTTCCAAAATGATCAAAATGCATTTCAAGTTTCAGGTGGGGTATGTTTATTTCAGGTAAGTAGCCGATAAAATAAGATTCCAACCTACAAAGTCATGTGGATGACTCTGCGATGTGTGACCTCAATGCCACCTCCTTCGGGGCAAACTCCAGCCTGTGCCTGATCTGGACTGCACTTTGTTGGCTTAGCACACAGTCTAGCATGTGACCACAATCTGCTGGGTGCTGTGTCCTAGATGTTAGCCAGCACTGCACCCCTCCTCCCCTGCCCATCGTGGGCATCAGCCTCTCCAGCTCTGACATTCAGAACACAGCCACCTTATCTCCTCATTTGCTTTTATTATTTAAAAAAAAAAAAAACACCTTTCATCTCTTGTTTTCCCATCTCTCTCTCTTTTCCCCTACTCTCCCCCTATGATAGAGTTAGTATTCAAAAAAACTGTAGATTCTTTTCCCAGGTGTGGGAAAAGAATCGGGAGTACTCATACTTCTCATTCCAAGCCCTTCTGATGATTAAAATTATAAATGCCAGGAGTCAACCCTTTCAATAAAAAGGAAAGGAATCTGGGGAATTCTTGTGGAAGTAGAGAAGATACTGTGGAAGAAAGGTATTTTTGTAAGAACTTGTCTAGAATAGGGTGGTGGAGAAGGGAGCTTAGAAAGAGGAACCAGGGTGAGGCAGGATGGGAAGGAGGGTGAGAGAAAGAGGGAAAATAAACTTGGAGATTCTTAGAGAAGAAAGGGGGAGAAGAAATCCACCCAAGGGAATGTCGAAGACGACTCAGCAGGGAAGAGCTGGGCTGGGGAATGAGAGATGGAGAAGATGAGCTGATTTAATGCTTTAAACACGAGCCAAGAAAACTGAGTGACAAGGAGCTGTGACATCTGTGATTTATTTTGCCAGTGTCTGGTTTTGGGCAGTGTGAGGCAGCATCAGGGTTTTGAGTTACTTGTACATAGAACTGTCTTTGTTCTCAGAACAGCAATAGAAGAGATGGAGCATCGAGCAAGATAGCAGGTGAGAGAGAGAGAGAGAGAGAGAGAGAGAGAGAGAGGTAGCGTAGATAGTGTGTGTGTATGTGCTACATTTGAATACCTTAAGGGAGACTCATCTCCTGCCAACTATATGTGGAGTCAGGATCTCCCCACAGCCCTGTGCTGTGATGGCTGCAGGGGACCATGGCTTCAAGTCCAGGGGAACCTCAGATTGTCCAAGATGGGACCTGCTCTTAGCTCTCCTGTCTTCTGCCACCAAGCTTCCAAAGAGACTTCCTGGAGAAGGAATGATCTTTTCACCCTCATCAATACTGGTAGAGGACTTGTCTCTGAGTAGAAAGTATATAACACATTGTGCATTGGTTGCAAACACCAATACAGTAGGAAGGAAAGCAGCATTTTAGCTGAGATCAAAGGCCAAGTCGGTGTGAGAGATGAAGCATAAACAATTCTGCCTTGCAGGCCAACTGGCCTCCTGGCTGTTCCTCAAACACAACTTCTGTCCCTGTCCTGTTTTCACGAAAGCTCTGATCCTAGACCTCAAGGTACTCCGCCCCCAGGATCTCCCTATCTAAGGCATCTCCTACAACACATCTCCTTTTTAGATTCTTCATGGCACTTGCTTGCCACACTCTGACATGATCTAGTGTGTTTATTTATTTCTTTGGCTTCTTTGTGTTTCCACCATTAGCATATAAGCTTCATGACAACAGGAATCTTGTCTATTTTTTTTTTTTTTTGAGACAGAGTTTCACTCTTGTTGCCCAGGCTGGAGTGCAATGGTGTGATCTTGGCTCACTGCAACTTCCACTTCCCAGGTTCAAGCGATTCTCCTTCCTCAGCCCCCCGAGTAACTGGGATGACAGGCATGCACCACCACATCTGGCTAATTTTGTATTTTTAGTAGAGACAGGGTTTCTCCATGTTGGTCAGGCTGGTCTTGAACTCCCAACCTCAGGTGATCTGCCTGCCTCTGTCTCCCAAAGAGGTGGCATTACAGGCGTGAGCCACTGCTTTCGGCCTGATCTTGTCTATTTTCTCCAGCACTGGGGACGGTGTCTGGCACCAGAAATTGCTCAGTAAATGCTCCTTGAATGAACAAGCATGTCTGGGAATGCAGTATGTGTATCTTTTATGTTCCATGGAAGGGTTTTGTTCTGCATTTGGTACTGATTCAGCAGATTATCCCGGCCCCACTATTCCATGTCATGACGATGACAGCCCTTAACTGACAAAAGAACGTGGGAGACCAGTGTTAACAGTTCGAGACTCGCCCAGAAGAACAATGCTGTTTATTAAGGGAACAAATGTCTGTGGTTCGCTTTTGTTGTGCTGTTTGTTATGAGAAGGCTCAGAGCCCCCCCGCCCCCTGCGACAGGTCAATTGAAAGTGCACTTTCTTTACTGGGTAAAATAAACCTGATTATGATGGATATGCTAGAATTCACATGCAAAGATGGCTTGGCTCTCTCTGATTCATCTCCATAGTTTCTGTTTGCAGCTGGCCTGGACTGGAGGAAAGAAGGGGCTGGGGAAGATGGGAGTTACAGATAGGATCTAGACTGGCTGCTGGCGGAACAGCTACCTTCAGCTTTTCAAGACTCCTTGACTTGCTTTGATCACTCAGCCAGTAGTCGCTCAGGGCAGTTACCCTGAGTTTGTGCTTAGTAGGGTCCTGGCTCATGGGCATCCATGTGGAGAGGATGTGCAAACCTCTTCTCTGTGGGAGCTTATGCTCAACTGGCTTCAGTCCAGAGCATCTTAGTCAGGACTAGCCTGAAAGCTGTGTTGCGAAGGGTCAGCCAGCTGCTCCCGTTCCCTGCTCTCCAAACTCCATTTCTATGCTCCAATGCCTTCCTCTTGTCCTTCATGCATCTCCATGGGCTAAGAGGCCCCAAAGCACAGCTCACCAACCTGCTCTCCTGAGCCCTCCCTACCGTCCCCTCCACCGTTCAACTTCACCTCGGGTCCTTGTGTTTTCTCTAGAAGAGCAGGGCCAAGAGGTGCGGGATGGAGGGGAGCACTGGGGTACAAAGATCGGATGTCTGGCCACTCCTTTTTATCTTCATGAGCTGCAACTTTGGGCAAGTCACTTCTCTCTGAGCCTCAGTTTCTTTATTTATAAATCTGGAATAAAAATTCCTGGCCGACAAAGGTCTAATGTCCTAAATCTATAAGAAACTTTAACAAATTTACAAGAAAAAAACAACCCCATTAAAAAGTTGGCAAAGGATATGAAAAGACACTTCTCAAAAGAAGACATACATGCGGCCAACAAGCATATGAAAAAAGCTCAATGTCACTAATCATTAGAGAAATGCACATCAAGACCACAATGTGATACCATTTCACACCAGTCAGAATGGCTACTCACAAAAAAATAAAAAAATAATAGATGCTGGCAAGATTGTGGAGAAAAGGGAATGCTTATATACCATTGGTGGGAGTATAAATGAGTTCAGCTGTTGTAGAAAGCAGCATAGTGATTTCTCAAAAACTTAAAGACAGAAATACCCTTTGATCCAGCAATTCCGTTACTGGATATATACCCAAAGAAACAGAAATTATTCCATCATAAAGTAACATGCACACATATGTTTATTGTAGCACTGTTCACAATAACCAAGACATGGAATTAACCTAAATGCCCATCAATAATAGACTGGATAAAGAAAATGTGGCACATACACACCATGGAATACTATGTAGCCATATGAAAGGATGAGATCATGTTCTCTGCAGAAAGGTGGATAGAGTTGGAAGCCATTATCCTCAGCATACTAACACAGGAACAGAAAATCAAACACCGCATATTCTTACTTATTAGTGAGAGCTAAATGATGAGAACACACGGACACATGCGGGGGAACAACACACAATGGGAACTAACCTAGGGTTGGGGGTGAGAGGGAGAGGAGCAGAAAAAACAACTAATTGATACTAGGTTTAGTACCTGGGTCACCAAATAATCTATACAAAAATAAAACTCATAACACGAGTTTACCTGTGTAACAAACCTGTATATGTACCCCTGAACCTAAAATAAAACTTTAAAAAAATCCCTGGCCTATCTAGCTCAGAGAGGCTCTTGGTTTGAAAGACACAATGGATGGTGTGCAAACTGAAGGTCACATTGACCTTCTAGGCTGAGATGTTCACAGTTCTCAGTTCTTTAGGAGCTGGCCTGGGCAATACAGTTTGACCTAACAAACAATAAACTAATTGACGCCTGGATGTTAACGGCCAAAGAGTGCAAGGGTTATCCCATTTACATGGCATGTAAACACGGTAACATAGATATATCTCCAATCTCTTCATGTATATCCAGTCCTAAGGAGGAAATTATTGCAGGTTCAGGATTTCAGTCTGACCTCTAGAGGCAACACGTTAAGGGAAAAGAGGCTTTTGAACACTCAAGCCATGGTTTTGACTATTCTCTTCTTGGTCATGCTCAAGGGTATACACACAAAGTCTTGTATAATCTGGGCAGGGCCCAAGATGGTACCAGAGGCCACCATCACCATTACATGACTCATTATTTTGTAACTCTTGCCTCATCCAAACTATGTTTTTCTCTCGGTTCCATTTCTCTTTCAAATGACCTGATTACAAATTGCAAAGGCCAGGCAGACCTGGGCAACCCCAAACAGAAGTCTCACTATCTGCTTTGGCAACTTCCTCCATGACTAACTGTGGGAGCAGAAATACGGACTCAGAGACTGGCGGAGTAGACAGGATCTCAGCACTCAGCGGGCCTGACCTCCCCTCAATATCACTGGTACATCAACACAATGATTGGCTTATTGAGCCTCTACTTAGTGCCAGAGGTCATGGTGGGCACTGA
Organism: Saimiri boliviensis; assembly: GCF_048565385.1. Taxonomy (NCBI): domain Eukaryota; kingdom Metazoa; phylum Chordata; class Mammalia; order Primates; family Cebidae; genus Saimiri; species Saimiri boliviensis. The sequence goes on from NC_133452.1 coordinate 149,524,770, forward strand.
AGAGGATATGAAAGACACTGAACAAGGCTCTGCCACTGACCTCACAGTGGGGACACAGACGAGTGAGCAAGTGAGCGGGATGCCTTATACACATAGCATATATAGGTAAACACTTGGGGGCTCATGGCAGGGAACATCACCCAGGGGTTGGGGGCAGTCAGAAAGGCGTCTTGGCAGAAGTGGAGTCTTTCCAAACCCACTTCTCTTTCTTAATATATATTGACAAAAAAAAAATTCATACATAGTAATGTGTACAAATTGTTTTATGTATACGTTGGGAACGCCACGATGATTAAGCAAATCAGCAACCTCACAGAGTTGCCATTTTCTTTTGAGAAGTGCATTCTTAAAGGGAGAAAAGGAGTGAGCTGGAAAGAGATTCACAGGTGGAAGAGAGATGTTCCAGGAAGAGTTTACAGTATGTACAAGGGACATGGGCCAGAAAGGAAGAGAGATGGGAAGGAGGAGGGGAGAGACAGACAGGGCTGAGTGACCAGGACCAGGACCAGGAAAGGAAGCTGAGCTCTTTGCAGATTTAGGGAACTGCCAGGAGTCCCCAGGCTGGAATGTGAAGTTCAAGGCCAGGAGCAGAGGGAGCTGAGGCTGGAGTAGTAGGATGGTCCAAATCGGGAGGGGCTTCATGGAGTTGAGACTTCATCCTGATGGGGTTCAGGACATATTGCCCCCCAAAATAGAACGTTGGCATTTGAGAAAACAGCAAAAGCAGGAAGGTCACTCTCACTTTCATTTGTTCTACCCTTCTCTCTGAAACAGGTCATCAGTCCCAGGAAGGATTTCCTGACCTTCCCTTGAGGTAGGACATCGGACACTGGTATGAGTGATGCCTGCATACTCAGAGGAAAGGAACATCCTTGTTTCTGAAGACACAAGGACACAGAGGAGAATCTGAGCCAACAAACCTGGTGACAGTCCCTCCAGGTTATCACCCGCTTTGCTGGGCCACACCTCTCTATGACTGCACTCCTCCTCCAACCTAGCATAGCAAACACACAGGTTTCCCTGTTTCTCTGGTTCTTCATTTCCCCTCATAGGCTCTTGTGTCGTGTAAAACTCACATTCCATGCATTTGTATATTCTTCTCTTGTTCATCTGTCTTTCATTATGGGGGTCTCAGCCATGAATCTAGTGGTGGGTGAAGACATCTTGCCTGCCCTGCAGTCCCAAAAGCAACAAGGGACCCCTGAGGGTTGTGAGCAGCATGGTCACTCGGGAACGCCAGGTGGCTGCTGAGGTTTCACCAGTGGCCCATGGGCGCCAGCTTCTTCCACTGTAAGGTGGGTCAAGTGGCTCGCACATGTGTGTTCAAGCAGGGCCCAGAGCTGCCTCCACACGGACACAGGCGGGGGCTCTTTCCAGTCTCCCTGCTCTTCCATGGGCCACGTTCCTGAACTCTGAACACTCTCTGAGCCTACCCCGCCCCAAGTTTCCTTTAATTCAGGGTTAACATGTCTAATTCCTTCTCCAGTTCTCAAGAAAAGTGAGTTCTTTACACCACTGGTGTTCCTTCAGCCTCTGGATATAGATGGAGCATACATGTCCTCGTGGGCAGTGTAGATGTTAAGCCTCAAGTATAATCACTTGGTTTCTTTACACAGCTTCTTTCTCTGAAGCTAGGAATATCCTGATTCAGATGCCCTAATGCCCACCAGCAACATGGCATCATGGTAAGGAAGGATCCTGCCAATCGGAAAGACCAGAGTTTAAATTTTGGCTCAATTATGTAATGCTTGTGTGACTCCAGGCAAGTGATGGAACCTCTCTGAGCTTCTGTTTCTTCATCTGTATAAGGCCAACAAGATCTATCTTTGTGAGCTGTGACGATCTCAGTTAATACAGATAACATCCTTGGTACACAGTAGCACGAGAGCTCCAATGCCTATTCAAAACTAGGGACCCTGGTAATAGCAATGGTGATCTCACTCTTCTACATATAGGTGTATAATCTGGGACTCATTATTTAATCAGAACCTCAGTTTCTCCATCTATTAAAAGAGAATAATAGCAACTGCTTGGCAGAATTATTTCAGAATTCAACGGGATAAAGGCACATGCGGCACACTGTAGGCTCTTTAAGCAGGCATGTGTCCTTGCCTGTCACCCTCCAGTGGACTCTCCTGTCCCATTGAGCCATCACCTTTGTTGCTAGGCTTTCGCCTCTATCTCCAGATGTGCCCATTGGGGTCCCAGGCTCCTTCTGGGGGAACATCCTCTGAGAACATCAGGATCTCCTTTTCGGTTGACCAAGATCAAAGAGGTATTTTTCTGTGCCTGTTTTTCCTCTTGCCTGGCTGTCTCCCCTCCACATGAAAGAGTATGTGGAAGTCCTACCTCCCTGCACCTGTGAATGTGACTTTATTTGGAAAGTTGGACTTTATTTGGAATGACGCTTTCCCCAACTACATCACATGACTACGTCAAAGATTATGTTAAGTATAGGTGAGTATGCATATGCATATACACACAAAAAATTTATACACACACATAAAATCAAGAAGCCTTTTTAAAAATAGGAACTGTTAATTATACATAAAACACATCCATTCGTGCAGAGAGTATTATTCTCTTATAATAGATGGAGAAACTGAGGCTCTGATTAAGTAATGAGAAATCTTTGCTGATTTCATCAAGTTAAGATGAGGTCATGAAGGTGGGCCCTGATACAATATGACTGCCGTTTTTGTAAGAGGGAAAGAGAACGGTGTGTGAAAGTGACACAGAGGGAGAGGGCAGCCCTGTGAAGAAGGAGGCAAGGGCGGGAGAGATCCTGCCACAAGCCCAGGAACGCCTGGGGCTGCCGGAAGCTGGAACAGGCAATGAAGGATCGTCCCCCGTAAGGTTCAGAAAGAGCGTGGCCCTGCCAGCACCGTGATTTCAGACTACTGGCCTCCAGAAAATCTATGTCTGTCATCTGAAGCCACCCAGTGTTTGGTACTTTGTGACAACAGCCCTGGGAAGCTGACATAGTGGCCTCCCTACTAGTTAGAGTCCCTAGTACCGAAAGGTTTATTAGTTTGTAAAATAGACCTTCCTAAAGCCCACCTTTAACATGGAAAGCTGGAGACTCAAATTGGAGATGTATTCCATGATTATATAGTAAATAAAATGGATCAGATGGAATAGGGGCGGGGTGATTAAGAAGAAAAGCAAATTGCTTAAAAAGACCCAGGCCACCAACTTGCTCATGGATAAGAGAAAACAACTCATAAAAGTTGAAAAGGACTGAATTGAATGTCAGGGCAGGAAGAGTGATGGGGGCCTTAATTCAACGGTCTCGGGGGTGCGGGGGGAGCTGGCACTTTCATGCTGATTTTATCTAAGATTTCAGCTTGAACAAGGGATACGGTTTACAGACTAGAAATTAGCCACAAGGTATAACTTTACCCCTGGCTTAACAGAAGACTGAAAGAATAAAGCAAGCAGCTGTGTCAGAACTTGCCAGGCAACATGAAATGCTGTGGTTTGAACAAAGCTGAGTTGGGCTGAGAATGAATTACAGGAAGAACGGCAGGAAGAAAAAGAAAGAGCTCCGGGGCTGTTTATTCTTTGTGTACGGGAGGCATTGAAGAAAGTACTGAGTCCCACGTCACCAACCCAGCTGGAAAACGTGGGGGCAACTGAAGCAGAGGGAACATGAGTCACCAGCTCCTAACTCTCAGGAGCTCCATATTTGGGAGCCCAGCAAAGGGCTTGTCGTTTTTCGGATGGAGTCTCGCGGGTTCTGGGGCTGCCGCTAGCTTCAGCCAAATGTGGTGGGTGCCTTCAAAATTAGAACTGACTATGATGGCCTTGGAGCCATGTAACCTAGCGTTTCAGGGGAAAGTAGTACCTAGATCTCAGCAGAGTGAGGATAGAGGAAGACACGGGGCTGCACGCCGTTGACCGTGCATCAGCTGATCAGTCGGTCAGCCCTCTCGAACTGTTTAAGACCACCGTGGACACTTGCTGCTTTCACCTACCCAGCATCTGTTCCTCCTCTGCTTCTAGGAACCATCTTTGACTTTCTTTTGAGGACTTGCATTTCTCTATTCTTAGTCCCTGGTGCCAGGGGTGGATGCAGGGCCACAGTCTGGACAATCAGAGTATGCCACTGTCCTGGGGGCAGCAACTGGTTTAGGGAAGGGGCACAGCACAAGTCAGCCCAAACAGAGTCCATCCTAGGGACTGTTACTAATGCTACTGGGGACGAGATGCCGTCAGCTGGTTTGCTGGGAGGATGTGGGTGTGTGGAGCTGCATGATCATCTTCCTATGGGTTCAAAGAGGGACGATGTCCGGATGAGATGGAACCCCCATCCAGTTGTGCCTGAAGATCTTTTCTGCTACCTAAGCTGATATATTCCATCCTTTCGTTTTCTTTTACAGGCAAGCTAAAGAGTTCTGACTAACATACAGATCTCAGTAAGGTACAGTAGGTACCATGGCCAACATCACACAAATATATGGAAGCCAGAGAGAAAATGCACATGGCATGGTGGGTCTGAAGTCAGATAGAGGAGATATGGACACAGGAGTATTCCAGGGTATTTTGGAATACTTAGGAGTATGTCAGAAAACATAAAATAATGTTTTAATGTTCCCTTAAATCCTTTTGGAATGAGGGAATAAAAACAAATATGGTTTTTAAAAGAAAACCATAGTAATTTAGTAAGAACTTCTCAAAGGGCTAGAAAAAAAAATAGTAATTTGAATTCTTCTTGCAGTAATATGGCATAATAGCAACAACAACAGCAATAATAAATCAGCCAAAACACAAGAACTGTGGTTGTAGCATAGTCTCCGAGCTGGGTTACCAGTTCTCTGAGACTGTCCCTGTTTTACAACTGAAAGTTTTAACTTCTGGGAAGCCATTAGTCCTGGGCAGACCTAAATGATCAGACACATGTTTTCAGGTTATTTGACTTTTCTGAACCTCAGTTTCTTCATCAATGAATGGGGTCTATGAGGCAGGAGGAGGTGGTGGTGGTAGAACCATCAGTTCAAACCATATTTTTGAGAACTCTAGATTTGTTTTTTTTTTTTTGAGACAGAGTCTTGCTCTGTTACCAGGCTGAGTATAGTGGCATGATCTCAGCTCATTGCAACCTCCGTCTCCAGGGTTCAAGCAATTCTCTTGCCTCAGCCTCCCAAGTAGCTGGGACTACAGGCACATACCACCATGCCCAGCTAATTTTTGTATTTTTAGTAGAGGCCTCATTTCACCATGTTGGCCAGGGTGGTCTCAACCGCTTGACCTCACGATCTGCCCGCCTCGGCCTCCCAAAGTGCTGAGATGACAGGCATGAGCCACCTTGCCTGGCCTCTAGGTTAGTGTAAAGGGCTGAAACAGCCACTGCAGAAAGGAAGGCGCCAAGCAGCCTCTACTTCTGCTGCAGTAAGTGGAGTTTCTCCTCCATGTGTTTCAATCGAGTTCTGCCTAATATTTGTTAGAAGCGGGGAACCTGCTATCCGAGGGACCTCCCTCTAGAACTCCAAGATTTTTTCTCTTTGTTATGGGGCAAATGGCTCTTATAGACCAGTGGTTCCCACACCTGGCTGATCCTAAGAGTCACGTGGGAAGCTTTAAAAGTAAATACTGGCTACCACACCTGGATATTTCTACTCTGTTGGATTTGGGAGAAGCCAGGGATCTGTATTTTTAAAAAAAAATCTTTGCAGGTGACATTCATATAAATTATTCACAAATGTCGGTATGCTAACTCTCATTAATAATATATTACTTTCCACATATCTCACAAATGGCCAGGACACATCATTGTTTGAGACACCATGTTCTTATACAGCTTAAATTTTCCATGCATCAGGAAAGCTTGTTAAAACACAGAAGGCTGGGCCCTGCCCCCAGGGTTTCTGTTTCAGTAAGGTTGGGTGGGGCAGGAATTTGCATTTCTAAGATGCTCCCAGGTGGGCGTCTGCCACCTTCAGAAGCATCATTTTAGACTACAGGCTCACCTGAGTGTCTTAACTGGTCTCTTTCTTCAGTCATCATTCAACCTTTCCTTTCTCCTCCCCCAGTATAGCACTCAGTAAATTATTGATGAATAAACGTGTGGATAATTGTTTTATGCCCTTAATGACGTGAACTTTCAACCAGCTTTCTAAAGAATATTGTGAACTACACCCCTTTGCATGTAAGAAGGGTTTCTGCTGGTATCTAAGGAATATTGTGTCATGGGACCTCAGCTGAGGACGTGGGTGGGGGCAACAGGATTTCCTGCTCTCGGCTTTAGAGACTTCGTGCTGAATACAATGAAGTGACTGGGCCTTCTGTTCTGGAGCCTCTGGCCAAGGCCACTGGGCTCTCATCAAGCTCCGTTTTGCTTGTTTTTCACTTTTGGAGGCTGGCAGATTTCCTTTTCACCCACCAATTCCTTTCTGCCTTTCTTTAGCTTGTTACCATATCTAAGTTTTTAAATTGATTTGCTGTTATAGTACACAAGCACCTTCTGGCTGCTCAAACTCTTTACTCATGTGGATAAACTTGTCATTATCCCTCTGGAAGCCCCAAATGACCACTCCAATCCCTGCACAGGCCCTGATCACACCCACACCCTCTGGCTTGTTTTTCTTCTTCGTTGGTGCTGCCACAGCGGCGGGCAGCTTGGCACTGTCTTTCCGCTCATCTTCAGTAGTCTGAGAAATGTTTCTTGGACTACAGAGACCTACTCATAGCCACAACCCAGACCTCAAGGCTAGGCACACCCCAAATAAAGTTAGAAAGGAAAAGAAAGCCACTGACCTTTATTAACCACTAAATAGGGAGCGCCCCATTCCAAGTTCTGCAGGAACATTCAGAGGGTGTATAACTGGCTTTGCAACTTTTATGTAACTACTTGGAATCAGAAACAGCACCCAGAAAATAAATGCAAATAATAACGTAATTTTAAAAAAAGATTCCCTCTCTTTTCAGACTCTTGCTTCTATGCTGATCGTGTAGACAGTTGATTAATTAGTATTCAGTCCCCTTGCCCCTAAGAAAACAAGATGTGTGTACAAATAGGCAGGAGGCCGGGGGACTTCCCAACCCCCCCTTGGAAAGAGAGTTTGATTCTGACCAGAACCTATACTTACGGAGAAGTAATCTTTTCTAAGTCAGTTCTACAAGATCAGCCTAGCTGAACAGTAGCGAGTCTGCAGTGATGAGTGAAAGCAGCTTTCTCTCTCTGCCTTTCCACACAGGCCGTCCCTGTGGGTCCCGCCTCTAGAGGTAACCATTCAACTACAGAAGCAATGGCCCTGCTATTACATAACGCCAGGAGCACTGCAGGAATAACCTCTTTCCCCTGATGTCAGAAGCTACAGAAATGCCTGCCAGTGCACAACGGTCCTCCAGTGCAAACTGGTCTTAGAAGGCTTGGCCATGTGTGCCCTGGAAGGTTCTGGAATCTTTTTGGTGTTGGATGAATGATTTCATGTTTCGGAAAACACCTCCAAACCTGGCTGACGGGAAAACTGTGTTAGAGAATAAATAAAATTGAGTGCTTAAAAAGTTTTCCACTGAGAAGCAGTTTGAACAGTCAAGTCACCCTAGAGGAAACCTGGGTGTTTTCTTGTTGGTGGCCTTGGGGACCTTTGTGAACATGGCGGGTGGTGGTTGACTGAAGGATGAAAAATGACCTGTGAGCCACTCTTTTTTTTTTTTTTTTTTTTTGAGACGGAGTTTCGCTCTTGTAACCCAGGCTGGAGTGCAATGGTGTGATCTCGGCTCACCGCAACCTCTGCCTCCTGGGTTCAGGCCATTCTCCTGCCTCAGCCTCCTGAGTAGCTGGGATTACAGGCACGCACCACCATGCCCAGCTAATTTTTGTATTTTTAGTAGAGACGGGGTTTCACCATGTTGACCAGGATGGTCTCGATCTCTTGACCTCGTGATCCACCCGCCTCGGCCTCCCAAAGTGCTGGGATTACAGGCTTGAGCCACCGTGCCCGGTCTCAGCCACTCTTAATAATTGCCTCTTGATGTATAATCAGGACTTTTCTCCCTTGTTTTACAAAATACGTGGGTCTTCCATGTGAAAGATTGTGGAATGATGAGAAGGGAGTGTTGCAAGGAGAGTGTTAAAAAACGAGTATCATTCATAAAGACTGTGGAAATCCAAATACTGAGAGAGAGGCTAAGGTCACACCATGGGCAGGCAGCAAGAATGAGAACACCACCCTTGCGGTGGCTTAGCTATGCATATGATCGCGGGGGGAGGCAAACCATGCAACTCTCAAAGTTCATCTTCTTAGCAGTGAGTCAGGAATAAATATTTTGTAAGAGACACGTTAAGTCTGAAAAGCTTAGAGAGACGTAGAGAGCTTCTATATGTAATGGAGAGAGTAGAAAGTTCCTGTCCTACTCTGTCCTGTTCTGTTCTCCATGTTCCTCAAATTATGGTATTGACTGCAGCCCCAGTCTTCTTGCACTGTAACTCTTGCTCTTTTCTCACCAAAGGGAGATATTTGTGTAGGTGTCAAAATCTGGCACTGCGTTGACTATAGTCATCCAGGAAATAGCCACCTACTCACTTGGGATATGTCATTAGCTGCCAGACCCAAATTTCCACTTTTATTAAGTGGAAATGCATTAGCATTTGAGTGTTAATGGAACAGACCTTTAATAAACAGTCACCATGTGTGAATTCTATTCTTAAATCTGTGGGGATAGAAATGACTAAGTTTACAAAATCTTCATTTATTGGAAGGGACAGACGGATAACAACTAAAAATGCTAATGTTAGCATATAATGTTAGAAATAAACTATTGCTCTAAGACTCTATTTCATCCTACTCTCTGACCATATGACAGTCTGTATTGATGATGCATATTTTTTAACTAAAATTGAAAGGATCCTTCTAGCCCTGTTCTTATGTTGAAATCCTTAAAAAAACAAACAAACAAAAAAAAACAAAAAAACCTCAAAATACTAAAAGACACCTCCCAATTGGTTGCAGTTAATGACTTCATTTCAATGCACAGACTTTGGTGGTGCAACTGATTGAACATTCACTCAAGATTTACTTAGAGTTACTTAGCATTCACAGCTAGCTACTGGACATTCTGCTGCCCTGCCCAAGGACACAGCCAAAGACCAGAAAACCTGGGGAAAGATAAGATGGAGGCAATCTCCTGATTTAAACATATTGATTAACTGCTTTGCATTGAGAGGGGTAGGTAGGAGAAATTTCTTTGACAGAAATTTTTTAAGCCTAAAAATGGCTTGCAGTAGGATGATTTCAATTACGGTGAGATAATTCACTACCTAGAACTTATGGAAGAAAAATTCTTATGGCTTTGTGGATATATATATTGAAAAATGAAGGACATCAACAAAGTGTGCCTCATGGAGTAGGAGGTGAGGTCTAAATTATGCTCATGTGGGGCATTAAGTAGCAAACCATAAATGCACTCTGAGTAGGTTTAACCTGAGAGAGAAGCAACCTGATGGTGCTTATAGCTCCAGGAAGCTCTGTCTTCAAAACACAGCTGGGCTGAAAGGCTCCATCTGCCGTGAACCTGAAAAGAGAGGGATCTACCAACTCCATCCCCAGTTCCGGTTTGAAGAAGGATGCTATTTTGCTCATGTTAGAGTGATGTGAATAAATGCATGAACCTTTTTTAGGGATTTGAGAATTCAGATTCCACTTGGGCCAATTTTGGCTGTGGAACCATTCTAAACCTCAGCATTTTTTTCCCCATGTAATAGTAAGGGCTAAAAAAATCTGTAGTGCTTCCCACAAATTAGGCACTGTTGTAAGCGACAGATACATATTACCTTACGTAATCTCACAGCAACCAAAAGGTAGTATGCAGAAAAGAGTTCACATAGGACACTGCTATCTCACTCCTGCTTGCAAGGCGGGCCCTTGGCTAGCATCCGGGAACTTGTGAAGGGTTCCTGCTGGTCCACAATAGGAGTGGCTCACTGTGACTTAACTGTGTGTGAACAATATGGTTTCTGCTGAATACCTGCTTTCCTTCTGGGAGTCTGGAATGTGCGTGCTTGCCAGACAGAGGGTGTCTAAGTGACCTGCCTTCAATCACAACTTTGGCACTAAGTCTCTATCGAGATTCCCTGGTAGACAACATTTCATACCTGTCATAATGCGGTGCTGGAGGAATTAATTGTGTCCTGTGTGACTGCCCTGCGAGAGGACTCTTGGTAGCTCATGCCTGGTTTCTGCTGTTTCTTCCCCCTTTGCTGATTCTGATTTGTGTCTTTGAGGTAAGAGAACTTAGCTGTGGGTATGACTCTATACTGAATCCTGTGGGTCCTCCTAATGAGTCATTGAACCTGGAGGTGGTCTTGGAATCCCCCCACAGGTGTGTGACGTTACTGTTGTCTCCATTTTAAGGTGAGGAAGTTGATTCATGGAGAGGTTAAGTAACTAGACTAAGGCCATACAGGAGGTACATGGTACAACCAGGATTTGAACCCAGGCAAGCTGGCTCCACAGTGTTTCCTTCTAACCCCTAAGGAGGCTCTGAAGTTCCCTCAATAGGTGGTTGTGAATCAGAGAAGGTGTGTTCACTCAGTACATATTAAGTGCTCAATAAAATATAGTTACCCTCCTATAATAGTATGCAATCTCCCATCCCTTCTACCTACTAACTAGAAATCTATCGTGCATTTTTACCATCCTTCTAACAAGCAGAAAGTTCCTGAGGCTAAAATATCTTTGAAGAGGAGGGAGAGACATGGAATGGAAGGTCATGCTATTTTTTTAAGCAATAATATCTATTATGGCACAGTTCCTTTATAAGCCAGATGGAGCCTCTGCATTTCCCCCTCTCTTTCCTCACCTGCTCGCTGGTCTCTCTCACCCTGGCACAGGGGTAAGAGCCGTGACGGTCAGTGTAGCTGGCTGGGCGTTCAGAAAAACTTACTAGAGCAGGAGTAGGAGGTGGGTGGGCAGATTTGGGGGAGCCCTTCTCGTGAGGGCGACTGTATTTTCTGCCACTCACCCCCAAGATGGGGACACGCTGTCTGACAACAGAGTACTTAATGTTCTGTTTGTTGAAATCATTATTTCTCAACCACCCTCACCCCTCCCTACCTTTCAAATGTTCTAGTTAATGCAGAAACATCCCGTTTCTTTCCATTGAGGAAACCAAGTGACCCCAGCATTCCATAGACCTATCCTTGTCCTACTTTCAAAGAAAAACAGCTCTTCCTGCTGACCGCCTGCCTATAATAAGTCATAGCTTAGTTGGTAGATCTGAATGTCCTAGTTAGAGATAAGTTGGCCGAGGCACAGTATGTCTACGTGTGGAATTTGGGAGAAGGGACTAAAGAAAGATATCTTTGATTTATAAACCTCATCTTCACCCTACACTCCTTGAAATTCATCTTCAGTAGAGAAGCAAAGCGTCTTATTTACAGTAAGAAATGTAGATTAAAATGTAAACAGCAGAAGAGTAGTGGCTTGGAGTTACATTAATTGAAATCAACGAGACCAAATCCTTCCCTGCAAGCACATTTTGATGACGTAAAACTGGAAGGAGTCCAAGGATATTCAGTACTTAAAAAAAAAATAAAATAAATAAAAAAGCTTGATCATAACAAATGCCAAGAAAAAGAAGAAAGAAAAAAATGGGGCCGGGTACAATGAATGGCTCATGCCTGTAATCCCAACACTTTGGGAGGCCGAGGCGGGCGGATCACTTTGAGCCCAGGAATTCGAGACCAGCCTGGCCAACATGGTGAAACCCTGTCTCTACTAAGAACACAAAAATTAGGTGAGTATGGTGGTGTGCACCTATAAACCCAACTACTTAGGAGGCTGAAGCTGGAGAATTGCTTGAGCCCAGGAGGCAGAGGCTGCTGTGAGCTGAGATTGCACGACTATACTCCAGCCTGGGGGACAGAGCCAGAGACACTGTGAAAGAAAAGAAAAGAGAGAAAGAAAGAGAGAGAGAGGGAGGGAGAAAGGTATATGGAGGAAGGGAGGGAGGGAGAGAGGGAGGAAAGAAAGAAAGAAGGAAGGAAGGGAGGGAGGAAGGGAAGAGAGGGAGAAAGAGAGAGAGAAAGAGAAAGAAAGAAAGAAAGAAAAAAGAAAAGAAAGAAAGAAAAAAGGGATTTGGATGAAAAACTGGTTGTACCAAAAGGTCACTTCATACGTGCAGTAGATTTTCTCTTGGGATAGCCATTAAGAGTTAGCACTTTAAAAGCAATGTGTGAGAGGTGGAAACCAAAACAGAAACTGCCTATCTTGAAGTAAGATGTGTTTTAGTCTGAGGGAAACCAGTGTCTTCACACCAAAGGCGTGTGCTGCAAGAATGCACAGCAAGGAGTCGCCTCGTCATCGAATGAGCTCTAAGCAACTGACTTAAGAGACCCAGGGTTCAGCCCTAGCTGTGCCATCAGACCAGTTACCCAACTTCATGTGAGTTACCTCATCTTTCCCGCCACCATCTCCTCTGTTTCACTATCTGCAGAGTGGGAGATAGAATAAACATGCCCCAGGACCACTATGAAAGTGAAATAAGATGATACGAGTCAATGTGCTGATGTAAAATAATATCTAAATCTTGGCTGTTAATATTTTGATCCAATGATGCTACCTAGCACCAAGATTGAAGAGACAAATCAAACATTAAAAAGAAAACCTAGACTATTTTTTCCCATACAGAACATTAAGAAAGGAGGGTTACCTCGAGAGGAGAGCCTTATAAAGCTCATTTAAAAATGAAAAGGGCTTTGCAATGGACTCTATGATTGGTCGGAATATTAACCTTTCTTCATTGTAGCAACTTTAATCCTTCCTCTTGGGTTTGTCTGGTTAAAATCCCACACAGCGGTCTAAAACGGCAGTGGGCATCAATTAAGATTTAGGTCAGAGCCTTTGAGGTAGCCAGTGATTTAGTTTCTGGGAAAGGAAGACAAAACCTTGCCGATGGTTGGATAAGAATAACATTCCTTTCTATTGTGATCATCCTACATCAAGGAAATGTTTGAAATTTAGGCGGTCTGTTAAAGTTATTATATGGCCGAACTTTTGAAAAACACAGCAGCACAAATGTGTTTTATCAATCTTTACTGTTGGTAAGAATCCTGAAGAAAGGAAATTTGACCAACCTCCCAATGCAGTTCACTCCAAAGTGGATCGTTAGTCTGGAGGACCAACTGTGTCTACCAGAGTCAGATCTACCAGCCAAGAGTCCCCACTCCCCTCACCATCATTCACGCGTCCTGCGCTTTCTTTGCAAGTGAAACAGACTGCCATTAGGTTTAGAGTAACCTGCAATTAGCACGTCTCTCAACTTCTCTTACAAGGAACTTATTTTTCAGTGGTTCCTGTCTGATGTTTAACTCTTCCCTGGAGACCAAACTCCCCACTTCATCATTGACAGCAGGATTCCAGGAGTGAATAGCATCCCTTTGAACCAACTAGGGACTGTAATTTCTTAAACCTAGCTACGAGCCATTTTGGCACCTTCTACACAGCACGCCTTGCAAGTAAGTCCTGCAGAGCTATGAAATTCTGGCCTTCTTGCATCAGTCTCAGGGACCTAGTCACATGTATTTTCGTGGGTGAGGCTGGTCCTGTGTTTGCCAAGGTCAAGCAGCTCAATTACCGAGAGCCTGCTTGGAATCTACTGTGCACAGCCTGGCCCTCAGTGGCTTCTTCCCTCGCTCTTGGGCCCTGGTGGGTATTTGCAAGTTGGGAAGAAGATAACAGGACCAGGCTGGGGCAGGCATAACCAGAAACCCAAACAGATGGAGAAAAGGTTCAAAAAGGCAAAACAATGAAGATTTTCTTAATTTACAGATAAAATAAAAGAAGCATAATTTAATTTATCAACTGTATTTATTCCTGTGGTTCTTTATTAGCGCAGAAAAATCAATCGTTTATATTTTAAGAGTAAATTAATCTTTGTTCTATTCCTGAATGAGGCACACTGAAGTAAGTACCACAAAACGAATGATTCCCATGGTTTCCCAACTTTAAACCCACTTGCAAAAAGTCCCATGCTGGTGGGGGCGCTGCCACCAGTGTGGATCTTTGTTCCCAGCCAGTGCCTGGCACACGTATGTATGGACTGCATACAAATTTGTTGACTGATGACTGACACACAGATGGGTCTACAGAATAATAAAGGAAAGCTAACTTTAGAAAATCCTCCTTCTATCTCATTTGAGTGCTTGTACCTATCTGCTCTTGTTTATCATCTATCTAGTCATGAAATGTCATTTTGGCTTTCTTTGCAGAGGTTGGGCTGAATTTAACTGGATCATTTCATGCATCCTATTAGGCTTTGTTTTTTTTTTTTTTTCTTGCTTGTCTCTTCTGGAATTCTTTGCTTCTGTCAAACCCTACTCATTCTTTAGAACCCTCCTCTTTTATGAAATCTCATTCCCTCTCCTCCTCTTCCTTCCACTAGCTAAAATGTATTCGCACTTAATGTGTCAGATACCACTTTAGGTGCTGTGTGTGTATTGACTCTTGTAACACTCAAGAATCATCCATTGATTCACAAAACCTTCGAAATCACTGGTGAGGTAGTGCTCTTATTCTGAGAAACAGTAGAGTAACTTGCTCAATAGTACATGGCAGGTGGGTGGCAGAGGTGGGATTTGAACTCAGGCAGTTGGCTTATAAGCACTTCAGCCTTCTTGAATCTGCTCATTTTCTGAAACCTGATGATCATTTCCCCAACTTGTGTTGCTTGATAACTGATTTATGACTGTTCCCATGCTGCAGAGAAAGAATCTCCTTAGAGAGTATACCCATTAGTGCTGCTTACATTGCTTAGAACTTTTTTTTTTGCTTTGCTATTTATTTTTGTCAATTATTTATTAACAAATTAACAAAACAAGAAAACAAGTCAAAACAAAAATGATCAAAAGATAATCCTGATGAGGGGAGAATTATTATTTTTAAGTAAGATAGTCTTAAAAACACATTCCTGCTGTTAATTTTTTTTTTTTTTGAGATAAGAGTCTCTGGCACCAGGCTGGAGTGCAGTGGCATGATCTCTGCTCACTACACCCTCTGTTTCCTGGGTTCAAGTGATTCTCCTGCCTCAGGCATGTGCCACCACGCCCAGTTAATTTTTGTATTTTTGGTAGAGATGGGGTTTCACCATATTGGTCAGGATGGTCTCGACCTTGACCTCATGATCTGCTCGTCTTGGCCTCCCAAAGTACTGGGATTGCAGGCATGAGCCACCGCACCCAGCCCCTACTGTTAAATTTTATTAGGAACTCCCCATTTCTCCAACCATTGCTCCTGTCTGCCACACAACCTAGCATGCATGAGTGATTGTGCATGTGTACACACAGGATTTTAAAAATCTGGGCCAGTTTTCAATCACAAAGCAACCTAAACTCATTTTTAAATATCCAAAGGCAGACAATGTCTACTGCAGAAAGTGAACCTGTCTTATAATACCAACCCCAAAACATTTAAAAATATTTGGGGGTTCTATATTTTGCTGGACTTTTATTCTACAAGGAGAGAGATAAAAACGGGCTTGTACTGTATGTTCTTTTGCATTTGTTGCTTTGCATTTGGTTCACATCTTTGTGTATATCCTCTTTATTCTTTTTCACCAGTAGCACAGTATTCCAAAGTGTGACTGCCAAATGGTAATAAGGACCCTACTGATGGACTTTTGGATTGTGTTCATGTTTTCAATATCATGCTCAATTGCATTTCACATAGCCTTGAAAGAAAGAAATCTGTGCTAGGTTGAACTCAAACAGGGAGTGTTGGGCCAAGTAGCTCTTCTGTGCAATTAAGAAAGAAATTACTCAGCAGATAGAAAGTATAACATAGGAGAGGCTAACGCTTCTCTAACTGGGTTTTCAGGGAATAGCATTTGGGATGTGAAGCGAGGTACAAAGCATCTTTTCCCTGAGGAATTTTGTTTAATGATGCAACAGACACATCTCTCTCTACTAAATCATGCTTGCAGGAACCCACAAGGCCAGCCCCAGAATCACAGGCCTGCTCAGAGTAGGACACTACGAAGCTCTGCTGAAGTTTTCCTGTGCTGAAGCAAGCAGCGAGTAACATTGCCTTTGAAAAATGCTCTGACCAAAACCATTCTTTGCTCTGCTATGCTGAGCAGAGCTTTGTTTTACAATCAGGCTGTTATTCAAATGCTGGAGCAGATCCAAATTTGCTTTCCTGAGGAAAAGTCTGCCTTTGCCTGCAGCACGCACACACAGCCGGAGCGGGTGGGCTCTGGCCTGCCCGGCCTGCTGCCATCGGGGGGTGTGCAAAAGGGACCCCTGTCCTCCCAAGACCTGCGTTCGAGTCCAAAGCGTCTCCTCACAGACCCTCTACGTGCACACAGCTCTGCTCAAGCCACCCCTTCTTCCCCTCACTTGCCTCATGCTTTTCATTTTCTTTTTCTTTCTTTCTTTTTTTTTTTTTTTTGACGTGCAGTCTTGCTCTGTAGCCAGGCTGGAGTGCAGCGGCGCAATCTCGGCTCACTGCAACTTCTGCCTCCCGGGTTCAAGCGATTCTCCTGCCTCAGCCTCCTGAGTACCTGGGACTACAAGCACAAGCCACCACGCCAGCTAATATTTTTATTTTTAGCAGAGACGGGGTTTCACGATGTTGACCAGGATGGTCTCAATCTCTTGACCTCGTGCGTGATCTGCCCGCCTCAGCCTCCCAAAGTGCTGGGATTACAGGTGTGAGCCACCGTGCCTGGCCCTCCTCATGCTTTTCGATGTCCTTCCCATTCTACAAGGGCCATCCCAGCTTCACTTCCAAGCAGGCTTCCCTACTTACAGAGCACTTCTCTCCCTGCCTAGGAGCACCCTTCCCGCATGCTCACCCGGTGATCCACTCACTGGCTCACCCACTTGTTCCTTCAGCAGATGTTTCTCCAGCACCTCCCATGTGCCAGGAACACAGCAGAGAGCAAAACCAAGTCCAGTACCCACCCACGGAGCCAACTCTTCCGAGGAAGAAACAGATTGTGAGCCAGTCCGTCAGCCTGCACTGCATCAGGTGGTGTTGAGGACAGGTAACACGTGACAGAGGGGGCCCCGTGGCCATTTTGGGCAGCATGTGAGGGAGGGCTGCCAGGTAAGGTGACCTGTGGCCCAGAGCCAAATGAGGAAGGGGAGGGAGCCTTGCAGGGATCTCCCAGAAACTCCTTCCAGGCAGAGGGACTGTCAGTGCAAATGTCCAGTGTTGGGCACTTTCTTGGCCTTTTGGGGGAACATCAAAGAGCCCATTTAGCTTCTCCCTCCCTGAAGCCTCTGGTAATCCCGATCTTTTTACTGGCTTCATAATTTTACATTTTCCAGAATGTTCTAGTTAGAATTATACAATGTGCAGCTTTTTCATATTGGCTTCTTTCACTTAGCAACCTATTTAGATACTTTTTAAATGCAATTTTTATTTTACAAATGTATATGTTCTTTCTTCAACTCAAATGTAAGATTTTTGAGAGTAGTGGGGTGAAGGCTGTAGATAACAGGTGAGAAATCATGATAATGCTTTCTTAGAATAATTCCACTCTTTGAGGTACATCTATGTGCACTATGCATCTCTGTATCCTCCAACCGTTACCTAAAACTTTAATTGGATTATTACCCCTAGTCTGTGACATGCAAACATTCTAATTAAAGGCTGACACTTTCTTTCTTTTAAGAAAAACTTTAGCCGATGCATAGTAGGTATATATATTTATGGGTTATATGACATGTTTTGATACAGGTATGCAATGCATAATAATCACATCAGGGTAAATGGGGTCTCCATCACCTCAAGCATTTGTCCTCTTTATTACAAACAATCAGTTATAATCTTTTAGTTATTTTTAAAGGTACAATTAAATTATTTTCGACTGTAGTCATCCTGGTGTGCTAGCAAATACTAGGTTGTACTCACTCTTTCTATGATTTGTGCCCGTTAACTATGTTCCCCCCTCAACAATCCCCTCCCCACACTGCCCTTCCCGGCCTCTGATAACCATCCTTCTACTCTGTCTTTATGAGCTCAATTATTTTAATTTTTAGCTCCCACAAATAAGTGAGAACATGTGAAGTTTGTCCTTCTGTGCCTGGCTTACTTTACTTAACATAATGGCCTCTAGTTCCATCCCCGTTGTTGCAAATGACTGAATCTCATATACACTCCATGGCATATATATACCGTATTTTCTTTATCCATTTATTTGTTGATGGACACTTAGGTTTCTTCCAAATCTTGGCAGTTATGAATAGTGCTGCAATCGCTTTAATATGTTGATTTCCTTTCTTTTGGGTACATACGAGTGGGATTGCTGGATCATATGACCGCTTTATTTTTAGTTTTTTAAGGAACCTCCAGTCTGTTCTCCATAGCGGTTGTACTAATTTACATTCCCACCAACAGTGTATGAGGGTTTCCTTTTTTCCACATCCTCACCAGAATTTGTTATTGCCTGACTTTTGGATATAAGCCATTTTTAATGGGGTGAAATGATATCTCGTTGTAGTATTGACTTGCATTTCTCTAATGAGGATGATGTTGAGCACCTTTTCATATACCTACTTGCCATTTGTATTTTTTCTTTTGAGAAATAAGACTGACATTCTTTCAGGGCATAAATTAAAGAATGCGACCCTCCTCTGTCCATGGCCACATATATCATGTAAGAGCAGTTTAGCATAGATACTGCAATTCATTTTTTAAAATGGATTCTCGGTTCTAAACAACATAAATGAATGTCTTTATTTCTAATGCTTGTCTTTGCTTCAGACAAAAAACAAACAAACAAACAAACCCAAAACACAATGAAGAGGTCAATTAAGTAAAGCAGTTACTTAAAGCCAACAAAGAAACAAGCATCAGCAAGCAGTCCTGTCTTCCCAAATCATTTCTTTTGAAATCAAACACCTTCATTAAGTGGTTCTTTGAACTGTTTTGCCATAAAAATAAAAAAATTAAAACTTATGAAGAAACTGAAATAAGTATGTACAAAATGCCCTGGTGACTTTATTTTAAATACATTTGTGTGCAATTTGCTAATCCTCATTGTCATTTATAACTGAATTGTATGTGCTTTTGAAAGCTATGTAATGAATGACATGTTGTATATAAATGTTAAAATGTGTCTACAGTCGGTCATCATATAATTTAGATCTGAGGTCCTCAGTAGAAGATGAAATCCAAGAAGTCAGAACCTCTGTTGCTCTTTTCACTATATCCCAAAACCGTATGTATACGGGAGACTGGATTTGATTGACTTGAGTTGTATCTGCAGTGCTTCTTGAAGGTATGAAAACTAGGGCAAGTGTTTTTAATTACTCAGACCCCCACCCTTGAATATGTAAGCTCCTTGAGAATGGGGATTTTGTCTGGCTGGCTTTCCTGCTGAATCCCCAGCACCTAATATGGTGCCTGACCCAAACAGAGCCCTTAACAGATGCTCAATAAATGTTAGTAACTACTAAGTTATTTTCTGAAATGAGATACAGTCTCTGAGGTGTTTAATTTTATGTGTCAACTTGGCTAGGCCAAGGCACCCAGATATTGATCAAACATTTTTCTGGATGTCACTGTGAAGCTATATTTTTTTTAAAAGATAAGAGTACCATTTAAATCAGTAGTCTTTGAGTAAAACAAATGACCCTCCATAACATAGGTGAGCCTCTAATCAGTTGAAGGCCTTAATAGAAAAAAGAGCGACCTCCACAGAGCAAGAAGGAATTCAGCCAGCAGAGTGCCTTTGGACTCAAGTGGTAACATCAGCTTGTCCCTGATCTCCAGCCTGCCAGCCTGCCTTGCTGATTTTGGACTTGCCAGTCTCCATCACACACATACGTGTGCCTGTGCGTGCACACACACACACACACACACACACACACACACACACAATTGGTTCTGTTTGGAGAACCCTAATGAAGGTGTTTTATATATATATATATATATATATATATATATATATATATACACACACACACACACACACACATACAGACACACACAGAGGTTTATTTCATGCAGTTGGTTCACACTGACGGAGCACATACACATATTCTATTGGTTCTGTTTGTCTGGAGAACCCTAATACATCCACCTTACTCCTTTGCTCCCTCAATGTATCAACCAATATATGTCATTTGCCAGAGATCACTCTCACCCATCAAGACCTCACAACTACTAAAGCCAAACCAGTGATACAATCCCTGAAGTACACTCTTGACTTTAACGTCTCCACTCTGGTGGAGTGACAAAGAGCATTACCTCCTTAATGATTCAGGTCTTCTGTGATGCAAGGCACCTGCCCGAGGAACAGGTGCTGAGAGGATGCTGTTCTTGCTAAAGCCATATCCTGATAGTGTGACAGGAGGCACCAGCTTACTACTGTGCTTTGAGGGGAGAATGTTTCCCATGGTGAGGCTGGGCTGCTGAGAGTCTCACTTCCTCTAAATATTTCCACTCTTTACAAGTGAAGCTGTGGGTGGGGATTTCAGAGTCATGGAAACTAGTCAAAGGTTACTAAAGGTTCATGGACACTACTATTTGATGACTGTGTGTTAGCTGCATAGTCCCATATGCAATAAAAAAGGTGAATATAAAAAATACCTCAATGGGAAGCTGATAGATGAGCACTATGTGAAATTTAGTTGTCTTCAGGATCAAGCAAAGTGATGAACCCTCATGGAACCCAATCTGCTGGTCTGCTGGTCTGGGGAAGAATGCTTTTGTAAATTAAGTATTCATATAGAATCTTTCCCCAAGGGTTTATCTGGAGGGGAAGTGACAGTGAGAGCGAAAGCCTTAATTTGCTAGCAATCAGCACAGGCTGGACCAGACAAAAATGGTCTGTCCAGGGAGATTCCTTTTTTCTTTTTGTTTTTATGTTTTAATCTTGGGGAGTCACTTTAGCCCTTTCTCCCTCTTCCATTTAAGACCCCTCCCCTCCTTTAATGTCCCTCAGCTAAAACCTGTTTCTAACTTGAGGCAAAGCTTCACTTCTCTGCTCTAGTAGTTTGTGCATGAAACAGGGATAAATTTGGTGGCAACAGCGCCTTCCTGAAATCCTAACTCTGAACCATCATTTCTGTTAATGACTTATCACTGCCAACTAATAGAAATGATAGATTGTCCTACATTCATGCAATAGGATATTATACAGCGATGAAAATGAATCATCAGCATCTCTTGGCACCAGCGTGGATAATCCTCAGAAACATCATGCTGAACCTAAGAGCAAGTCTTGGAAGAATGCATATGTATGATTATATTTACTTACAGTCCCCAAACAGGAAGAAATTGACTATATGCAAATTGCATGTATACCTATGCATACATGCCTATGCGTACACTTAGACCTAGGAGTCCAATCAAAAAGTAAAGTAAGGGAATGACTAACAAAATTTTAAGACAATAATTAATTTTGTGTTGGGTGATATAATTTGGATGTTTGTCTCCTCCAAGTCTCATGCTAAAATGTGATCCCCAGTGTTAGAGGTGGGGCCCGGTAGGAGGTATTGGATCAGGGGGCGGATCCCTCATGAGTAGCTTGGTGCCATCCCTTTGATGGTGAGTGACTTTTCTCTCAGTTAATGCATACAAGATCTGGTTATTTAAAAGACTCTGGGACCCCCCCACTTCTATCTCTTTCTTCCTCTGTTGCTATGGCATATGCTGGCTCCTCCTTCACCTTCCACTACGGTTGTAACCTTCCTAAGACCTCACCAGCAGCAGATGCCAACACCATGCTTTCGGTACACCCTGTAGAACCATAAGCCAACTAACCCTTTTTTCTTTATAAATTACCCATCCTTGGGCATTTCTTTATAGTGATGCAAAACAGAATAACACAGACAGTTGGTACTGGGAAGTGGAGCGTTGCTATATCAAAACCTGAAAAATGTGGAAATACTTTGGAACTGAGTAATTGGCAGAGGCTGGAAGAGTTTAAAGGAGTCAGAAAAAGACAGAAAGTTCAGGGAAGTTTGGAACTTCTTAGAGATGGGTTAAATGGTTGTGACAAAAATACTGATACAGGTATGGACAGCGCAGTTCAGGCCGATGAGGTCTCAGATGGAAGTGAGAACACTTGGGAACTGGAGTAGGGTCATTCTTATTATGCCCTAACAAAGAACTTGGTTGCACTGTATTCACGCTCTAGGGGTCTGTGGAAGTTTGAATTTAAGAGTGATGACCCAGGATACCTGGTAGAAGAAATCTCTAAGCAGCAAAGCATTCAAGAGGTAACCTGGCTGTTTCCAGCAACCTAAATCAGATATGGGAGCAAAGAAGTGACTTAATATTGGAACTTATATTTAAAAGGGAAGCAGAGTGTAAAAGTTTGGAAAATTTGGACCCTGGCTCTATGGTAGAGAAAGAATCCAAGCAGGCTGTGAAACAATCACTTGCCAGAGCGATTAGCACGACTAAAAGGCAGCCAATATCTAAGACAAGGGAAAAAGGCTTCAAAGCATTTCAGAAATCTTGAGGACAGCCCCTTCCATCACAGGCCCAGAGGCTTAGGAGAAAAGAATGGTTTCAGGGACCAGGCCCAGGGCCCCATTGCCCTACTGAGCTTCAGACTCTGGCTTCAGCCTCAGCTCAAAGAGCCCAGGTACACTCTGGTGACAGTTCTGGAGGACACAAGCCATAAGCCTTAGTGGTTGCCATGTAGCGTTAAGTCTGCAGATGCTCAGAATGCAAGTGTGAACAAGGCTTGGTGGCTTCCACCTAGCTTCCAGAGGACGTATGGGAAAGCCTGGGTGCTCAGGCAGAAGCTTACTGCAGAGGCAGAGGCCCCACAGAAAAACTTTACTAGGGAAATGCCAGGGGAAATGTGGGGTTGGAGCTCCCACACAGTCTCCACCAGGGCACTGCCTAGCGGAGCTGCGGAAAGGGGGCTGCCACCCTTCAGCACCCAAAATAGTAGATTCACTGGCAGCTTGCACCCTTTGCATGGAAAAGCCACAAGCACTCAACTTACATCCGTGAGAGCAGCCATGTGGGCTGTAGCCTGCTGAGCCGCAGGGGCAGAGCTGCTCGAGGCCGTAGGAGTCTGCCTTTATACCACTGTGCCCTAAATGGAGGACACGGAGTCAAAAGAGATTATATCTTGGACCTTTAAGATTTAATGACTACCCTACCGGGTTTCGGACTTGTGCGGAGCCTCTACAATATTTCTTTTGGCCAATTTCTCCCGTTTGGAATGATAATGTTTGCCCAATATCTGTACCACCATTGTATCTTGGAAGTAACTAACTTGTTTTGATTTTAGAGTCTCAAAGGTAGAGGGGTTTGAGTCTTAGATGAGACAGGACTTTGACTTGATGCTAGAATCATTTTAGACTTTTGGAGACTATTGGGAGAAGGTGATTGTATTTTGTAATGTGAGAAGGATATGAGACTTGGGAAGCCAGGGGAAGAATGACATAGTTTGAATGATTGTCCCCTCCAAATCTCATGTTGAAATGTGATCCCCAATGTTGGAGGTGGGATCTATGGGAGGTATTGGAGCATGGGAGTGGGTGCCTTAGGAATGGACTAACGCCATCCCCTTGGTGATGAGTGACTTCTCCTTCAGTTAGTTCACATGGGATCTGGTTGTTTAGGCCAGGTGCGGTGGCTCACGCCTGTAATCCCAGCGCTTTGAGGGGCTGAGGTGGGTGCATCACCTGAGGTCAAAATTTCAAGACCAGCCTGGCCAATATGGCAAAACTCCAGAGCTACTAAAAACACAAAAATTAGTTGTGTGTGGTGGTGCATGCCTGTAATCCCAGCTACTCAGGAGGCTGAGGCAGGAGAATCGCTTGAACCCTGGAGGTGGAGGTTGCAGAGAGCCAAGATTGCACCAATGCACTGCAGCCTGAATGGCAGAGTGAGACACCATCTCAAAAAAAGAAAAAAGAAAAAAAAGAAAAAAGAGACCTGGTTGTTTAGAATAGTGTGGCACCTCCCACCTTTCTTTCTTGCTCCCACTCTTGCTGTGTGATGCTGGCTCCCTCTTCATCTTTCGCCATAAGCTTTCTGTAAGCTTCCAGAGGCCTCACCAGAAGCAGATGCCAGCACCATGCTTCCTATACAGCCTGCAGAACCATGAGCCAATTAAATCTTTTTTCTTTGCAAATTACCTAGCCTCAGATATTTATAGCCACACAAACATAGACTAACCCAGTGGGCATTGGGGGATATGGATACAACTGGTTAGGGGCGCACAGCAGGCGTTCAGGGTTGGGAAGTGAGGCGGCATGTAGATATGTATTTATGTTTGTATTCCTATCATTATTTAGAATATACAGAATAGGTGCGGTGGCTTGTGCCTGTAATCACAGCACTTTGGAAAGCCGAGGCAGGTGGATCTTGAGGCCAGGAGATCGAGACCATCCTGGCCAACACAGTGAAACCCTGTCTCTACTAAAAATACAAAAATTAACTGGGGATGGGGGCATGCATCTGTAGTCCCAGCTACTTGGGAGGCTGAGGCAGGAGAATCACTTGAACCTGGGAGGCAGAGCCTGCAGTGAGTCAAGATCTCGCCATTGCACTCCAGCCTGGGCAACAGAGCGAGACTGTCTCAAGAAAAAAAAATACAGATACCTCATATATACTTTCTGGTAGTATAAAATGTTTCACAATATTTTAAAAATTTCTCAAGCTAAATTTATCTAAATTATTCACCCTCATTTATCTCTTTCCTTGGAAAGCGGAGGGTTTTGCAGCTGTTTAAAAAAAATTCTCATTCTTTGACCTCCTAAGTGAATTATAGACCTTCATGAACCAGAGCTTCGACTCTGATGCAAAAGTGAAAAGGAATGTGGATGAACAGATACTTCTGCCCGACCCCTTGGCTCCCACTGCTGAGTTACGTTGGTGCCCCATGGATTCTTACTTAGGGTGGAACTACCATACAGTGGAACTTGGGTTGTACCCATTTTTAGTAGTCTATACTAACCTGCATCACTGCTGGGACATTTGGGAGCTATTGTGGGCAAAGTGAAGTTGTGTATGTTGAAGACCAAAAAAGGCTGTGGCTAAGAAGGGCAGCTTGGACCCCTGCTTCCTGGGACATCCACACAATTCTGGCCTGGTGGCACACACTGGGCAGGCCCTGGATGGAAGGCACTGGGAGATGCAGCTGTGCCCTTGAGGAGCCAGTGCTCTGGTGGGACTTTCCTAGTCTTCTTTTAGTCAAACCCCATTTTCCAGGGTTTTGCCATATTCTGTGTGCTGTCAGGACTGTCAGCAACAAGTTTTTCTTTAAATTAACTCACTTTTGAGCAGGGCACGGTGGCTGATGCCTATAATTGGGAAGCTAAGGTGGGAAGATCACCTGAGTTCAAGAGTTCGAGACCAGCTTGGCCAATATGACGAAACCCCACCTCTACTAAAAACACAAAAATTAGCCAGGTGCAGTGGTGCACAACTGTAGTCTCAGCTACTTGGGAGGCTGAGGCAGGAGGATCGTTTGAACCCAGGAGGCAGAAGTTGCAGTGAGGTCGCACTGTACTCTAGCTTGGGTGACAGAGTGAGACTCCGTCTCAAAAAAAAAAAAAAAAATATATATATATATATATATATATATATACACATATATATAAATTAACTCACTTTTAAAAAACTCAAAGACATTTATATTTTAAAAGAAATGTTTATACTACTCTTACAAATAAAAAAAAAACAGGGCCATTGTGATTTAATATAAGGTAATCATAAAAAGTAAAAACAGGAAAATTAAACCATGCTATTAATTTATAGCTAGCTCCCATTGCCTGCTGATTGCTCCTAGCCTCAGGACAACTTTCTCTTTGTTAAAAAGACGAGGAGCCAAGAATTAGAGGTTTTAAGATCAGGCTCAATGTGATTTAATGCTCTGTCTTTGCATCTTATACATATAAAATTCTCCTATTTGTGTTTCACACTTCAGAAATCTTGACTGAATGAGTCGTGATGGTGACAGATAAGCAGGAAGAAGTGAAGGTCATTTGCAGTAGGACGCATCTTCGTGCTGTGCAGGTTTGCATGGAGACATGTCTAAGGTGCTCTCCCTGAGCTGTGCCTGTGCCCTCCAAGCTGAATCCAGAAGAAGAGGAGGAGGACCCTCCCCGACCACAACCCTTGAATGGATATGTGGGAAATCAAAATGCAGAGTCTGAGGCCAAATGGAGAGAGAGCTGATCATTGGAGAACAGAGTACTAAGCTCTTTAAGTACCTAGAGCAGGGGGTGGCTGGCGGGCTTAGCTTGGGTTTCCCCAGAAGCAGACGTGGATGCAGAGTTCCAGGACATGTAGTTTAAGAAATGATCCCAGGAAGAATGGATGGGGAGTGAAGGAGTGCCCTGGGAAGGAGAGAAGCCATAAAGGGGCCCGCCACCGTGGGCCACTGGAGCTTGAGCCCATGTAGATTCTTCCACTCAGGACTGAGGGAGCTGGCATATGTATAGCCCATGAAGAGTTCATTTCTGGGCATTTTCATCTGTCGTTTGGGCAATTATAGTTGGCTCTATGTGGCCTGGAGAAAGCCCTCAGCTCGTGAGATACAGACTCAGGTTGTCAGCAGCCAGCCCCGTCACAGTGAGGCCTGAAGGAGGGAGGCAGGACACTGCCGACTGCCGACACCCATGTCTGCCAGATGCTTCAGCACTTGCTATCCAATCGAATCCTTACCACAGCCATTCAAGATAGCTCTTTCCCCTTATTTACATGCAGAGGAAGAGGCACTGGGAATTGCATCATTCAACCCATACCATCTGTCCTCTCCTACACCTCTGCTTGAATCTTTCTAGTCTTCTCTATCTTCTTCTTTTCTTTTCTTTTTCTTTTCTTTTCTTTTTTTTTTTTGAGGCAGTGTCTCACTCTGTCACCCAAGCTGAAATGCAGAGGTGCAATCATAGCTCACTGCAGCCTCGACCTCCCAGGCTCAAGCAATTCTCCCACCTTAGCCTCCTGCAGAGCAGGGACTACAGGCATGTGCCACCATGCCCAGCTATCTTGTTTAAGTATTGACTTACAAAGTGACAGCCACTAACTAACTGTTAAATAAATTTACCGATTAACAAGAAATGGTGGAGCACTAGTTAAACACCGATTTCATATCTTTTCTTTTCCACCAACTCCACTTTCCCCATTCTTAGAACAGGAATGTCCTTGAAAGCAACCAAGCTTGGAAGAAAACAGAAACAAGGGAGAAAACTATTTGGGTGATTCCCAGGATTCTGTCATGGACAATTGCGCTTCACACCCCAGTTCTGGGTGGGAAACCAGCTTCTGGGCAGGGGAAGAAGGGACTCCCCGAGCAGGAGTTTAAATGACTAGAGAGCCTACTCTCACTAACACAAGCACAGAGAAAAGATTAGTGGCTGATCTCTGCATAGCTTGGAACTACATATAACCCTTTCAGAACAGCCCTCCCCTTTATGATTGTAGACGGTCTTTATTTTGAAATAATTTCAGCAAGATAAAAAGGTTGCCTCAAGTCCTCTGTGGAAGAAAGGTAATTGAATGAATGTATGAATGAATGGGTTAAGTGAAAGAATAGCCATAGAGAAAAGTAAGGACGGAGCTGTGGCCGGCCCACTATGGACAGGGAGAACACAATGTGCTGTCACTTGTCCCCAGTCCCTTGGAGATGACGCTAATGACTACAGGGCTAGGACACACACATAATCCAATTCCCAGTCACCATTTTTCACCACCCAGGACACACGCCCAAAGAGGATGAAAAGGACATAAATGATTCTAATCCACTAGGAAGAATAAGTGACGGTCCACACTTCGAAGTATTCAAATAACTCAGGAAAAGTAAAAGCTTAGTTGCTGTCAGGTAAGCTCTCTGATGACAGTAGGAAGAGGGAGGGGCTGTGTACTTACACACCAGGAAGCATCTACCCAGAGCAATTTCAAAAGTAGAAATCATGTGAGTTTTAACATTGCACTAAAACCAGCGCCTCCAGGTCAACTTGGAGACCTGGAGTCACTCATTCCTCTTTTGGGGCCTGTTGAGATCCTCCCTGCCCCAGTTGAGGGGTGTTTACAGTGGGGAAACTCCACCAGATGTCTGACACCAACTCAGGAAGTAGGAGCCTGAGTGAGTCCGTTCTCCCCCACAGGCCACAGCAAGTGGCTGAGAACTCACCCAACGGCAGGATGGCACCATTGGTGGATCATCTTTCCTCCCTGACGCTCTGGCCCTCTCTCTGGGCAGGCAGAGGGCAGGTGACAGCTAGTCCTGCTGCATGCTCATGCTTTCCTCTCCATGCAGCTGGCGGACTCGCTTCTAAAGGCAGCCGTAAGCATTTCCCTCCTGAGCAACCACACACATCGAATGTGAGTGGTGTATATATGCGTGTGTCTCTCCTTCCGGTTGCTGTGAAGTCATGTTGTCTTGGTTCATTTCCTCTCTGTGCCTCTTGTTTTTTTCTCTGTCATACTTTCTGATTCGCTGAGGACGCTTTGTAGTTTAGGGAAAGGTAAGAAAGCTTGTTCTAATCTGGCCTCTTTGCTATTTTTAGAAAGATAGATGATCTTTAAATTAGTATTGCAATGAAATTTGTCAAAATGTATTTTTCTAAGTGGCATAAGCTCCCTTCTAGGCTCCA
This sequence comes from Saimiri boliviensis, assembly GCF_048565385.1. Lineage (NCBI taxonomy): Eukaryota > Metazoa > Chordata > Mammalia > Primates > Cebidae > Saimiri > Saimiri boliviensis. The sequence goes on from NC_133452.1 coordinate 149,553,292, forward strand.
CTGAGGGAAAATTAGGCTATTTCCAAGCCAAATGAATTGGGATTTTATGGTGTTATGGACTTTGTATGTTGCAAAGGGTTTCACCACTAATTGACACAAAACACTAGGTATTTATTGAACTTGTACACTGAAATAGACACCATGCTAGGGGCCAGGTGCTCAAAGAGTTTCCTACTTACAATGTGGCATAGAAGCCTAGATATGTGCATGTGCAACGGAATTTGAAAGTCCAAACCCTTTGTCTTCTTCATTCTGTGCTTCTGAGTAGCAGACAAGTGGTTCTGAGACAAGGCCCCTGGGTTTGAATTATGACTCTGCTCTTTAAACATTTCTGGCCTTTCTGTGCCACAGCCTCCTCATCCATGAAATGGGAGCAGTCATAGGATTGTTGTGAGAATGAAGTGAATTGGTACATGTAAAGCACTCCAAGGGTGTGTGGCACAAATAGAGTAAGCACAATGTAAGTGTTTGCTGTGATCGTTAGTGGCAACTTCGTATGATGATCCGCTGAGATCTTTGCTTTTTTCCTACCCTTCCTCGTTTTCCACTCCTTGCTTGTGCCTAGTAAATGACTTGGGGACATAGAGGGTTGAGAGGAAAGAGAGAGGGAGATGGTTTGAATAATGGATGTTCCCCAAATGATCCTGTGGTGCCTGATGTTTCTGCTCTTACTTCTTCCTGCTCCATCATCAAGGCAAAGAAAGGGCTGCCCTTGGTCACACCTGTCAGACTCAGCTCATGTTGTATGTTGCACTCTTGTGGCATCTCTTTTGTTGCTGTTTTGTTTCGTTTTAATACTCTGCAAGAATCTCTGAAATTCAGATCCATGTCACTTATTTTTACATGTTTGAGCTGGTTCAAATCTTGCTAAAGAATATTCTGCTCATACAAAGACGCCACACTTAAACAAACAAAGCAGTATACACTCAGCTCAGTACCAGATCTTATGAACCAGGTCTTATGAATAAGTCAGTAACAAGAACATCGATATTAATAATCACACATACACTGTACTTGTTAAGGGCAATTAACAATATTCATCAGGGTATGCTTTTATGCTTCCTTTCTCTCTCTCCTTACAAAACCGTTCTTGAGTACATGCCGTGTATTCACACGGTTCCAGATCTGAGCTAGAATTATTCTACTCTCAAGTGTTTATTTTACAGTACAGAATATTTATTATAAATTGATGGAAGTAGAGAAGTCTGGATAGTACCTATTTTATTAAAATGTCCTTCTATGCATTTCTCATTATACCATATCAAATAAGGAATTATTCTTTTCATTAGGCATTTAATTAGCATAAATTTAAATGTACAAATAAGAAAAGAATAACTGACAATTTTATAGTATGATTTGACTATTAATGCCATCAAATTGTCTGCATAAGCCAGTGACACTCTAGAGATACTGAAAGTACTAAGCTTGGGCTCCTTTTACGTAAAATACTTGAGATGAACAACTTGATTATCCTGAACTCTATTCTTTCATCTACATCCTGTGGCTTCATTTCCCATTTTGAGATTCCTGGACCTCCCACTGCTGAGTTTTTCAGAACAGAAAAAGAACATGTCTTTCAAGGCAAACTAAGGAACTGAGACTTTGTCCAAAACCAGATCAGACTTATTTTAGACACAGAAGTTAAATATTTTTCCCATTTGCAAAGATGCCGGTTTTCTATGTCTGTTTTCCTACTTACAATGTTAGATTTTCTTCATCTTCTTCTTTTTTGGTTTGTTTTCCTTTCTTTCTGGTAGGTAGCAGGTTACGCTGCATGTCAACATTTTGACAAACCACAGATGACTGGCCAAAGGCAAACAACTTTACTTTCTCATCACTCTATCCAATGAACCCGGGGCTTACATTTTCATCTTCATTTCAGCAAGCTTCTTGGCTGCTTTAATTAGCTCCTTCATGCTATCTCAGTTAGCTGGAATCTTGGTTTGCACCACAAAATGCTTTATAACTACCTGTGAAGCAGTGGCCAAACCCCAGGCAACTGTTTTGAATTTGTCATGGAGGTCTGGTCCAAGGAGCAGCTGTTGTATGGAGTGGAGGCTGAGGGTGGGGGAAGGAAAAGTGAGGAGAATTTGAGAAGACTCAGAGGTTGAAAAATCTACAGGCAAAGTGTGTGTGCATGTGTGCGTGTGTGCGCGTGTTTGTGTGCATGTGTATGTGCACGTGTGTGTGTGCATGCCTGCACGTGTGTGTATTTATGATTCCATTTGCTTGACTCACTCCCCTCCATGCTGGAAGACAGTATGAGCCATGGGGAATCAACTGCCCGCTGAGGAATTTAAATGAAAATGCTCAAGGGTTGGTCTGGCAAATTTTAAGAGCAAAGTTGTCTAGTATTATAATGGATGCCTCCTTTCTTCTTGGGAATAGGAGTCTGTCTTGTGGTTTTCATTTTTATACGAGGAAATCAGAGCTCAAAAAGATGCTGTTCATTTTTTCCCATTAATTAACTATTGCACACCTATGAAGTCTCCTGAGATTTCTTGGGCATTTTCGGTACCTCAGTCCGCAGGACACCCTCCAGAAACCTGTAGCTCAGTGGGAGATAAGCCAGCAAGATAACTGTTTCAGTTAATTAGTTCATTCATGATTTTAAAAGCATTATTTAACATGTGCTAAAATAAATTAAAAAGAAATGAGAATCAGTTTCTCCCCTAAAGGAGATGACAGTCTGGAAGGCATGGAAGAATGAGCCTTATTCACCTTCCCCTTCTGCTCTCTTGCCCTTATACAGCCTCCTTTCCTCGCTACCCTAACAGGACACCTTTGTCTTTTGCCTCTCTGTTCTCCCAGTCCCTCAGCCAAGTCCTGGGCTCTCTAGCCCTCCCGCATTGCCAGAACTCCACAACTAGCTATTTCAGCAATGTGCATGATGTTGATTTCCTTGTTCTTGTTCTTCACGATGTTCACTGTGCCCATGTCCATCCCTGAGGGGAAGGCCAGTCCACTTTCTCTCATGCACCAGAGCTATCCAGACCCACTGGGGAATGTTAATAAAGGCAACTTGTTTCCTTGCAAATTCTCCCCAACAGCCCTAACTGAGGCCCTTCTGCTGCTCAAGAATTTTCCTTCTCATCTCCTGCTGTCTGTCAGGTCCCCTGTGGTATCCTTTCCAGACTTTTCTCATGCTCCGAAAGCTCTGAGCCTAGCCCTTGCCTCCTGTCATGCCTAGGGTAAGGTCTCCTGATGGGAGGAGCTCTTTCAGGAAGCCTCGTGATCCCATCAATTTCACCATTTCTTCCATACTGTTCCCCATTCTCTGCTCATTCTTCAATCCTTTGAATTACAGTTTCGAGCACCACCACCCAATTAATAATGATAGTTATAGCTACCATTTTAAACTCATATCAGCAGGAGGCAAACAGCATTGACAATGACGAAACCATTCTTCTAATCACAGAACAGCTGTTTGAGGAAACACCTAGAACACACCTAGAAGAGCAAAAGGAAGAAAGACTCTGAACACTTTTAAAGACAGAAGTCACGGCAAATTGAAAAGATTCTGACTTATCGGAAGCACTCATCACATTTAGGAATCCAGCAAGCACGTATTTCTCCATGGTTTGCACCCTGAGTGCCTTCCCTTCCACTAGTTAATAACCATCTTCGGCTTCTCAAAAAATACTGGGTAAAACCTTCTTAGTGCTACTTTTTTTTATGATTTTAAATAAATTTTAAAAATCTAGAAGTAATAAATTTATCTTGTAAAGAATTAACATTGCAGATAAAGTTCTCCAAAGTGTCTTTGCCCCTCAGCCCTGGTTTGGGTTTCTCCCTTGCTTTGCCCACGGGGAACCTCCACTATCTGTGTGAGGTACATTTCTACTAAGACATTCCAGGCATTCATATAAATATATGTCACCATTGTCAATTTGCAGTTGTGCTCACGTGTGCCCTTGCCCTTGAGCGTGTATGCACACACAAATAGAACCTGAGACTGAAACTGTCATACTGTATTACCTCGGTTTCTGGGGGAACTGTATAAACTGCTGTTCTGGTTTCACATGAAATAGCAACTTGCAAACAACATGTTATTCACAAGACCATAAAAAACAAAACTGCATTGCTGCTTTAGATGGTCGAAGAGATGAGGCTCCTCAGTTTATTTGAAATTTGTCCATTTGTTTTCTAAATATATAAAAATGTGGGTTCACGTCCGACTGATTTAGCTCTGGGTAGAGATTCCTGGGTCAAATACCAAAGGTCCATTTGCCATTTGATAAAGTGATTTTTGGGATTTTCCTTTTTGCCTTCACAATCACCTAGCCAAAATGTCAAGTCAAATCACACTTCTCCCCAGATACATACATAAGCTGCCCCTGACGATGACCCCAGATACGGGGAGGGATGCCACGTGCTACGATTATTTACATTATGTTTTTTTCTCTACAATGACTGATTGTTTACCTGTCCCTTTCCTTGGACATACTTCATGATCCCACATTGAGGGTTAACTACATTTTTTTTTTGTTTGAGATGGAGTCTCATTCTTGTTGCCCAGGCTGGAGTGCAATGGCGTGATCTTCGCTCACTGCAACCTCTGCCTTCCAGGTTCAAGCAATTCTCCTCAGCCTCCAGAGTAACTGGGATTACAGGCATGTTCCACCACGTCCGGCTAATTTTGTATTTTCAGTAGAGACGGGGTTTCTCCATGTTGGTCAGCCTGGTCTTGAACTCCCGACCTCAGTGATCCACCCACCTCAGCCTCCCAAAGTGCTGTGATTAGAGGCGTAAGCCACCATACCTGGCCGAGGGTCAACTACTTTTCTAAATTGAGAAATATTTTGTACTGATCCCTGGTAGTTAAAACTCCAGCACTCTCTGTTTGTTCCTTTAATTTTTATACAATGTGTTTTCTCTAAGACAATAGAAATTTAAAGTGGAAATCCAACTCTCTCTTCCTCTATTTTCACCACACCTTTTCATATCTTATAAACAAATGCCTATGTCCACATATTCCTGGCAGCCCTAACTCAGTTCCTCAGTTCCATCTTCTCTTTGCCTCTTTCTCTTCTTTCTTTCATACTCAGTGTCCTAAGAGACTCGTCTACACTCCATACCTTCACTTTCACACTTTCCATTCCTTCCTTCCTCAGTGCATTCCTTCTATCCTGACATCTGGTCCATGCCCCCAGCTCTCCACTGAAATCTTCTTTGCTAAGATCACCCTCAGGAAGCTGGATGATAAACCAGTAGACACTACAGTCTTTTTCTCTGCTGCATTGAAAGTAGTTGACCACCTCTTTCCCCTAGACCCCTCTCTCTGACCCCTCTCTCCTTTGGAGGATACCTTTTGCTTTGGTTCCCCTCTTCCTGGTTCAGTACACTCTGCTGCTTACTGCCATGATGATTTACCCATGGGGCCCACAGATTTTCACTCTTATGCTTTCTGTTTGGGTAGGTTCATCTCATTTAAAAGAAGGGCCATCTCTTCCCGCACTTCCATTTGTCTTTATCCGTTTGTGTTGCTATAAAGGAATACTTGAGACTGGTCATTTATAAAGAAAAGAGGTTTATTTGGTTCATTGTTCTTCAGGCTGTGCAAGACACATGGTGCCAGTGCTTCTGGGGAGGCCCTCAGGGAGCTTCCACTCACCGGAAAAGGAAAAGAAGCCTGTGTGTGCGGAGATCATGTGACGACAGAGGACGCAAGAAAGGGCGGAAGTGCCAGGCTCTTTTTAACAACCAGCTTTTGCGGGAACTAGCAGCACAAACTCACCACTCTGTCAAGGAAAGACACTAATCTAATCCGCACTAATGAAGGATCTGCACCCATGACCCAAACACCTTCAATTCAGCCCCACTTTCAACACTGAGGACTGAATTTCAGCATGAGACCTGGAGGGACAAACATCCACACTACAGCACCTTTCATGTTGTTACCATATTCTCAGTCTCTCTGCCCCAAAACGCTGCAAACCTTTTCCCTCTGCATCTTCAATCCAACCAGCCACATATTCTGTGTTGCTGTTTTTTAAAAATTAAATCGGAAATCAAGTCTTGTTGACTCATCCAGTTCCCTCTCTGTGTGTCCCTTGGCACTTTCTCAGTTTAGACGTTAATTGCTCTGACTGTTACATTCCCAGCTGTGAGGTCCTCTTCTAGCCTCTGCAGAACACTGTTAGGAACATGGTAGGTGCCATGGTTCAGATTTTTGTGTCCCCCCAAAGTTCATATGTTGGGACCTAATTCTTAAGGTGTTTTTATTAGGAAGTGGGGCATTTGGGAGGTGATTAGGATATAAGGGCAGTGCCCTGATGAATGGAATCAGTGCCCTTATAAAAGATGCCTGAGGGAGACTGTTGCTCCTCTCACCACGTGCAGACCTAGCTGGAAGGCGCTGTCTATGAGAAGAGGGTCCTTGGCAGACACTGAATCTGCTGGTGCCTTGAGCTTAGACTTCCAGCCTCCACTACTGGGAGCAATCACTTTCTGCTGTCTTAAGTTACCCAGTCCCAGGTATTTGGTACAGCAGCCTGAATGGACCAAGCCAGCAGGTCCTCAGGAGATAGTAACTGAATGAACATCTTCAAAATATTAGATGATTCCATAGACAAACTTCGTATCTTCTCATGTTCACTTTCTGCGTGAGGACTTTTACCAACTTCCTGTTGCTGACAAAATAGAACTGAAATGGCAGCGCTGGTGAACGGCGGTCCACGCTTCTCTTCACATTCTCTCCTGCCTTGTCCACCTCTGCAGCGCCCTTCACCTTCCCATCACACCGGACTATAAAGCACCCTTGGGTCCCACACATTTTCACTCTTGTGCCTTCTCTGGATAGGTTCATCCCATTTAAATCAGGGGCAAGCCTTCTCGTCCCACACTTTCATTTGTCTCAGTCCATTTGTGTTGCTATAAAGGAATACCCGTGTCTGCTAATTTATTAAGCAGTGAGGCCACTCTCTGTCCTCTCCTATTTCATAACTGCTCATGGTTATGGCATTGTAAAGGCCGTTCCCCTGCCTAGAATGCCCTTTCTCCTTGTCTTTCTGTTAACCCTTGGCAACACTTTAGTATCCCCTGGACAGAGCCACCCTTTCCTCCTTCACTGTTACCAGGCCCTCTACATAGCTTCAATCACATCATGTTACAACAGCGTATCTCCATCCCCTGGACTTTGGCTCTGGAGGGCACAGAACTGTTGTTTATTCATTCTGGAGACCAAACTAAACATTTTTCGAAGTAGTTTATAGAGGTTTCTTATCAGAATCACCTACGAGGCTGGTTAAATATAGATGCCCAGGCCCCACACTAAGTTGCCAAGTTCTGTTTATCTGGGTAGTGGGACTCTCCTAGGCAAATCTCATGCACATGAGCCTCTGAGAACACATCTATGGCATCCAACAAATATCTGATGAATAAAAACATGATTTAAAAGGTACTGAGATCTCTACTTCTAAAATTCTGCTCTATTTCCTTCATTCCTCTGGGGTGTAGTTTGGCTGGGGACAGGCCCAGGTATTTGGCTCAGTCACAGATCAAAGTGACCTAGATGGGAAACAGCTGTGCGTTATTCCCCAACCATGTCATGCAAAGTACCTATTGTCCTGTGCAAACGCCAAATTAGGTTTAGGGCCATTCAAAGTCCAGAAGATGGTTGGCTGTGATAAGAACAAACAAATTCTTGCTCAAGTGGGAACTGGTATTGCAGGGCATACTCTGCATTTTTAACTCACTAAAGCCTAGTTGTTAAGTTTAAGTGGTTCATAAGTGTCTTCTAAGGAGCTGCACGGTTCCCTTTGCCGTGCTTATCATTGGTATTGATAACGTTAGTATCAGTTAATAGTCTTCACCTGTTGACATTGAGTGGGTTGTGAATGAGCTTTTTTAGAGTTTAGGTGAGGCTGCTGGGTGACCGTATCAATAGACAAGGCTTGTTTTGGCCACAGTCTCACTCTGTTGCCCAGGCTGGAGGGCAGTGGGGTGATCTCAGCTCACTGCAACCTCTGCCTCCCGGGTTCAAGCAATTCTCTTGCCTCAGCCTCCCAAGTAGCTGGGACTACAGGCCCATGCTGCCACACCCAGCTAATTTTTTGTATTTTAGCAGAGACAGGGTTTCACTGTGCTGTGAACTCTAGCAACATGATCTTGAGGTCTGTTATAATGCACCATACCAGGACCCATGAAGACTTTACAAAACATACATCATCTGAATGACCTGAGGACTACATGGTGTATATACCACACATACTTGTTGTATTTATTATTTACCAAATATGTATGTATGCGGTATCATTACCTACCAACGAATAAAATATTTTTAAAAGTACATATAGATCCAGCAGTCCCACTTCGGGGTGTATATCCTAAGGGCTTGAAATTGTGTTGAAGAGTTACCTACACTCTGTTTATGATAGCTAAAATGTGAAATTTTCCTACGTGTCCATCAGTGCATGAATAGATAAAGAAAATGTGGTATACACACACAATGGAATACTAGTTAGCCTTTAAAGAGAAAGAAATCCTATAATTTGCGACAATGGGGATGACCATGGAAGAAGACACTATGCTAAGGGAAATAAGCCAGGCACAGAAAGACAAATACTACATGCTCTCACTCATACGTGAAGTCTACAATAATTTAACTAACAGAGAATAAAATGATGGTTACCAGAGGCTGTGGGTCAGGGAATGGGGAGGTGGTGGTGAAGGGGTAGAAAGTCAAGAGTTAGACAGAAGGAATAAATAATAAGTATTTAAGGGGATGATATGTTAATTAGGTTGATTCCATTATTCCATATTGTAGACATATACCATAACATCACTATGCACCCCATAATTATATCTGATTATAATTTGTAAAAAAAGTAAATAAAAGGACACATAAAAATGTAGAAACACACTGATATTATATACAGGTGAACACATATTTGTATCTGAGATGTGGAAAATAAGACACCAGGAGTGATGTGAAATTGCTCTTTCTGGTCCCTTTGTGGAGGAGTTAAGACCTGTGTATGGCATCTAAGAAGAAACAGGATATGGATTGGCAATTAAGCTGCCAGCTGGATTGCTCAGATAATGCCACAGTTGGGGGGAGCCTTAGAGGTCATCTAACTTAATTTAGTGCATATTACTTATTCATTAATATTTCCAGTTTCTGTATTACACAAATAACATATAGTCATTGTTGAAACCAGAAAAAAATAAATACTTCGAAAAGATGACAAAACCAATGTCATGTTGGAGAATATATTCTTTTAGACACTTTCTCATACATATGCAGTGTTAGCCATGAGAGTGTCTTAGTTTTCTATTGCTGCTGTAACAAGTTACTGCAAACTTAACAGCTTAAAACAACACAAATCTGATATACTCCAGTTCTATAGGGTAAAAGTTTAACACAGGTTTCACTGGGCTAAAGCTAGGGTGTTGGCAGGGCTGGCTGTGTTCCTCCTCTCTGGGCCGGGAAGAATCTGCTTCCTTGCCTTTTCCTGCTTCTAGAGGCTGTCTGCATTCCTTGGTTCCTGGACCCTTCCTCTATCTTCAAAGCCAGCAGTGCTGCATCTCTCTGACCATTCTTCCCTTGTCACAACTCCCCTTGACCCCAGCTGGGAAAAATTCTCCCTGATTTTAAGAACACATACGATTAGACTGGGCCCACATATGTAATATAGGACCCCATCTCAAGGTTCGTAACTTAATCAGATCTGCAAAAATCCCTTTTGCCACGTAAGGTAACATAGTCTCAAATTCTGAGAATTAGAATATGAACATGTTTAGGGCTATTATTTTGCGTATCACACATAGAGATGAGACAATTGATGTTCATGGAGGGTACGTGACTTACCCTTAGATCACAAAGCTGGTAAATATTAGATCTATTAGTTAAAGTCTTTTTAGAGAGTCTGATGCAATTAGACTCTCTAATGGAAATTCATTATGAAAGAGATGTGAGGAACTAATGGAAATTACTGTTGAAAAGGACATAACAGAGAAATGCAGAGTTTGAATGGACTTAGTTCCAAGCCTCACACTTTGTTCTCAGTCTACAGATACCATGATCTTGATCTCTAAGAGAAGGCATTGGCACTGGAGGCCCCTGTCTGTTTCTGCTGCCACTCTTGACATCTCTCAGATGACCCCTTCTGGCTCCCTTCAATTTCCTTCTTTTCCTACTTGGCTTGGCTTCTGCTGTCTCCTGCTTCCACCCGCTGCCTCCACTCCATGAGTCTCTCAGTTTCTGGATCCTGTTGCCACTTGCATTTCTCTCTGTGTCACTTTCAAGTTCCCTAAAGGAAAGTATCTGATACAGTTCATTGTTCGCTACAGACCACTGGGCAACCCTTATCGTGTGGAGGTTCCCACTGTATTATCTCCCTGGCTGCCAGCCAGTTGCTGATGGCTGTCTTCAAAGACAACTGCCATTTCCTGGTTCCATCTGCCAGGATCACAGGGTCAAACGTGAAAATCTGCACGTACGACATCATTTTTGGTCTCTTCCCTCAGCATAGCACCATGGGCAGGGCGGGCACAGAAAGACTTTTCTCCAAATCATTGGCTGTAATTTTCTTCCCGGCTCACCCCTGCATATACTGAAGCTGAGGCATATTGAGGGGACCACAACCAGAATGGTCCAGCTGAATGAATGAGCGTGAGAAGGGGCCCATGGGAAGAAAGACAATAGTCCCCAGAACCAAGACTGAATATGGGCATTTGGAAAACAGTTTGGGTAATTGCATTCAGTATTTCAAGGCTCTAATTGCTGTTCTTTAACAACGAGGCCACAACTGGCTTATGACAAGTTCTAAAATTATATCATTTTTATCAGAAACCAGGACCTCAAGTTGCTCCCACAAACCACACAGGGCCTTGCAAAATGAGGCTATGGGAAGGGGACTCTGATGCTTCTAAATTTTGCATTGGTTTCACCAGTTACGTTAGCTCTGAAAGGGGCACAAAATGGCCTCATTAACTGGGGAAGAACGAATCTAAACAAGTTTCAAAAGGAGAAAAGGTCCCTTGGGTCCACTGAGCCCTGCCACCACCACCCCCACCTTCCCAATGGAAGAATGCTGCTGGAAAAGTGTCATCCGATATTTCCCACAAAAATGTGTGCTGTGGTCACAGCTCAGAGATGCCAACACAAATCTCCAACACAGCTACCTCCTGACTGAGAATACATTCTGGGCTGTTTTTAGTTTGAGCCTCGGTAATCGGGGACAAAAGCTGATTACAATTTTAATTAATTACATGGGAGTAAATGGCCATCTGATCCATAAGGGTCATAGCACATAATGTCCCCGGTGGCACTATGCCGGCAGAGCTTTGGGAGGAACTTTTCTTTGTGGTATGCTACATTTTCTCTTCCTGTTGTGCTTTTAGAGAGAATTCTCAAAAATGGTATTGTGTCCTCAGCCTCCTACACTTTATAATAATTAACCAAATTCATTCATTGTTACCTTTTTAAACAATAGTCTTCCTGAAGCCAATCAAAACAGTTTTTGTTTTTGTTTTTTTTTGAGCAACAAGCACTGTGTTCAGAGCTGGAATAAACTGGTGAGTAAAACCAGACATAGTCTAGGAGACTATGTAGATTGGATATTTTTGCTCCAAATAATGTAAAAATATAACTTATACTAGGTTGAACAATAGATATTTGCTGCCTCATCAAGCAAGAATCCAGCGGGTGATGTGGGCCCAGAGTTGGTTAATTCAGCAGTTCAATGGTAGTCTTCATATCAGCTTTGGTCTGAAGTTCTTGGTCCGCTCATGATTGCAAACTGTCTGCAATAGCTCTAGGCTGTGCATTCTCAACCACATCTAAATGAAAATAAATTTAAAAACCCAAAAGGAAGGCCCTCTCCTCTTTGGATCCCTATGCTTCTTTTTGAGAGATGATTCCTTTCCTACAAAAACTCTTCCTCTGAGGCTCACTCCCCAGCAGACATATCCACAAGCCTTACAGGCAGAACTGCACCTCAAGCCTGTTCCTAAGCCAGTCAACAACAAAGCAAATGAAATGGTCCTAAGTGGTTTAGGACCCTCACATTTTACCACCTGGGATTAAGAAAAGGCTCAGTCTGCAGCCATAAAAAGGAATTAGTTCATGTCCTTTGCAGGAACATGGATGAAGCTGGAAACCATCATTCTCAGCAAACTAACCCAGGAACAGAAAACCAAAACACTGCATGTTCTCACTCATAAGTGGGAGTTGAACAATGAGAGCACATGGATACAGGGAGGGGAACATCACACACTGGAGCCTCTTGGGGGATTGGAGTCAAGGGGAGGGAGAGCTTGAGGACAAATACCGAATGCATGCGGGGCTTGAAACCTAGATGATGGGTTGATAGGTGCAGCAAACCACCATGGCACATGTATACCTACGTAACAAACCTGCATGTTCTGCACAAGTTTCCCAGAACTTAAAGTAAAATTTAAAACTAAAACTAAAACTAATAATAAGAGGCTCAGTCTTTCCCAAAGCACAAAGATGCCCTATACAGAAACACAATTAGCAGGGAGAAAGGATACCTATTGGATAAGAAACCAGCAGTGGCTGCCTCAATAAGAGACTTTCCGATACCTGTGAGGGAGGGGAAGGAACACTACCACCACCACGCCCCCACCACCATCCCCGCGCCCCCTAGTAAGCGCAGAGTCAGGAAGACCCATGTTTTAGGGTCAGCATTGCTACTTAGTAGTTGTTAGATCTTGGATTAGTATTTAGCTTTGTGGAATCTTAATTTCCGCATCTGTGACGTGGGAAATTACACCTATCTCACCGAATTGCTGTGAGAATCAAACGTATTAGTATATGCAAATTACCTGGCAGGCGCCTGGCCTGTAGATTTGTCCAGTAAGTACCATTTTCTTGCCCAAACCCCTTGGGTAGCTTACAGTCTAACTTGCTGGGTAACTGATAGGTCAGTCAGCTCCCATTCTGATTATTAAGCACTACCATAAAAGTATGTAAGGAGGCTCCCTGAGGGAGGGAATACTATCACCGTTGCTAGGAGCCACTGAGGTCCTCCAAATGCTTTTCTAGATCCAATGGGCACTTTCTGTTTCTTTCTCTTACCTTACCTTTCTGCAGTATCACTCATCTTGGCAATTCCTTTTCTTCCAAACTCCACCTTGGCCTGTGTTCCATGACCATTTTCTCCTGGTTTACTACCTACCTCTCTAGCAATTCCTTTTCATGCTCCTTTCCAGTGTCCTCTTTTTTTTTTTTTTTCTTGCCTTCCCCAAACTGTCTTCTCCCCCTCTATTTCAATCTCATCTGTCAATTCCTGGAGTAAGGTCTCATCATTTCCTACTGCTTCAACTTCTATTTATATGTTCATGACACATAGGAGACATTCAATGCCCACTGTTTTCGTTCATTTTATAATCAATAAATACTTGTTGAGTGCTTACTATATGCCTGGTGCTGTTCTGTGTGCTGAATATGCAGCAATAAACTAATCAGACCAATCCATGCCCTCAGGAAACTTACATTCTAATGAAGAGACAGACAATAAATAAAGGAAATGAACATTTCATAGGTTAGATGGAGGAAATGCTGTGGAAAAATATAATGCTGGGTAGGTAGGATAGGGCGGCCATGAGCAGACCCTTCTGTTTATTATGGGGTCCCCAGGAATGCCTCCTTAATAATGCAACATTTAGGCAGAGTCTTAAGATAAGGGAGGGATTATACCATGAGGCTTGGCAGGGACAATAATAAGCATAAATGCCCTGGGATGGGATGGTGTTTGATGTCTTGAAGGAATCACCATGGGGCTAGAATGAAGGAGGAAAGAGGGTGAAAAGATCAGGAAGGCAGATCAGGCAGGGTCGCATGGGCAACGTTAGGAGTTTGGCCTCTACCATGAGTGACACAGGAGCCATTGAAGATTCTAAGGAGAGGAGGAATATGATCTGAGTTATGCTCCTAGAGGCCACTGCAATAATCAAAGTGAGAGATAGAAGGGGCTTGGATCAGGGTGGTGGCCGTAGAGTAGTGAGAAATAATGAATGTGAGTCATAATTGGAAGTGAAACTAACACTGTCTACTGCTGGACGTGGGGAATGGAAGAAAGAAATCAAGATTGAGCTCAAAGGTTCTGGCCTCAGCAAACAGAAGGAAGAGTTGTCATTTTCAGAGATGAGAAAGACTGGTCAGGTGCGGTAGCTCACACCTGTAATCCCAGCACTTTGGGAGGCCAAGGAGGGTGGATCCCCTGAGGTTGGGTGTTTGAGAACAGTCTGGCCAATGTGGTGAAACCCCATTTTTACTAAAAATACAAAAAAAAAAAGGCTGGGCATGGTGGTACATGCCTGTAGTCCCAGCAACTCGGGAACCTAAGGTGGGAGAATCTCTTGAACCTGGGAGGCAGAGGTTGTAGTGAGCAGAGATCACGCCACTATACTCTAGCCTGAGTGACAGAGTGAGACTCCATCTCCAAAAAAAAAAAGAAAAAGAAAAAGAAAAAAGAAAAAAAGAAAAAGAAAGAAGGAAAAAAAGACCATGAGGGAGCACATGATGGTAGGTGAAAATACAGAGCTCGATTTGATGTAAGTTCAGTTCTACGTAGTTCTTAGACATTGAAGTGTAGCTATTGAGAAGGGCATTGGATATGTGAACATGTAGTTTAAGAAACAGGTCTGGATTAAAGATAGAACTTTGGAAGTCATCAGCACCTAGTTGATTTTAAAAGCAGTGACACCAGATGAGTAGGCACTTAGAACAGAGAAGCAAACCAAAGCCTGAGAATTGGGCATGCCAGTAGGAAGAAGTCAGGTAGAGGAGGGAAACCAAGTAAGGAGACTGAGGAGTGGCCCACGGGGAAGGAGGACAACTGTGAGCGTGTGGGCTCCTGAAAGGCAAGTGCAGATAGAGAGGCCAGGAGCAGGTGAAAGGTGTGTCCACTGCTGAGAGAGGAAGTACGATGGGGGCCGAGAACAGAGGTGTGGATTTCGCGATGCGGATGTCACTGACCTTAACGAAGCAGTTTCAAGAGGTTGCAAGGGAGAATGGAAAGAGAGAAGTTGGAAGCAGAAGTGTAGGCAACTCCAACAACGAGCTTGGCTGTAAAGGAGAGAAGAATGGGGTGACAGCCAGAGGATGGTGTTGAGTCACAGGAGGTTTACATTTGCTTTTAAGACAGGAGATTCAATATGCTTGAACAATGATAGAGACAAGCTAATAGGCACTGATGTTTTTATGATGAAGTGGAGAGGGAATAGAATGACTGAACTAAGGTATTTGGGAAAGGGAAAAGAGATGGGACCCAGACAACGAACAGAAAAGTAGGTTAGTTTTCATCCAGAGAAAAAGCAGATTATAGGTGTGGGAATGTGAGTTCAAGAACATCCTCTTCTGGCCGCTGTTGCTTTTTCCATGAAATAGAAAATAAGGCCATGAGCTAAGACCTAAGTTTGTGCAGAAGGTGATGAAGGCTCAAGGAGAAAGAATAGGGTGGGGGATAACCACCTTGGAGGGTAGAAGAGTGAATGGACTAGGGGAATGTGGTAGGATCGCTGGTGAGTAAATACTGAGTCAACACTGACTGTTGCATCTTAGCTCCACAATCTGTTTTGAACTGTGATATCTCTCTTGAGTGCAGCCTGCTCTTCCTACAGTCCCTGTTTCAGAGACTGTCACTCTCATGCACCAGCTTCCAAAGCAGAACACTGAGAGTCATTTAAAATTCCTTCCTGTAAATAAATCATCATTCTGCGTATTTCTTAACCTTTCCTCCTTAGTTCAGAGCCTTGCCAGTTTTCACTGAATCTACTAAAAATGAAAAAAATAGCCAGGTGTGGTGGCATGCACCTGTAGTCCCAGTTACTAGGGAGACCGAGGCAAGAGAATTACTTGAACCTGGAGACAGAGGTTGCAGTGAGCCAAGATCATGCCACTGCACTTTAGCCTGGGCGACACAGCAAGACTCCGTCTTAAATAAAAAAAAAAACAAAACCACACACAGACACAAACCAAAAACAAATTATATAAATGTATTAAATTCTCACATGTACCCCTAAAATATGTGCATCTATTATGTATCAATCAAAAATAAAATAAATTTAGCTCAGCAAACATTGAGGACATTTCGTGTAAGAAATGAAGAATGAAGGTGAATAACAGTTTGTGCCCTTGAATAGCTCACAAATTATTTTACCACAATAGCTTCCAGTGTTCTGAGAACACTGGAAGGCAATCATGTTTTTTGGAGGAATATTATTTGTTTGGTTTTGGACATTGTCAGCTTGAGATACCCATGAGATGTCCAAATGGGAATGTTGAGTAGTTCTTTAGCCGAAATACCTTAGCTGATTGTGTGGCCCAATATTACTCCTTTAGTAATTATGATGACGTGTGGTACAAGGTGCGTTCAATTCGCCCAGGCTCTTGTTAAACTAGGAATGGGGATTCAGTAGGTCTGCAGGCTTCAGGGTCTACAGCGCTAACAAACTCCCAGGTGATGCCAATGATACTGATCCACAAACTTCACCTGAGGGGCAAAGGTTAGGCGACAGAAACCCACTCGGCTAATTTCAACTTCACATGTAAATTGTTACAATAACAAGGAAGCTACATGAACATAGTTTATTTATAGCAAGTGGATTAAGGCAAGACCATACAGATTCTTCACTGGCAGGTGGAGGAATGTGTACTTGATTCTGAAAAAGATGTAGAACCATGAAAGGACGTGAAAGAGGCATAACATGGTTCTATGAAGACTGCTTTTTAAAAAATAAATTTAATATTTTGTTCTTTGCAGAATGCTTTTTGAAAGCCAGGCATGCATCAACTGCTACCTAAGCAGGAGAGATAACAACACTGAACTGTGAACAGGAAACCCAGGGAGCTTACATGCCAAAGGAAGGTGGACAGATACTAGCAAGAAAACAAATCAACAAAGTTATCTCAGATGATAGAAGTGCTGTGAAAAAAGAAAAAATAGAAAGTGTAGCGTGATGGATCCCGGAGGACTGCTCTAGTGGGAGGTAATTGTTGAGCCAAGAACTAACCGTGCAGTGCAGTGGGGCCAGTCATGCACGGATGTGGTAAGAGCATTCTGGGCACAGCAATAATGTGTTCCCTTTCCTTGCAAGGGAAGAGGAAGGCAGCGGCCTTGAAGCAGAGGCGAGCAAGGAGGCAGGTGAGGATCAGTCACGTGAGTGTCACAGGACCCTGGGGAGCAGGAGGGGAAACTGTAGAAAATGATGTCAAAAGATCAGCCAGGATCAAGTCATGCAGGGGCTTTGAAGCTGCAACAGAGAGTTTACATTTTGTTTTAAATGTGGAAACAAAATTATTCCATTTTTTAAAAAGATAGCCAGGATCATAGCTAGCACTTGCTATCTTTTTTTTTTCAAAAGGTGGCAAGCATGCTCAGGACTGTGCTATATAGGAAGATGAACCTGTCAGCAACATGTACGAGGGCCCCCAGAGGAAAGAGAGGCTGTTTTGAAATGCCTGCAATTGACGGTTAAGGAGAGCCTACACGGGAAGTCAGACTTGTGCTTCCAAATGAGGCTATAGGAAGTGACATACAAGATTCAAATAATACCCAACTCTCTTGATCCCAGACATGCAAGGCCAAGAGCCTCTCAATAACTCCCTCGTTTAATCTCCACGACCCCACAATGCTTGTTAGAAATTTTGGTTTCCAGGGTTTTAACCTGGTCCTGTTAAAAGACCATAAGGTCTCTGGATGTCAATACCTAACTGAGGCAGGAGAATAGGGTCTGGAGCCAGGGAACCTACGTGCTACCTCGAACTCAATCAAATGAAAAACCCCAACTCTCTACAACCAAGTAAACAACTGGAACGTCACTTCTTCCTCTTCATTTGTATAGGATGGACACTAAGTAACCAATGGGAAACCTCGAGAGAAACCCCAGAAGACTCTGTAACCAGCACTCTAGAGCAGGTGTCCCCAAACTACGGCCCGCAGGCCGCATGCGGCCCCCTGAGGTCATTTATTCGGCCCCCCACCCGCACTTCAGGAAGGGGCACCTCTTTCATTGGTGGTCAGTGAGAGGAGCACAGTATGTGGCGGCCCTCCAACGGTCTGCGGGACCATGAACTGGCCCCCTGTGTAAAAAGTTTGGGGACGCCTGCTCTAGAGCCACTTGCTGGGGTCTGCTCCCACCCTGTGGAGTGCTTCCATTTTCAACAAATCTCTGCTTTTGTTGCTTCGTTCTTTCCTTGCTTTGTGCGTTTTGTCTAATTCTTTGTTCAGATCGCCAAGAACCTGGACGCCCTCCACTGGTACCATAACTACTTTGGGCAATGTTTAAATTCAGGGGAGGTTGGAATGAATGAGTGGGCCTCCACTTCCTTCTGCCAAAAGGAAATGAAGATGCTTATTATTTTTTGAGTGCTAATATAGCTCTCTCTTACCCTTGGTGCCTTTCTTTAAATGCTACTGCTCAACTTACCATCTGAGTAATGAGATGGGAGTTCCAGGATAAATCCACTTTAAACATATCACTAGCACAGGTACCCCTGAATTTAAATAAAAGTTAAAGAAATTTTTTTTTAATTACAAAATATGTTCATGTATATTAACACTGTTCGGGTGATAAGAATATTATTATGTAAATTAACTACTTGATGTCCTGATTCTGGACAGTTGAAAAGGGTACTCACCAGACTTCCTCTTCGGAAAATGGTTTTCATGGTACCCTTCATCTGGGGGCCTGAGCAACAGAAAGCATTTAATGCAATCAAAAAGGCTCTAGTTGGGGCACCTGCTTTAGGACTGCCAGCCATAACTAAACATACATTTCTCCTGTACGTTTGCAAGTGGAAGGGAAGGGCTATTGGGGTTTTAACCCAATTTGGGGATCACGGCATCGCCCAATGGCCTACCTATCAAAGCAACCAAACTCCATGGCTTAGAAATGGCCACCCTGTTTCAAGGTTCTTGCCGCTACAGCCATGCTTATATAGAAAGCTAATAAAGTAACTCTGGGGCGACAGTTAACTGTACGGGTGCCACACTCTGTTTTAACACTAATGGATCAAAGAAGGCACAATTGGCTGTCAAATCCTAAAGTAACCCAATACCAGGGACTTTAGGTAAAACCCCCCACATAACCTTAGAAACTGTAAACACTCTCAACCCTGCTACCCTGCTCTCACTGGAGCCAGAAGCTTCCCTATATAACTGCACAGACAGTAAATATTCTCAAGTAGAAGGGACCTTATAGATCGGCCCCTCCAAAATCCAAATGTCAAGTACTTTACATCTGGTAGCAGCTTAGTAACAGAAGGAGTCAGACGGGCAGAATATGCAGTTGTAACTCTAAATTCAGTGGTAGATGCCCAAAGCCTGCCAACAGGAACTCCAACCCAGAGAGTGGAGCTAATAGCTTTAATGCAGGCATTGCTGTTAGCAAAACGTAAAAGAACTAACATATATACTAAATTAAAGTATGCCTTTGCTATGCTACATGTACATGGGAGCATATACAAGAAAAAAGGACTCCTAACTGCCCAAGGAACAAGTGTAAGGTACCCAGAAAAATCCTACGACTTTTAGATGTAGTATGGGAACCTAACAAAGTAGCTGCTATACACTGCCAAGGCCATCAAAAGGTGGGACCCTAGAGGCAAAACAAAACGGGAAAGCAGATGCAGGAGCTAGGTGTGCAGCAATAAATACCCCGCCTTCCAGCACAGCAGCTAGGAAGGCAGCTTGAGCCATGCCTCTCCTCCCAGAACCTTTGCCTAAAGAAAAGCCAAATCACTCCCCAAATAAGAGGGCCTGGTTTTCTCAGGAGAAAGGAGCTTATACTAAAAAAGTCTAGTAAAGGTACTCAAATGGAAAATTAGCCATTCCTGGAGTAGTAGCCCCGAGGTTTGTAAAATAGTTCCGCCAAGGAACTCAAATGGTGAAAACAGCGCTAGAAACACCAGTGGGGCACCACTTCCATGTGCCACAGCTCAGTGTCATCTCCCGAGCCATCTGTAAACAAAGCTTAACCTGTGCTCAGAACAACCCAGGGCAAGGGCCAACCTGGCCCCCAGGAAGAAAGGAACAGGGGCAATACCTTGTGAAAACTTAATGTGTAGATTTTACCGAATTGCCTCCAGCAGGAGGCTATCAGTATATGTTGGTATTTGTCTGTACTTACTCTGGGTGGGTTAAAGCATTCCTTACTCAAACTAAAAAGGCCAAAAAGGTAGCCAGAGCCTTAGAAAGGATATTATCCCCAGGTTTGGGCTGCCTCTAACTCTAGGCATTGTAGCTAAAATTGTTCAAAATCTCTCTCAACTGCTAAAATAAATTGGAAATTACATACTGCCTACAGTCCCCAGAGTTCAGGAAAGGTAGAGCAAATAAACTGAACACTAAATTGCTACAGAAATTCTGTCTGGAAACCCACTTACAGTGGGATCAAGTCTTGCCCATGTCCTTCTCTGAGTTAGATGCACCCGTAAACAGACCAGATATTCACCTTATAAAGTTTTGTTTGGGAGACTACCCCCCTTCTGACCCAGGTAAAACAAAATCTTTAAAAAAAATAGGAAAAATAAACATTAAGAAAATAAATGCAGGCCCTCGGTAAAGCCATGAAGCAAGCACAAAGCTGAGTACAAAAAAAAGTACCTATAAGTGTAACAACTCCAATCCATTCATTTAAATGGGTACACTCTGTCTGGGTTAAAAAGTGGAACCCAACCACATTGGGCCCTACATAGGATGATGGCCCTTTTATTGTGACCTTATTCACTCCCACTGCTGTTAAAGTTGCTAAGTTGTTCCCTGGATTCATCACAGCCAGTTAAGGCCAGCAGCTCAGCACAAGTGAACCAGTCAGCCAGATCCAGAGCACCCCACCAGACTAACCTTGAAATGCATCATCAGCAAGGACCAGGACCAGCCCAGACCGGTCCCAGATGCAGACAACCCTGAAAAATCATGGAGTCCTGCTCTAGTCACACAACCGGAAGCTGACTAGTTAACACATGGCCAAAGCTTAAGGAAATGCCACCGGATAAGTAAATGTAAACTAAAATCTTGAGCAAAGTCTTAAGCCTTGTTGTTATTTTAGTAATATTAACATTCCTGTTATTATGTTGTCATTGCTGCAAAGGTTTGCTCCCAGGAAAAAGTATTCCTTGTCCAGTGTTAGTGTAAAATGTTGCCTTACATTTTGCTCATGTTAGCCCTTACGGCAAATCTAATATTAACTTTCCTGTTATTATGCTGTCATTGCTGCAAAGTTTTGCTCCCAGGAAAAAGTATTCCTTGTCCAGTGTTAGTGTAAAATGTTGCCTTACATTTTGCTCATCTTAGCCCTTATGGCAAATCTAGTCGGGGGTAAGTCCTAAATGAGTGTCCTATGTGCACCCATACTACATGGATAGGGAATATATAAGTTAAAACTTTACTATACCAAAACACATTGTAAGTGTACACGAGCTTCCGTAGGAACTTGCATATATAATCAAACCACCATTCAGTCTGTAATCCAGATAATAGTCAGCCTTATGTGTGCTGAAATCCCAAACTTTTACCTGGGATATGGTTTGATCTCCAAGAAAGAACAGGAAAAGGAACCCTTTACAACCTGACTCAGGTGCCCTCTTCTCATCAGGAAAGTGTGTCCTTATATTTAGATGCCTATTAGGTAGTAAAAGCACTTCTTCAAAATAATAAAATAGTTGTAGCCCCAATTTGCTGTAATGCCTCCGTTAAAAAAGTCCTAACTGTATGCCCATGGCATAACTGCAAAACATATAACCCTCAAAGAAAGCAAACCGTGCTTACTCAATTACCACTTCGGATTAGTAATGCTATAAGCTGGTACAATTATAATAAACGTACAAGTAGGAAACTGGAAAGACACAGACTGGCCCCTCCAAAAATAATTAATTATTATGGTCTAGCTACCTGGGCGCAAAACAGGTCGTGGTAATATCACACTCCTGTCTATATAATAAGCCACATCATTAGGCTGCAGGCGGTTCTAAAAATCGTAACCAATAAATCATCCAAAGCTTTAAATTTGCTAGCTGTACAAGCCACACAGATAAAAAGTGCCATTTACAGAACCAACTAGCATTAAATAATCTTTTAGCCCCAAAAGGAGAAGTAGATGAAAAGTTTAACTTATCAAACTGCTGTCTAGAGATTAATAACAAACAAGCATTCATAAAAATTACCGCTAGAATTCAAAAACTAGTTCATGTTCCAGTACAAACCAAAAAGAAGACAAAAACAAGCTAAAAATGGCATACCTCTAAAGGTAATAGTAACTTAAATGCTTAAAGTAGTTCTGTTGCTTTCTATTAAAGTGTTATTTATAAAAAATAAATCAAAGGGGGAATGAAGAAGGGAATTAAAAAATAGCAATAATAGTAAAAACAAGACCTTATAATTTGTAGTTGCTATATAATAAAGTACATTTTGCTGTGTTGTGTGCTGCTTAATATGATGCCTAACCCCCAGCTCTGCTTAAAATTAACTAACTCCCTGTAAAACCTACCTTATCTATTCTCCCCACATTCTCAGCAAAGTTCCCAGGCATTTCAAGACTCCTGTTTCTCTTGCTGACCAGCTGCAAGGTCACAGGGCAAGATAACACCCAAAGAATGTACAATGTGTTTCTCAAAATGCTGTTTTTCAAATGTAACATGCATCAAAAGACATGTTGCAAATTAATTAACTGTTCTTTGTTCTGGCTTCTATAAACCTGTTAGCTGCTATGAGTCATCCTGGATGTATAAAAAGCACCCCACTTTCTTTCTCCTTTGCTCAGCCTTGGGATGCTAATCTGCTGAGCCGGTGGCCACCTTAATAAAACCCTCCTGTTTCACCCATCGGTCTCTCCAGTCTTCTGAATATTCTGCAACACAGTGTTACATAAACATTGCTAAAATTAAAAACAAACAAACAAAAAAATTAGGTCGGGCACGGTAGCTCATGTCTGTAATCTCAGCACTTCGGGAGGCTGAAGTGGGTGGATCACCTGAGGTCAGGAGTTCGAGAGCAGCCTGGCCAACCTGGTAAAACCCAATCTCTACTAAAAATACAAAAATTAGTTGGGTGTGGAGATGGGCACCTGTAATCCCAGCTACTCAGGAGGCTGAGGTAGGAGAATCACTTGAACCTGGGAGACAGGTGTTGCAGTGAGCCGAGATCACGCCATTGCACTCCAGCCTGAGCTACAGAGTAAGACTCAGTCTAAGAAACAAACAACCAAAGAAACAAACAAAAAACAACCAGCAGGATGCTGGTGCCTCCTGAGAAACTCTGCTGCCTCTTGTAGGGGTTGGTTTATTTAAGACTAAGGCAAACCTTGGGGCAATACTTTCCACTGCAATCCTCATGAGTGTTTTAATGTAAATGAGTTTCAGATCCTTATTGAGAGACGATTTTGCCAGGGGCACAGGACAGTTCTGGCCCCAGAGTGTCTGGTAAAGGACTTGGGGGCGTAGAATGGGGAAGGGGACAGGGGAAGGAGGTGGCCCAGGGCACTGCGCTTCACTTCCTTCACACATTTGCCCAGAGCCAGGAAACAGCCCTCACTCCCTTCCTGGGCAGAGGCTTCTTAAAATACTGAATGAAGAAGAAGAAAAAACATGGATTTATAACTTTGCATTATTTGTGTTTGATTAGATTCTAACCTTAAAATATTTATTTCTTTAAAAGGAAAACTCTGATCTGCACTTTTGACCATTTTCCCTTGGCGTAGCTGCTAGGCTGCCTTCTGCCATCTCCAGACCAGAAATTTCCTGGGCACAGGGAAGCCACCAGGCACAGTGGGGAGAATTGTGCTCTTTAGGTTTAATGTCATAGAAATAGGGAGATGGCAAAAGCAGACGAAAGGAAAGTCATCCCTCACCAAGCACCGACAGTGTGCCCTGCTCTGCTGGGACAGCTCTTACGGAGATTAACTCAAGGGTTCCTCACTTTTCTCTGGTTTTCCTTGGAATCCCGACTGTCAAAGATTGGCTCAAATGGTGGCCACCCCTCCTGCCAAGTCAACTGTGTAAGTAGTAGCAATACCTAATATTTATTGCACTTGTAACACACGCCAGGTATTTTCCAGGAATTCCTTCATTGAATACTCTCAGCACCTTAAGAGATGGGTCTCATCTTCAAATAAAATAACTGCCCCCTAGAGATACTGAGTGAGCTGTCCAGAATCAACAGAGCCATGATTCATTCAATCCTAAGCCACTGGATTCTAGATATCATCTGTTTAGCTCTTGTATGGTAGGGCTTTGACTTTCAGGAAAGGCACAAAATTATACTTGCTTTGGGTAAAATTCTCCACTAAGTTTATGTTTGAGGTCCTCAGGCTGCTGCGGCTGCTGCTTCTTCTTCTTCTGCTTCTTCTTCTCCTTTCCTCTTCTTCTTCGTTTTCTTCTTCTTCTTCCTCCTCCTCCTCCCCCTCCTCCTCCTCCCCCTCCTCCTCCTCCCCCTCCTCCTCCTCCCCCTCCTCCTCCTCTCCCCCCTCCTCCTCCTCCTCCTTCTTCTTCTTCTTTTCTTCTCCGTCTTCTTTTTTGCTCCCCTTTCTCCTTCTCCTCTTCAATTTAGGTACCCAAAGCCTTTTCATATTATACATTCCACTACCACCAGCACCTCTTTTCTGAAAAAAATTTACCCGATAAGTTTATTTACTCACCCATGCTGCTATGCCTTCTAGGCACAAATGCATTTTTGGACTTTCCATCTCTATGAAACTTTTTTTTTTCTTCTGAGAATTTTCAGCTATGAAGCAGCAGATCCATTTGCCTCTTGACAACGGTTTTGAGATGTCTTGGAATACCTGGGTGTGGAGACCTTCTCTCAAGGGTTTCCTTCTTACCTGGATAGGGTGAGCCCCAGAACCAGCCATTGGTTGTGTGCTCTCTGGGAGATGTTGAGCATTCATTGATTCATTGATTCGTTCATTCATTCATCAAGTATGTATGATTGCTCTGACTGGCACTGCAGACTCAAAATCAAAACAAACATTACTCCTTCTACCACAAAGCTCACAACGTACAGTTGAAGACAGACATTAAGTAAGAAACTTCAATGAAAAATGTACTGTTCTCAAACTACATTTGGGTGATGGGTACACTTAAAGCCCAGACTTCACCACCATATACTTCATCCATGTAAGCAAAAACCACTTGTACTCTTAAAGCTATTGAAATTTTTTAAAAGGTGATTGTAACAACCTTCTTGATAAAAAAGAAAAAAGGACAGTCCTCACCCCATATTTGTCTTTTCTTTTCTCTTCCTTTCTCCCACCATTGGCATACCTTTGCCCCAAGGCTCCCAGATGCTCTATGTCTTTATCCTTCTTTCCTCCCTGGTGCCAGTATCCAGGCTTGGACCTCTCTGTCTCACTTCTGTCTAAGGGATGATCATCATGTTTGATGCAGCTCATTGCCAGCCAAGAAACCCATGGCTCAGTGACCATTTTTTTCTACCATGAAAATTCTAGTCATTCGAAACATGCCAGACTGGGAACAGGAAAAAGAACAGAGAGAAGCTGGTGGTCAAGTTGACAATGCCCATTTATTCATTCATGTATTCACTCAGCAAACATTGATTAAACAGCTAGTATCTGCCAGAATTGAGACACAGAAAGAAAAAACACATTGTTGTTGCACAGTAGAAAGGCTATAAATGTCTAAAGGTAAGAATCTCCTCTACCGTCTTCATGTGTCTGTCCCTGATATTTAACTCTCTCCTTAGCACAAGGTGGGCACTCAATAAATATTTGTAAAATAAAAGAACGAACTCATATCTTGGCAGAAAACACAGATATGTAAAGAACTGTAATAAAATGGGATGGCCATTCATTCAACAAATATCAACTGAATGTCTACTAAGTGCTAAGTACTGTGTCAAGCTAGATGCAGTCATTGATCTTAAGAACTTCACAGTTAAGTATTTGCATTGCAAATATTAAAGTTGTGATGAGTGACGTGAAAAAGGCCAAGGCCTAGAGAGCATGTAACAAGATGTTTGCCTGGCACATGTGAAAGCCCAGTAACCCCCAAAATCTCAGATTGCTTTTGAAAAATGGAAAAATTGATGTAGTTGAAACATTTAAAATGAGGGAAACGAAAGAGGAGGAAAAGATGAGGTTAGAAAAGCAAAGACTGGATTCCCAGGGCAAATGAGGAATGCAGGGCTCAAGAACAATGAGAAGCTGTTCTAAGGTTTTAAGCAGAAGCAAGGTATGGTAAGTTTTAAATTTCCTAAAGTCACTCTGCCTCAAGGACAAAGAATGTGAGGAGATCAAGAGTGTAGGCTGGGCGTGGTGGCTTAGGCCTATAATACTAGCTTTGGGAGACCAAGGTGGGAGGATCACCTGAGGTCGGGAGTTCAAGACAAACTTGGCCAACATGGTGAAACCCCTCCTCTACCAAAAATACAAAAAAATTAGCCAGGTGTGGTGGCAGATGCCTGTAATCCCAGCTACTCGGGAGGCTGAGGTAGGAGAATCGCTTGAACCCCGGGAGGTGGAGGGTGCAGTGAGCCCAGATCGCACCACTGTTGGTTAAGTTGTGACTGTTGTGACATTATTGGTTAAGTTGTGGATACCATCAACTTGAGATACCTGTGAGAGAACTAGATGGAAATGTTGACTAGTTTAAATGATACTAATTTGGGTACTGCCTGACCCAATATTATTCCTTTAGTAATTGTGGGGGCATGTATGGTCCAATCTAAATCAATCAGAATATCATGATGCCCAGACCACAATGACCAATTCCTAGAAAAGCCACATGAGGGGCCGGGCATGGTGGCTCACACCTGTAATCCCAGCACTTTGGGAGGCCAAGGCAGATGGATCACCTGAGGTCAGGAGTTCAAGACCAGCCTGGTCCACATAGTGAAACCCTGTCTCCACTAAATATACAAAAATTAGCTGGGCGTGGTGGCAGGTGCCTGTATTCAGCTACTTGGGAGGCTGAGGCAGGAGAATCACTTGAACCCAATCATTGCCATGAGCCACGATTGCACTATTGCGCTCCAGCCTGAGCAATAAAACAAGACTTCTTCTCAAAAAAAAAAAAAAAAAAAAAAAAAGAAAAGAAAAGAAAAGAAAGAAAAGCCAAATGAGCCTCAGTGGACCAATCTAATTACTTCTCTTAATTTGAATAGGTAAAAGAGGTTTTTATACTCTGGTTGCAAAGCTGTGAACTTGTAACTTCAGAGCTGCTGATGAGCATGTCACCTCTGTAGGGATGATGTTGGCTTCAAAAAAATGAGGATACCATACAGAGAGAGAAGAGGCAGAAGAAAAGACTCCTGAGAATATAGCTGTTCCTTTGCTTCTGCCCCTGGCTTGGTTAAATGAGCTGAGTTGGTATTTGTCTATTAATATATATTTTTCTCTGTCTCTGTCTCTCTCTTTCTCTCTCTGTGTCTCTGTCTCTGTTTTATTCTAGCTAGATTTCAGTGGTATTTTATCATTTATAATCATTCATGACAGTGCTAGCAATATAAGTATGCAGTTGGATTTGCAATTTCTCTTATTCAGAAAGAGAGAGATTACCGTAGACATATTGTTGAAAGTTGCAGATGTTGTAATAGAATTTGAAGCTAGGGGCTGAATTAGATCACCAGGAAAGAAAGAGGAGTACTGAGGTATAAACTCTAAGAATTCTAACACTGAAGTTTCAGGAGAGGTGGATGAATTTTCAAGGAAATTGGAAGAAATGGCTCAAGTCATTGGAGGAAAATCAGTAAAATCAGTAGAGTGTGGTGTCTAAGACACCAAGGGTGTTTTAAAGAGAGGGTGGTCAACTGTATAGAATCTTCAAGACAGGGAAAAAAATACTACAAGACCTGGCCATCAGCCACTGGATTGGGTAGTGCAGAAGTCATTGATGACTTTTCTAAGAATAATTTCAGCAGAGTGGAGGGGTCTGAAGCCAGTTGGAGTGAATTGAAATGGAAATGGAAGTGAGAAAGTAAAGCCTGAATATGGAAGCAATTCTTTTTTTTTTTTTTTTTTTTTTTTTTTTTTTTTTTTTTGAGACTGAGTCTCGCTCTGTGGCTAGGCTGGAGTACAGTGGCGTGATCTTGGCTCACTGCAACCTCCAACTCCCTGGTTCAAGCAATAGCCTCAGCCTCCTGAGTAGCTGGGATTACAGGCACCTGCCACCATGCCCAGCTAAGTTTTGTAGTTTTGGTATAGACGGGGCTTCACCATGTTGGCAAGGATGGTCTCTATCTCCTGACTTCGTGATCCGCCCGCCTTGGCCTCCCAAAGTGCTGTGCTGGAATTACAGGGAAGCAATTCTTTTAAGGATCTTAGCTGTGAAGGGGAGAAAATGGAAAGAATGGCAACTGGAGAGGGAACTCTAGAAAGGATATTGTTTACAGTTGTTGTTGTTGTTGTTGTTTTGTTTTATGATTAGAGGGACTAAAACCAAATTGTATTTATTAAAGATCTATTAGAACACAGAGGAAGGAGCAGCAAACTCTGTCTAGGTGAGTAGAGAAAGATTTCCCCAAAGAGATGATTTTGAGCTGGGTCTTAAATAGCAAGTACCAATTTCAATAAAAGTCAGCATTGGCCGGGCGCGCTGGCTCATGCCTGTAATCTCAGCACTTTGGGAGGCTGAGGTGAGTGGATCACCCGAGGTCAGGAGTTTGAGACCAGCCTGGCCAACATGATGAAATCCCTTCTCTACTAAAAATACAAAAATTAGCAGGGTCTGGTGGTAGACACCTGTAATCCCAGCTACTTGAGAAGCTGAGGCAGGAGAATCTCTTGAATACGGAGGTGGAGGTTGAGCTGAGGTCACACCACTGTACTCCAGTCTGGACAACAGAGTGAGACTCCATCTCGAAAACAACAACAACAACAACAAAGGAAGTTGTGTACACAGACACAGTGGTGTGTCTGGAAGATGTTCAATAGTTCAGGTCATGAAAACCTTTAGCTCTGGACTCTGTTAAGGAAAAAGAAAAACCCCACAAGTCCTTCCGTATCTTTTATCCTTGTTCTTAACTTCATCTTCAAAATAATTAGATCAGGCCAGATTATCTTTAAGATCGAATCCACTGTTAAAATCTATTCTGTTAGATCGACAATACTCCCAGAAATGAATGATCTACTGCAGATGTTTCCTGAAATTATG
Source organism: Saimiri boliviensis (assembly GCF_048565385.1). Lineage (NCBI taxonomy): Eukaryota > Metazoa > Chordata > Mammalia > Primates > Cebidae > Saimiri > Saimiri boliviensis. The sequence goes on from NC_133452.1 coordinate 149,582,366, forward strand.
CTGTATAATGTGTGGTGAGAGGCTCCTAGGAAGTTGGAGGCTCAGCCAAAAGGGGCCCATTTAGGAAAAAAAAAATGTGAAGCATATTTGAAATTTACTGTATTTTACGTTAAAAGTTCATGTACATCCTATTCTTGAATAGGTCTGGCATGATTTTCTTGATAAATCATTGATGCCCCAGGAAGACAGGCCAGCCTCAGCCTTAAATTGAATTATTTCCTGGTAGCTATTTGTGTGAACTCCGAGCAAGAATGAAACTCCATGCCTGGAACCTGTTTTCTACTCTGAATCTTCTCACTTGCCTACTCGCTGCCAGCTTCACAGAGGCACAGTCTGAGCACCAGCTCTCTGCAGAAGTGAAATATAATGGAACTTTGGGATGAGAAGAGGAGAGCAGTAAGAGTAGTTTAAGTGAGTTAACTGATGTCTATCAGTGTCCTGGGCTGGAGAGAATCAAGCAATGGTATCATAAGCCTTAGCGTCTTAGTTGCTCACATATCACATTATTCACATCTATTTGGCTGTATGAATTTTCTTTATAAAAGAATATGAGATAGAAAAGCGACATAATATTGCCTGAAAGAAAAACGCAACACACGTTAATTGGATTCTTGGCAAAAGACTGAAAAAATGTCCCAGAACTGTTGAAGCGAGTTATTTTTAGACAACTTTACTCTAAAATCTGTTGATTCCTCTGTGAATGAGTTCACAGCACATACTGCATACTTCTTTAGTCCAATCCTCTTGAACAAAAACACCTCCATTTTTCCTTTTTATTACAAAATAAAATAAAATGAGCAGTCTCCCAGCGCGGTCCCAGAAGCAATCCTTCCCTGGAAGCTCTTTTTCTGCTGGCTTCTATCTACACGTTTGCTTTCCTGTGAACCCTTTGCCCTACTTTTGTCACCTACAGACATTCATAGAAACTTATGTTCTTTCCACCATTCATTTTGTTTTTTAGTTGTCCCCATTTTTAACTCATGAGCTCACTCTGTGTTTCATCAGATTTCTTATACTGCAACCTTCTGTTACTTTTCTAACAAAATAATTGAGGACTAATACTTTATATGGCATTGCAAGGGAAGAAGGATTAAACCGTTGGTAGTTACAGAGATCTGACTTGTGATAAGAGATCTGCCAGTGATTAGAAGACCCCACCTAGTTGGTCTTAAAATGGAATTAGTCCAGATGGTGCCAATGGGAATTAAGGGACTGCATGGTCCCAGAGCAAACACAATACCTGTCTTTTGGTTGCTCGTAATCTCAGGGGCAAAGGAGGGAAATGGGGCTTTCGGAGGCCGAGCCACACATTCTCCCGTAATTATAGTAGCAAATACTTGTGATTCAAAGTGACTGTTTTTAACAGATACTAGAAAAGTCTTTTAAATCATTAAAGGAGTATAAAGGTCTGTTAGAGAGTCCAAAGTTATTGAAATAAGTAAGGGTTTTAAAGTTATTTATACGTATTTCTGAGGCTGCATCTACAGAGGATTTCAATAATCTTGGTTAAATATATATCTTTGGGAAGAAACACAAGATTAGTCTAGAAAGCCTGACTTGCAGATAAATGTGTTTTTTTTGTGTGTGTACCCTGTTTGCTACAGAACCTCTTCTGTGTACAGCTGGACACATTTCAGGAGCTATATGCAAACAGGTATACTAAGAATGCTTACTTCTTTACATTTCCAGTAACCTAGGATTTGGTAACAGAATTAAAGTAGATTCTTGGTAAATGTACTGTATTTAGGTACTAGGAAAATCCAGAGGCTGTTTGTACTCACAAGGTTTTTCCCCTTAAATTATTCCTTATCAATTTGTCTGATGACAGGAGGGGTGTGGTGGCTCACGCCTGTAATCCCAGCACTTTGGGAGGCTAAGAAAGGAGGATCACTTGGGGCCAGGAGTTTGAGAACAGCCTGGGCAACATAGCAAGACTCTATCTCTACTAAAAAATAATTTTTAAAAAATTGTCTCATAACAGATCAATGTGCAATCTTCAGTTTTAAGCTCAAATCTTTTGGTGAAATGCACATAATCTGATTGAAAATTTTTTTGTATTGTTATCATTCATTATTCTCTAACGTAAATGAACATTCTCAGAGACAAGGAGTGGAGAAACAAGCTCAGGGTACTGAGTTGCTGTGGGTGACCATGAGGAAAGAGGCTCTGAGAGTGAAAATGGATACAACCTAACAGCTTAATTCAATAGTAATGCATGGGGTGGCCTTGCCCTCGTTTATGAAACTAGTGCAATTCCTTCAAAGGGGAGGAGCTTCCAAACTTTGACGTGCTATGTCTGCAAATAGGAATGGAATATATAGTGTCATGGAATCTAAATCCAGCTGCTATTTTTGGAGGCTTGCTCTCTGGGCATGCACCAATCTGTGTTAATGTAGGCAAATCAAACTTGCCACCATTAAGAAGTCTTAGACATGTGGCCGGGCCCTGTGGCCCACTCCTATAATCCCAGCACTTTGGGAGGCCAAGGCAGGCAGATCACCCGAGGTCAGGAGTTCGAGACTAGCCTTACCAACATGGAGAAACCCCGACTTTACTAAAACTACAAAATTAGCTGGGTGCGGTGGCACATACCTGTAATTCCAGCTACTCAGGAGGCTGAGGCAGGAGAATTACTTGAACCTGGGAGGCAAAGGTTGTGGTGAGCCGAGATTCACCATTGCATTCCAGCCTGGGCAATAAGAGCAAAACTCTGTCCAAAAAACAAAAATAAAACAAAACAAAAAAGACCTTAGACATGTGCATATACTGCACGTTCTTCATGGTCAGCTTTCTTACGCTGGATTAGAATTGACTTCTGAGGCTGAATGATCCAAAACTTCTTGTCCCATTACAGAGTTTGCATGTAGTTTTCCTTTGGATAGCTTTGGTTTTGGTGTCAGCTAATATTGGTCTTATAGAAGGAAGCCTCTCATCTTTCATTTTTTTGGAAAAGGTTATGAAGGGTTGGCATTTTTCTTTAAATATTTGGTAGAATTCACCAATGAAGCCACTTGGATCTCAGCTTTTCATTGTAAAAAGTTGTTTTATTTATTATTATTATATGTGTAGGGAAAAAAGAAAGATTAGTGGTTGTCTACTGACCTCTAGGTAGTGACTAATTGCCTAGTGATTTCTAGGAGAAGCACAGGGTTTCTTTTTGGGGTGATGAACATATTCTATAATTAGATTGTGGTAAGATTGTGTAATTATGTGAGTATACTAAAGATCACTGAATTGTTCACTTTAAATGAGTGAACTGGTATGTGAATTATATTTTTGTAAAACCATTTAAAAAACAGGTATTGATTCTTTTCATCCTCTCTACTGCTTCTCTTTTATTCTATATTATTAATTTCTGATTTAAAACTTCTTTGGATTTCTTAAACCTAATTCTGTTTACTTTTTAAATTAATTTACTTAAAGTTACATATTTCCTGCTAAGAAGCACTTACATCTAACATTTTTATAAGTAGTACTTTTATTCTGTTGTAAATATTTTAAAATTTTGTTCTAAATGTCTATGTCTCTAAAATCATAGCCTTAAAATACATACGCTATTTGAATATTTTGCAACATCTACTGTGATTTCCCTTTTTGTCCTCATGCGTTACTTAAGAAGGCATGTCAAAAGTTTTCCAGATATACGTTTGTGTTTACTATCTCTTAGTGAATTTCAATTTTTGTTATTATGCATACTTGTCTTTACCCTTAAAAATGTGTTATATCTGGAATTCTATTTTGTCTAATACTGATATTGTTACACAAAATTTCTTTGCTTATGTTAAAATAAAAACTTTAGACTAATTAAATTTGGCAGCGTTTATTTGAGCAAAGAAAGATTCATGAATCAGGAAACATTCAAGCTAGAAGGGGTTAAGAGAGCTTTGCCTCACACTGCAAGCAGCACACTTTTACAGGCTGAACACAGAAGCAAAGCAGAGAAATCACCTGATTGGTTACAGGTAAACTGCTTTATTTGAATGTGGTGTGATGTGGCACTTTCCTGTTTGGGTATGGCCCAACGATTTGGCTGCCTGTGATTGGCTGAAACTCAGCTATCTGTTGTACTCCTGTATTAATTAGTCTATGCACTAAGTTAGGTTGCAGTTTGTTATATAGGAATTGAAGTACCAACACAGCCTCAGGCTAATGGCCTTCTACTTATTTAATTTAGCAGTTATTAATTGCAAGTTTCCACTTTTCCCATTACTTTCAATCTTTCTGTGTGATTGTGCTGCGGATTTTGTTGAGTGTTTCTTATAAACGTCAGATAGCTGGCTTACAAAGTTCTAATCTGTTCTTTTCTGCCATTTGTCAGAGGAGTTTAATTTATTTTCATTGTTATAATCACTAATATATTTGCATTTATTTCTACTACCATATTTTCCTTTTACTATCCATTTTTATTGGATTTAAAAAATATTATTTCCGTGCTTTCTTTTGGATAAAGTTCTATTTTTTAATAATATCCTCCATGAATATCTTCCCCTATTCTGTTGGTCTGGAAGCATTTCTATTATATTAATTCTATTATTTTTAGTATTTCAATTACATCTCTAATCTTTGACTATAATAACATCCTAACATCTAAATTTACTGAGAAAATTTCTGAACGTTACAAACCTATTTAACTACCTATTAAATAACTACCTCCTAGAGATTTTAAATATTTCCCCCCAAAATTGCTAAAATAGCTTTTTAAATTGTCAACAATAAATCAATAAACCAACATAATTTTTTAATATTATATTTAGTACTTTCTTGTATTCTATGTCTTCCCTCTGCATCCACTTTTCTTTTTACTTAAATACATCCTTTAATATTTGTGCTCATGAGCATCAATTCATGGTAAACTCTCTTGATTTTTCTTTTTTCTTTTTCTTTTCTTTTTTTTTTTGAGATGGAATCTCCCTCTGTTACCCAGGCTGGAGTGCAGTGGTGCAATCTTGGCTCACTGCAACTGCCACCTCCTGGGTTCAAGTGATTCTCCTGCCTTAGCCACTCCAAGTAGCTGGAACTACAGGCATGTGCCACCATACCCAGCTAATTGTTTTTGTATTTTTAGTAGAGATGAGGTTTCGCCATGTTGGCCAGGCTGGTCTTGAACTCTTGACCTCAGGTTATCCACCCACCTCAGCCTCCCAATTGATCTTTCTTTAAGAGTCTAAAGTTGCCTTTATTTCTTTTCATTTTTAAAATAATAGTTTGGGTATAAAACTTTAGTCTGAGTTAATTTTACTTAGCATTTGAGGATATTATTCTTTTCTTGATTCCTAGTATAGTTGCTGTCAGTGCAACTTTAAGTCCTTTATAAGTAACCTGTCTTTTTATCTCTAGCAGCTTTGAAGGTTTTCCGTTTCTTCTCAGTGATTTGCAGTTTCACTATATATATTATCTTGTACAATTACAAGTAAGCTCCTGAAATGTGTCCAGTTCTACACAGAAGAGGTTCTGTGAGCAACCTCTATCTATACCTCTGGGTGCTTGGACTTTGCTCTGAAGACTCCTGTCTTTCTTCAGCTCTGGAAAAACATCAGTAAATACCTCTTCAAATACTGCTTTTCTACCTTTTTGGAAAAATTCTATTAGACTTGCATGAGTTAGAACTCTCATTTGTTTTCTAAGTCCTTTATTTTGTAATTTTTTCTTTGTCTCTCTGATGCATTCCAATGAAATCCTCAGTACTATGTTCTAATGCCTTTGTACTTTCTGTACAATCTCTCTACTAAGATTTTTCCCAATCAACTTGTTTTTTTATGTCTAAAATTTTTAACACTTTTTAGATCTACCTGTTTTGTTTAATTTATTCTTATTTTTGTTTGCCAATTTTATGTCTTATTTTCAGGGGCTATTATTCTTTAATTTATCTCCTTTATCACCCTAGCCTATTTTAAAGCCTTTGTCAGACTGTTCTTGTACTTTCATCAAAGACATCTTCTTCTTGGTGATTTTTATTGGCTTTGCATAGCATTTCTTTGTTTTGGTATCATGGTTTCTAGGCTCATGCTGGGAAAGAGTTAAGCCTTTTTAATTTTTGTTTTTCTTCTCTCCCACTCTCTCCTCTCTAGTTTTTGTGATGGCCTCCACCTAGCTCCCTGGGGCTCCTTTACCAAAACATGTCTTATGTTGCAGATTAGAAGTTCATACAATTTAAGGATTATGACCTCCAAGATTATGATATCAAAGACTAACACTTATGACCAATCTGATCATAGAGTCAGCAGTCAGTTTCAGATCCTAGAGATGAGACCTTTTTATGTCCTACCACAGAGGGAATATTCCCAGGAAACAATGAGCAGAAGCTCCCCTAGACTTTTCTGTTTACTTGTTTAAATTAGGGGAATTTCCACCCCAGTCTCTGGCTTGATTCCTGTTGCCATTTTACATAGAGTAATTTTAATTACCATTACCTCAGATGAGCTGGATTCCCAGATGTCTTTGCTAGCTTCCTGCCCCCGAAACAGGCCCAGATCTTTGTGTCTATACTACTGACTGCCTTGTTTTCCAGTCCAGGTGCCTGGTGCATATAAATTTTGTCTTGCTTTACATCTGCTTATATCATTTTACTTATTTATTCATATCTTCCTGTCATTGTTCTGGTTTGAAGCAGGGAAGGGTATATAAGGCATGTACTTACTAATATAATCTTGATGCCTCCTTAGGTGAGTCATGTAAACATACAAATTCCTTTAAAAGTTCCTTGAAGCCAACTGAATTAAACCCTTTCTTTGTTGAGATGTCAGCAAGATGGTCATGTAATAAGGCTTTCCAATACTTGTCCCCAAATAGAAACATCAACCTGAACAACTATCCATGCACAAAAATACCTTCACAAGGCTGGGCACAGTGGCTCACACCTGTAATCCCAGTACTTTGGGAGGCTGAGGTGGGTGGATCATTTGAGGTCAGTAGTTTGAGACCAGCTTGACCTACATGGTAAAACCCTGTCTCTATTAAAATACCCCCCAAAAATTAGATGGTTTGGTGGCAAGCACCTGTAATCTCAGCTACTCAGGAGGCTGAAGCAAGAGAATCATTTGAACCAAAGAGGCAGAGGTTGCAGTGAGCCAAGATTGTGCCAATGCACTCCAGCCTGGGCGACAGAGCAAGACTCCCTCTCAAAAACAAAACAAAACAAAACATAAAGCAAAAACAAAAACAAAAACAAAAACAAAAAAACAAACAAACAAAAAAAAACCAACCAACAAAAAAACCTTCACAAAAGCTAAGGAAACCAGGTGAGAGATAGCCCCTATTCTGTGTGTAGCACAGAAATAAGAAGAGTCGTTGATGAGAGTAGGAAGGACAGTTTCACATTACCTGCATCATCTACCCCTAATGCCAGGCAACACAGCATAGAGAGAAACACCTTCTGTTTCAAGAAAGGAGAGGGGAGTGAGCACTGGACTTTGTCTTGAATACCAACACCAGGCCTATGCCAGTAAAACCCAGTGCTGGGCAGTTCTGACAGCCCCAGACTTTAAGCTGGTACCTGAAGACTGAGTCTCCATTCTTGCCTCAATACCAGCCAGATCTTGTAGCCTCAAGCTCTAGGCTGCTCAGTGAACTTGATGCTTGGCTCTGCTCTAATACCAGGCTTACTCTAACAGACCCAGTCTCTAGACTGGCCCCAGTGTGAGTGACACTATTGGCCCCAAGATTTGGGTCTGCCCCAGAGCAAGGTCAGCCCTCAAAGACTGAGTCTCCAGGCCTTCCCTATAACCAGGACTCCCTAGCCCCATAGTCCCAGGTTTCAGGCCCATTTAACACCAGGCCAGCTTGAGGTTCCAGATTAGCCCAGAGCCACATTGGTCCACACAGCCCCAGGCTTCAAGCCCACCTAAACACCAGATTGACATACTTAGCCTCAAGTGCCAGGCCAGCACCCATGGACATGGGTTCCAGGCCTGGCCAGTGTCAGGGCGGTCTCTGCAACTCCACACTCCAGGCTGGCCTATGCATCTCCACACTTCATCAGACACAGGGTCCAGACTCATTTAGTAAACTCCGATGTTGGCTGGTTCCCATAGCCTCAGACTCCAGGCCAGATCCTGTAGCTCCAAGTACAGGCCAATAACTGCCATTCCAGGCTCCAAACTGATCCCTGCAACCACAGACCTGCTCAACAGACCCAGGTTCCAGGATACCCTGCAGATCCAGGCTCCAAGACAGCTCTAACAGGTCCAGGCTCCAGGTGTGCCCACATGGACTCAGGCTTCAGTCCTACCCTAGCACTAGGCCAGACCCTGTGGACTCAGGTGCTATTAGTCCCAGGCACCAGGCCCATCCCAGCACTTGGTTGGCCCCTCCACACTCAGGTTCAAGATCCACCCCAGTGCCAGGTCAACTGAAGGGGACCCAGGTTTCAAGTCAGGCCCCCACAGATACAAGCACCAGGTCCACCTTTGCAGATCCAGACTTCAAGTACATCCTCACAGACTCAGTCAACAGGCACACTACACTGGCTACATGCTCTAGACCTAACCTGGACTCAGGCACTAGGCCCATCTACCTGCTGATCCAGGTACCAGGACAGCTTGTCAAAGGATTCCAAAAGCAAGCCTACCTGTGGACCATGACAGATGTCATTCTTAGAATCTCTGAAGGGACTGACAAGTGAAGGGATTTCCAAGACAAAGCCAGTCTGCAAAGAATAAGTAGGAGATAAGCACCTACTTCTCCAAATGCACAGACACCAATGTACAACCACAAGGATCAAGAACAATCAGGGAAATGTCACCACCTAAAGAACTGAATAGAGCACTAGTCACCAACCTTAAAGAAATGGAGATTATGAAATGGGTGACAACAAATTCAAAATAATGGTTTTAAGGAAGCTTAATGAACTTCAAGAAAACAGAACAAAAATCAGCAAAACAATAAATGACCAAAATAAGAGATGAAAATCATTTTAAAAACGTCAGAGATTCTTTAGTTGAAGAAAGAATGAAATTAAAAATGCAAAAAACAAAAAAGAGAAAGTCAACAGCAGAATTGATCAAGCAGAAGAAAGACTCCAAACTGATCAAGCAGAATCATAGACAGATTACTTTAAAATATATAAAGGAATAAAATAAAATGTAATGAAAAGGAATGAAGAAAGTTTATGAGATTTTTGGGAAAGCATCAAAAGACCAAATATTTAAGTTTTAGGAGTTCAAGAAGGAGAAAAGACAAAGGGGTAGAAAGTTTATTTAAATCAGAAGTTTATAGCAGAAAACTTTCCAAACCTGAGGAAAAAGGTATGGGAAGGTCAGAGTTCTCCTATTTCATTCTATCTAAACAAGACTACATGGAAACATAATACAACGGTCAAAAATCAAAGACAAAGGGAGGATCCTGAAAGCAGCAAGGGAAAAAAAAATCACATAGGGTATTTCAATAAGGCTAGCAGCAAATTTCTTACCAGAAATATTATAGGCCAGGAGAGAGTAGAATAATATATTCAAAGTTTTGAAGGGAAAAAAAACTGCCAATCAAGAATATTGTACCCAGCACAGCTATCCTTCAGAAACGAAAGTGATATAAAAACTTTCCCAGACAAACACAAGCTGAGGGAGTTTGTCACCATAAGAACTGTCTTATAAGAAATGCTAAAAGGAGCTCTTCAAGCTGAAAGCAAAGAACACTAGTGACACAAAAACATTTTTAAGTATTAAAATCACTGGTAAAAAAATACAGTGAAATTTAGACACTCTGACACTGTAATGCTGGTATGTAAATCACATATCTTTGGTATAAAGTTAAAAGACAAAACTATTAATAATGGCTACAATAATTTAAGTAATATGCAATATAAAAAGATGTAAATTGTGACATGAAAAATTAAATGGAGAAGGGTGTAGTAAAAGTGTGGTGCTATTGTATAAAATCAAAGTGAAGTTGTTATCAGCTTAAAATAGCCTATTATAACTAAAAGATGTTGTATGTAAGCCTCATGGTAACCACAAAGCAAAAACCTATCGTAGATACACAAAAGATAAAATGTAAGAAATCAAAAATACTACTAGAGAAAAATAATCTAATCATAAAGGAAGGTAGCAAGACAGGAAGAAAATAACAAAAAGATTATTACATTAACAACCAGAAAATAATCGATGAAGTGACAGTAGTAAGTCCTTGACCATCAATAATTGTCTTGAATGTAAATAGATTAAATTTTCCTATCAAATGATAGGAGAGTGGCTGAATGGACAAAGAAGTAAGACTGAATTGAACACTGCTTACAAGAAACTAACTTCACCTTTAAGGACAGACATAGGCTGAAAATGAAGGGATGGAAAAAGATATTTTATGCAAATGGAAACCCAAAGAGAGCAGGAGGTAGCCATGCTTGTCTCAAATAAAATATGATTTACATCAAAAACACTTTAGAGCAGCACTCTCCAAAAGAAATATAATGCAAGCCACATATGTACTTTTAAATTTTCTACTAGCTATAGTAAAAATATAAGAAAGGTAAAGTTAACTTTAATAATAGATTTTATTTAACCCAATATATTCAACACATTGTTATTCTAAAATATAATTTATATGAAAATTAGTAAGGTGTTTTAAATTTTTTGTTTACTAAGCATTTGAAATCTGGTGTGCATTTTATATTTACAGCATATTTCAATTCATAGTAGCCACACTTCAAGTGCTTCATAGCTATATGTGGCTAGTAACTTTCATAGTTGTGCAGATGTTAAAGAGTTTATAAAATGATAGTAAATTAAATTACTACCACCACTTTGGCTTTTATTGGACCTTTTTGTTCCAATAATTTCATTAAGTAATTAAGAAATGCAAAGCAACGTTTAAATAGCCTCAAAAGCTGTGTCTTCCTCTATATTATAATTATAATGCTAATATATTTGAAGAACTCACATTAATATATAAATGCTAATATATTTAAAGAACTCAAATTAATATATAAATTTTGTTTTTGAATCACAGAAAGATTGTGAAGTCTTATGTGTACAAATTTACAATGGAAACAAGACCATTTATATTATCAATTCTGAAAAACTGGTTTCTGTACAATCAAGTTATAGTTTTTCCCAGGTGACATGGAATGAGAATGTAAGATTTAAAATAATCATTATATTAATTACCTAGTACATTAATGAAATGTTTAAACTCTATTTACTACCAGAAAACATTTGGAAAGGCGGGAAGGAGTTAGAAGGGAGTCAGCAGTGTAAAATATGATGGAGTTTTGTGGGTTTGTATAAAATTATTTGCAGTGAGGTTCATTTTCAAACCCTCCCCCTACTGCAGACAAAGGATATTTGGTTTTACTGAATGTTCTCATTAAGACTTTGATACACTGTTTACAGTCTGACATCCCAGGTGTCTCCGGCAGCTAGGTAGATCTGTTTGGATACAAAAAAATCCCTCTCAGCTATGGCGGTGTTAACAAACCTTGATTTCTGGAGAAAGTAATGCTCTCAAAATACATTGTTTCATTATTAAGTTACTTGTTTCCTAAAGCATAGGACCCTCTTCTCTCAAAGTTTCTAAATCACACTACTTTATAAAACTGCTTATTTATATGGCTTAGAAACATTGATAGTTTATTAACTAGATTTTTGTGACCAATCTCTAAAAATGCTCATTTGTCACATCTATTGAAACCCATCCTTTAATTGCTAGTGGTTTTCCCTGATAATTCTCATTTATGTCATATTTAATGAGAACAATATCGGCAATCACAGAGGTACATAGCCCTTTCCTCCTGGGAGTCTCCAAATGGTTTCCAGATGGGTGGGGTGGGGGGGTCAGTGTTAAAAACCTCCTTGTGAAGAAAAAAGAGGAGGGAATTCATTTCCAATCAAGGTAAGGGGAAGTGAGGCTCACAGGATCCAATCATTATCCCCAAAGCATTCCGTCCATCTGTGCTGTATCATTTCCCTTCTGACTGCATTTTCCAACAAGCGGAAACACACCTATTTGGCAGGGACTCCTCTCATGCTGGCTGGAGAGCCATCATAATGTCATCACAGCTGGCTATGACAGGTTGCAGGAGTTTTGAAATTGTTCTTGACATGTTGGGAAGCATTTTTATGTCCTGTCATCACAAATGCATCATTTCCTTGTAAATAGTACTGCCTGCTCCCCAGTTTTTGCCATCTAGTATCATGGTTTACTTCTTCCGATGACACTTATCACCACGTAACATGTTATATATTTGTGAATATTCTCCCTCTATCCACCAGCATATACCATCCATGAAAGCCATAGCTTTGTCTGTTTATTTACAGGTATGTTTCCAGCCCCAGGCACTTGATAGGAACTCAGTAACTATTTGTTGAATAAAATTATGAATTTATGTACAATAACAGTTAAGTAGAGTTAGAGAAACCTATGAATTTACGTACAAGAACAGTTAAGTAGAGTTAGAGAAACCTATGTGAAAATCACAGTGCTGTAGTTTATTAGCTGTGAGATCTTAGGTAAGTTGCTCATCCTCTCTGGTTTTCAGATTTCTCACGTATGAAGTGGAACAATAATGTGTATCTTACTGGGGATTAGATGATGTAAAACTCTCAACCAAGCACAGAACCTGGCTTACAGTAAACATTCAAAAAAGGATGGCTACTTGAAAAAATACAGTACTCTTTCAGTGTTTCCTCACCTGAAAAGTTCGAACTCAGAATCCTTTCTTCAACCGTGAGATTTAAGCCTCAGGATTGAGTCACATTCCTTCACCAGTCATAGGCTGACCTGGGCATAGTCCTGGTTTCCCAAGTCTCCAGGGAAGCAGGAACATGCTCAGGGTATTCCCAGTAAATCTAAACAGTCTTCAAGGATACCTTTTTCTTGGCTGGGTGTGGTGGCTCACGCCTGTAATCTCAACACTTCGGGAGGTTGAGGCAGGCAGATCATGAGGTCGGGAGTTCGACACCAGCCTGGCCAATATGGTGAAACCTCATCTCTACTGAAAATACAAAAATTAGCCAGGGGTGGTGGTGTGCGCCTATAGTCCCAGCTACTTGGGAGGCTGAGGCAGAAGAATTGCTTGAACCTGGGAGGCGGAGGTTGCAGGGAGCTGAGATTGTGCCACTGCACTCCAGCCTAGGTGACAGAGCAAGACTCTGTTAAAAAAAAAAAAAAAAAAGAATACCTTGTTCCACACACAAGAGTCACAGACTTGCTTTATATCACAGCCCAGTGGGGACAATTTCTGAGAAGGAGGAGGTGCTCATGATACCCCACAGCATGAAGCTTTCAACAGACAAATTGAAAAATATTGGTTCAGCCCCTCCTAGCTGGGGATTGTTAAATTGGCTTTGCTGAATGGTGCTTTTCCCTTACTTGGACAGGTTGAGAAACTGGAGACCTAGGGTTGCATTCCTGCACCCCACATTCCCGCACCCCACATTCCCAGCTCCTTTCCACCCTTGGTGTTGAAATAGCAGATTTGGAGTGGCAACAGCTCACTCACCCTGCTCAGTCCCTGTGCTTCTGAAAGATAAATGTTCTTGCTTCTCCTCCTCAGGCTTTCTGGAGGAAGCACACTTCTGATAGCAAGTAAGTACTAAGTGCAGAATCTTACCAGCTCCTTAGAGTACAGATGGAATATTTTAGCAATTATTTTAGATAAATGGTATTTTCCAAATGCAATACTAAACTGATAAGCATTCCTCATACCTCAAGAAGTGGGTATATGTTGTAGTGCTTCAAATGAGTTAATGATATAATGTCACATTTTGGCAAAGGTACGAAAGTCTCTTAAATTGTACTTTTATACGTGTGAGATATTGTTGTTATGCTATGTTTTTCAGATTAAGGAAAGGGAGTTAAAACTATTTCAGAGAGGCAGGGTGTGCAAATATAGATTTCTATTCAAACCCATGTGCATTCACACTGTCTTTAGAAGGCTCTCGTGTCCTAACCTCCCACCTCTGGACTCCTGGACAGAGAGTGGTCATGTGGGAGCCCTGACCCCACAAACTGTGCCCATTCCTAGCTCTGGCCTTTGCCGACCCTCCACTCAGGAATGCTAGGAATGCCCTCCCTCCCCTTTTCTGTCCCCAGGCTCTCGCATCTACCCAAATCCTGCTCAGTCATTTGGACTCCCATCTTAGCACCTGGAGAATGCTTCCCTCAGCATTTCACGGTGACCTACAGTGTACTTCTTCTAAACTTCTGTGACATATTTGTGCTATCCTGTTTTTATCATTGGAAGTTTGTTTCTGTAACCGATTCCCTTCACCCCACTCTCCTCATTGCCTCCCTACCACTGACCCCAACAAAATAGAGGATGTGTGTGATTCTTGCACAGAAAGGTTATAAATTCTTGTATTCCCTCTTTCTCTAATAGGAAGAAAGTATCTGAAATGCCCCCTGGAAAGTGATGTACACAGCAGACAGAAAAGCAGGCTTCAAAAGCTTCTGCAGGGTTCGTGTCACTATCGATGGTCCTCCTGACTGATCTTGAGTGTCTTAATCAAGGGATTTAGGGTCTAGAGGAGAGCCTAGGGTCCACTGGGAGGGTGAGCAGAATTGTGGGGTGAGGAAGAATGTGGGACGAGTGACACTGACACCTTTCAGTACATTAACGTAAAGCACCAATTCTGTAGAAGAGAATTACACTGCATTAGCATGGAATAGATTATGCCGTATTAAGAAAATATGCCTATTTCTTGACATTGAAACTGACCATGTGATCTCCAAAAGTAATGCTAGTTTCTGTAATAGGGGTGTGTGTGTGTGTGTGTGTGCACGTGCGCGCATGCTCACGTGCATTTGACGCCAGTCAAATTGACTCCTGTGAGATAATGAACAAGTCCCTCCTCTGCAGCTCAAGCTGGTAGGGAGACCCCCAAGGAGACTGCATTTAAAAATCCCTCCTGGATCCCATTCAGACCCAAAACTGAGCAGCTGCTCTGTGTCAGAAACACTGTATGGAAACGAATCAGTTCCCACCATCCAGGAGGTCACAGCCTGCTTAGATGCAAGAGAACTCCATAAAGGCTAAGGCGCAGGGACGCACACCTGGAGAGGTGTGGGGTGGGGATGGATAGTTCCAGCTTAGATGAATAAAAAGGTTGCAACATTGATATGAAAGCTAACTATAGAAAAATTCCTTCTCCTGGAAAGAAATGTCTGAACAATTTCCTGTAACTATTTTTATTGAGAAATCTAATTTCATGAGGTTTTTTGTTTTTTATAAATCTCCTAACTTGGTTTTATGTGTTTTTTGTTTTTGTTTTTTACTATCATTGAAATCACTGAATTTAGCTAAAAGTCCACAAAGACACAAAAGGAAGATCATCTCTCTGCATACACAGGGCCTGCTTGGGAGAAAGCTGGCATAGTCCAGACCCCAGGTGACTTCTGCTCTTCCTCAAACTCTCTCAGTGCTCAGAAGCCCCTACACACATACATGTGTGTGCCCCCTCTGGACTCCTGGACAGAGAATGGTCATGTGGGAGCCCTGACCGCACAAACTGTGGGTCACATATATTCTCTCTCACACATACACATCACATACACTCCCCCACACTCCCATATACATCCCTAATACCACACATACACACATACTCGTCACACATACACACACTCCCTCACATACATAAACACACTACACACACCCACACCAAATACACACACACACACACACTCCATACATACACTCCCCAACACCAGACATACACACTCACATCACACATGCACATACGCACTCCCTCACATACATAAACACACCATACACACCCACACCACATACACACACACACCCTTCACACCCCATACATATACACCCCAACACCACACATATACACTCTCACATCACACACATGCATATACAGTCCTTCACAAACACACCACATACATCCATACCCTTCACACTAACTACATACACTCCCCAACACTACACGTACACACACACTGACATATGTTATACATATACATACACACTCCCTCTCACATATAAACACACCACACATCCCTCACATCACATACACACATACACCCTTCATGCCCACTACATACACTCCCCAACACCACACACACACACACACACACACACACACACTCCCCCTCATGCACAAACACACCATACACACCATACCACAACACACGCACACCACACATATCACACATACACACCCTCTGTGCTGTGCGGCCCCACCATGTGAAGGCCCGTGCTCACCGGCCCCTTGCCGGCTTCCTACCGAGGCATGGCTGCGAGGGGAGGGGAGACGGGGCGCTGTGTCTCCCGCCTCAGACCCTTTTCAACAAGAGCAGCCTCCTGGGGCTCTGACACCTACCCCTCTTCCTATTCATATCTTCATGTCAAAATTGGGCTGTAAACATAACAATCCTACTTGGAAAAGTACACAGGAAGTCAGGTTTTTAAAAAATGTTCTCTCTTTCTAAAGGCTAAAAATTAAGGCAGGGCGTGCAGACAGGGCACCATAGTACCAAGTCCGGCAGGAACGGGGCCCACACGGGTCCCCATGCCCAGTCTGACTCTCTCTATAGTTCTCCCTGGCCACACCTCTCTGTTGACTCACAATTCTCTTTTCCTAACTACACGGTGAAGTGGCTTCTGAATGATTTCAGATGCCACCCTCCAGCACGCACTCTCCCGCGCGGCCGACCCCAGTCCACTTTTCTCAGGCTTTGCTTCACAATCAGCTCCTTGCACCCTAGCCACCTTCTCTCCCGAAAATGCTCTGGGTCTCCCAGTCTCCTGGCTGAACTCACCTGGACCTCCTTACCTGAAGAAGTAACCCCTTTCCCTTCAGCACTTCCCTGGCTGCGTCCAGTTCCACCCCTTCCTGAAAGCTTTGCTAAAATCCTGTCTCCTCACCTAAGCCTAGAGTGTCACTTCTCAGCCTGGAAAGGCTTTACTGTCCTCGTGGGTGTTAATTTCAATTGTTTATTTGACAGATATTTGTTGAACACTTACAAGGCACTAAAAACACTGTGTTAGATGTGGAAGATACAGTGATAACAGCAACACCATGAACAAGCTTCTTGTCCTATGATCAGTCCCCAACCTGGCTGCAGGTTCTTTGTAGGGTAAAACTGGGTCTAAGAGCTCTTTGCACCTCTTAGAAGACAGTAAGGATTCAATGAGATCTACTGGACTGATTAACTAACAAATGAATACTTTCTTTTTTAACACGATGCCATGCAGAGTTTGAAACAAAACTGTCAATGACCACCCCTCTCCAAGTATCTAAGGCTGAATGTGGAATAAATAGGAAAACATTTAGTCCTTTCTTTAGATATCAAGTGATTGTTTTCTGCGTCAAATTTTAGAATTCCGGTTTTCCCAAACACATCTCAGAGAAACAGGCTGGCCCCTGAGCTAGGCAGCAGCTGTGAACATCTCTTCTTCCTGTTTAGAGACAGTACTGAATTCCAGAGCTGGACCTGTGAAATACCAGCTCTCCTCTCCCTCTAGGGGATAGAATTGAAGCTGTGAGGGCTTGTGTGTTTAGACTTCAGTGATGCCCGGTGTTGGCCCAGCGGTTAGCTCACCACACAAACCACCAGGAAAGGGATTGAAAACAAGACAGATGGGCCTTACAGCAAAAGGAACACAATTACTCAATGGTCCAGAATCTCAATCCTAGAAGCCAAGTCATGGTTAGCCACATTCCTTCATGATTGACCTTGTTTTTTTGGTACATATATTCTTACTTGTACACTGCATCTTTTTCTTTTTCTAATGAGCCTTCTCTCCACCAACATGGATTGTGCTGAAATACGACAAATGCTTGTATGCTGACAGCTTAAGACACAGTCAGGGTTCTTGATGGAAGAAAAATAAACACCATCAGCGACTTCCTTCCTAATAAGCATACTATTTTAAAGGAACTGGAGATTTTGTTTATAAAACTACACTGATGGTTATATAACCAATGAGATCTATCTTTCCAGCACATTTTTCTTTTTCATGCAGACTCAATTAAAATTTTCAGGACTCACAGTAATCTTTACATTTTATGGTTTACTTGACAACCTCGTGAACCACGCCATTTAAGTGAAAGTCAGATATGCATTTTAAGGTATCCAAAGAGAATGAGTTTTCTTCTGAGGTAAAGGAGGCAATGTAGACTTTGTTTCCTGTCTTTTAATTAGCATTAGATCATAGGTTTCTGGGGGGTCCCATGACATCAGATCGCCAGAGAGATGGAGCAATAGCAGCTCGTGAATCACCTGACAGCAGGGGGGATATGGAACAATTCTTTCAAGTCTAGCTGGGACTGTAAATGCCCATGCTGGGAACAGCTGTGTTAGTCTTCTGTGGCCCTGAGCTGGACAAGGCAGTAGATTTCTGGAGAAGCCTCTCTTTGCATGCCTCAATCATAAAAGACTGTCGTTGCTTTAGTTTGCTTTCTATTGCTATAATTGAATGCCACAGACTGGGTAATTTCTTATTATTTTTTAAAAAAGATGTTGATTTGGCTCATGGTTTTGGAGGCCGGGAAGTCCAAGGGCATAGCTACAGCTTGTGGAAAAGGATTTCATGAGTCTGTGTGTGGTGGAAAAGCAGCAGGCAGACGTGAGCACAAGCGACCACAAGAATGAGCTGAGCTTGTTTTCAGAACAACACTCTCACGAGAACTAATGTGTTCCTGTGATAATGGCATGAAGCCATTGGTGAGGGCTCTGCCCTCACAACCCAATCACCCCTGAAAGGCTCCACCTCTTAATACTGTTGCATTGGCAATTAAGTTTCCAACACATAAACTTTTGGGGCACAAGTTGAAACCATTGCCCATCTTAGATAGGTCTCTAATTACACTGTGATGAACCATTACTAGAGCTCTGCTAACTGATCACAGGTTTGATTAAGTAAAGAAAGAGCAGTTTTGTGGTTTATTGTGATCCAGTCCATGGCATCCAGGTGAGAAATAGTTGGTTCTGCACCATGTATTTATTTCTCCTGTTACTATCAGTAGAAGCTGTGTTACAGACTGAAGTTTTGTGTCCTCCCAAAATTTCTATGTTTATGCCCTAATCCCCAATGTGATAATATTTGGAGGTGGGACCTTTGGGAGGTGATTAGGTTTGGATGAAGTCATGAGGATGGTGCCTTCATGATGGGAAATGATGGGAATAGTACCCTTAAAAGGAAGAAGAAAAGATCAGAGCCTTTGCTTTCTCCTCCACGTAAAGATGCAGCAAAAAGACAGTCATCTGCCAACCAAGAAGCAAGCCCTTACCAGACACGGAATCGGCTGGTCCCTTGATCCTAGACTTCCCAGCCTCCAGATCTGTTTAAAAAAACAATTTCTGTTATTTAAGCTACGCAGTCTATGATACTGTGTTACACAAACCTAATTTGATTAAGACAAGCTATTTGGACTCATTGAAAAGGAAAGGGCTCATAGACAGCTCTTTTAAAAACCTTCCTCTCTTTTTTCTTTATTCACTTTTATGCACCTAAAATTTCTAGTATTTAATCAGCATGTTTTTAAGCACTCTTCTATCTGTCCCAGTATCCTTTTCCACCCTCCTGCCCTTTTTCCCTTTCATGTCATTGCCTGGCTATATCTTACTACATGTGCATCAAGACTCAGCTCAGGGCCAGGCGCGGTGGCTCACACCTGTAATCCCAGCACTTTGGGAGGCCGAGGTGGGTAGATCACGAGGTCTGGAGATTGAGACCAGCCTGGTGAACATGGTGAAACCTCATCTCTACTAAAAATACAAAAATTAGCTGGCCATGGTGGTGCATGCCTGTAATTCCAGCTACTTGGGAGGCTGAGGCAGGAGAATTGTTTGAACCCGGGAGGCAGAGGTTGCAGTGAACAGAGATCATACCACTGCACTCCAGCCTGGGTGAAAGAGCAAGACTCAGTTTCAGAAAAAAAAAAAAAAAAAAAAAGGCTCAGCTCACGTGTCTTCTACTGCATGAAGCCTCCCAATGCCCTCCTCTCCTTTACCCCTAGCCTGGGATTCTAAACACCCCCATAGCACCTGTGTCACCTCCTACCAAAGCCTCTCCTCTCCTGTCTTTACTTTTCACTCCCTCTCACTAAACTGTGAGTTTCTCAGTGAAGGCAGGAGTGCGTGCTGAGCTCCAAGAGTAGAATCTAGAACAGTAGGCATGAAAAGGTGTTTACTGAATAAAATGTGTCTATCAGTGAAGCCCTTGGAACAGAGAGCTTAAGTCATCAACGCAAATGGATACCATTGTGTAAGAAAGGACCAGGGGGTTCGAATGCCAGGCCAGGGCTAGGGAGCAGGTTTGAGTATAGTATGGATGTTTATGTAAAAATGGGGTCCTAAGTGTTTCTAGAAATGTTGAGGTAAAGGCAATGAAGCAACGGAGGAGTATGGAATGGAACTGATTTTAGAAGCCCAGAGTGTAGACTCTCATGAGGAGATGAAGTGCAGTATGGAGCCTCAGAGACTGTAGAATATTTATCCATCTGAACAACAACTCTTTTATGGGATGAGTTGCGTCCTTGAAAGAGCTGAGCTGCCCTCTCAAGTCAAGCTCTCCTCAGACTTTAAGTTGGCAGATAAGAGAGGTATGGGGAGAAAAATGAGAGGCTGGAATTGGTACACACCAGAATTCTGCCTGGATATTTACCATCCCACTCACTCCTCACCCCCAAATCATGATGCCTCCTTTTCTTCTGGGTTTGGATGCCCCAGCAAGACTCCTAGATCCAAGAGGGCCACTCATGTCTAACACATCTGCCAACAGAGGGAATGAGAACACCATGTCCTCATGCTGGTCATACCCCTCCCTACTTGGGGTTTAGCTACCCCCACAGTTTCATAGGAAACTCTTGTTTCTTAGGATCTAAAGGTTAACTTCAAATTCATTTCTGATGAAAAAAGTAAGAACATTTTGGAAAGTTGAGCTTGGGTGTTTTAGCTTAGGTTAGCTTCCAAGTCCAGAAACTCTGCAAACTATAAAAACTGTAGTGATGGATTTATGTGGTTCCCTGACCAATACAGATATTTGTAATAATAATAATAATAGAGGAAAAGATAGCAGAACCTCAGAATTTTTTCCCTTTACTCAGCTGAAAATTAAACCAGACAGGCAATTACTAAGGTTTTGCCATAATATGTAATATGTGTATACCGCATTTATGGCACATTACATCTTATATGGTGATTATTCTGCATTCTTCATCCAATCATCTTATTCCTTCTGGTATTTTTATGTGGTGAATGACTACAAGCTGAAAGTCAAGTGAGAAAGGCACTGGTCGTGCAATGAAACATTGACTCAAAAAAGAAGGGGCTATTTAAAATGTGACCACCGCTACGGTGGACCACAATTGGGGGTGTTGACAGTGAATTCTTGAAGACTGGAAAAGTACTAAGGTATTAAAGCAAAAAGCACCATCTGTAATACTATTTTTACTGTTCTGACTCATTCTATAATTCATTCTACTATCGTGCCACAATTATACCTCATTCCTCTTTCGCAAGCATCAAGATTCAATAGCTTTTTTAATGCTTTTGTAATGCTCTCTGCACTTAATTAGAAAAAAAATCAAAAGAGAATTTTATGCTAAAATAGAATCACCATATTTAAAAAATTTTTTTTTAGACCTTAGAGAATGCTATTGTGTATTCTGACCTAATATTAGAGGAAAAGGAAACAGTTCTATTAATACTAAGTATAAATTCAGATCCATTTGGAAAGCCCTTTCAACTGATTTTCTGAGTTGTGAGTCACTAGCTGCTTTTGGTGCTTGGTGTTATTTACTGGGAACTAAATTGAATCCTATTTTGGGTATATCAGCAAAGATACAAAGGATGATAGTAAGTCAGGCTGCTGTTCAGATTTTTTTCTTCTGTTTCAGACAGTGTTTGGTCTATCTTTTCCTTCTTTCTCAATTCCCTAACTTCCTCTATCTTTTCTTTAGGAGCTAATATTTTGTTTTCTTTCATCCATTTCTTTCATACTTGTTCTAACTTCCCCCTTTTCTCTTTTGGAGAACGTAAATTATCACCACTCAGCAGTCTGGATTTTTCATTCTAAAGATAGAGTTCTGCCACTCAGCTGAGCGGGTGGAGAGTACAATTCAACTTCTTATGTCTATTCTAAATAGTAAGATTCTAAGAGAGAGGTTTCATGTTTTTTCCACAATGTAAGAGAAAGTAGCCGCATGAAGTATATTAAAACTGAAGAGCCTAAGTATCACTTCTTGGCACAGTATCTTATATATGTTATAATATATATTATATAAATAATAGATAGCTTATAAGTTATTATAACTATGGATATAATATATACATAATAGATATATAATGTATATTATATTATATACATTATACATCTCGAGGTCAGGAGTTTGAGACCAGCCTGACCAATATGATGAAATCCCATCTCTACTAAAAATACAAAAATTAGCTGGGCATGGTGGTGCATGCCTGTAGTCCCAGCTACTTGGGAGACAGTGGCATGATCTCAGCTCACTGCAACATCTGCCTCCTGGGTTCAAGCCATTCTCCTACCTCAGCCTCCCAAGCAGCTGGGATTACAGGCACATGCCACCATGCCCTGCTAATTTTTGCATTTTTAATAGAGATGGTGTTTTGCTATGTTGGCCAGGCTGGTCTCGAACTCCTAACCTCAGGTGATCCATTTGCCATGGCCTCCCAAAGTGCTAAGATTTACAGGCCTGAGCCACTGTGCCCGGCCCCAGGTTTTATTTCAAGAAAGCATTCTCCAGAAACTACGAAATGCCCCTGAGAATTCCTTGCAACCTTGGAGTAGCTTGATCCGGAGACTAGACACTTCATTCTGGTTCTTGATTTTCTTATCACTTTCTGTAAACACTGAAGAAATTACTGACTCTGTGTTGCCTTAATAAACAGAGTTTATAACCAACTCAATTCACAATGGCTGCTATTATCAGGACAACCAACACGGTTGACCAGAATGGATCTTAGGAAGTCATTTTTCTTTTGCCAGTAACACACGCATTCTTGGGCATGAGGCAATGTATGGCTGAGAGCCATGCACTGAATTACTCACTAGCTCCTCTTTGGTGCAGTGCACTGTGTTGAATCTGATACCCTGAATTCTTGATCCTCAAGGCATGGCCAGGACATTGGACTTTAGGTAAGTTAGGAGTTCTTCTTGGCTGTGCTTAGGCATCCAAGGAATCTCGGTTTAGAATACTATGGCCTTGATGAGTAAACATCCACTTATCTAATAATATTTCAGGTACTAGTGCCATGTAACAAATTATCCCCCAATTTAGCAGCTTACACCAACCTTTGTATGATGCTCATGGCTCTTCGGCTCAGGAATTTGAATGGGGCACAGCATTCCCTAATGTCTGAGGCTCAGCTAGGAAGACTCAATGGCCAGGGGCTGAAATTATCTGAAGGCACCTCTGTTCACTTGGCTGAGTTCTTGCTGGCTGTTATCTGGGAGCCTCGTTGGGCTGTTGCCAGAAATACCTACACCATGTGACCTCTTCAGCAGGATAGTCTTTGGGTAACTGGGTTTCTCACGTGGCAACTGGCTTCCCCCAGAGCAAGCATCTCAATAGAAACAGGCAAAAGATGCATGGCTCTTTCTGGTCCTGCCTTAGAAATCATTGGCCATCACTTCTATCACATTGTATTGGTTATTAAGGCTGAACAGACTCCAGGGAAAGAGAATTTGAATCCTTTACCCTCTGCTCCCAGCTAACGATGAACGTGTATGTGTGTGATTTTGGAGGATAAAGAAATGAAGCTAGAGGTAAACAAGGTTTCCCAGTTCATGAAGGTTCTAGTGAAACATACTATGGAGCTTGAACAATAGTCAGTTGGAGGCAGAAAGAAAACATTTATATTTGAAAGGATATGATAGGCAGCATGAAAATGAGTACATGATTCAAATGCAATCAGCCTTTCAGGTTCCAAAATTCAAACTCTGTAACAGATAAGGATGCTTATCCTGGCCATGAAGAAGAAAGTGTAAGCTGCTTCTTTGTATTCTGTATTATTATTTAAAAATTTTAAATGAAAAGCCCTCTTTGTTATCCCAAAGAAGTATACTTAAAGCTCATGGACTCAGACACTATGAAATTTCCTCAACATATAAGATTCACACATAGAAGATTTTTCTGATTCCTATCAAAAGCAGTGGCCCACCTGAAATATTGCCCTAAGGTCTCATGTTAAGTATCATTTATTGCTGCTATTATTTTTCATAAATATGGAGAAAATCTTCACTCCAAGAGAAAATTTAAATCCCCAGTCACCATCTTTTCTCTAGAAAGAATCAAACTTTCCTTAAGAAGGGAAGATGCTGAGTAGGAGATGCCATCCTCATGAGACATTTGGGGACACTGTGGTCTGCATGGCAAATGGCCATTTACTCTATGAAACCATTCATTTCCTGCACTGTGGCTCCCAAGTGTTTGCCTTCTTGGAACAATGATGGGAAATTTCCTAACATAAAAAGGGCTATGACGACAGCTACATGTTGCTCCTCCTAGATTTGGAAAACGTCCCATTGTCTTTCATGCTTTAGATGGATCTAAAATAAGAAGTCTAGACAGTGGAAAATGTATAAAAGACTTGAGTTTGCTCCCTGTTATTTAGTATTGTAGAAGGGAAGTCACTCAGTACTCCCCTCTAATCAAAGCAGAATTGAGGAAGTACGCAAGGTTATAAAGCACATATGTAAAAGGTAATAAATCTTAGGCAGTTTTCCCAGTTCATTATTAGCTACTTCAAGTTTTTTCAGAAGTGGGTAAGATAAAAATTATATGTAAGTGAATAAAATTGTGTTTAACAAGTTTGAAAGCAGTTTGTTTCTAACATTCAAGACCCTTCATTGCCCAATCAATTTTTTTTTTTCCTGAGATGGGGTGTCACTCCGTTGCCCAGGCTAGAGTGCAGTGGCACAATCTTAGCTCACTGCAAACTCTGCCTCCCAGGTTCAAGTGATTCTTCTGCCTCAGCCTCCCGAGTGGCTGGGATTACAGGTGCACGCCACCATGTCTGACTTTTTTTGGATTTTTAGTAGAGATGGGGTTTCACCATGCTGGTCAGGCTGATCTCAATCTCCTGACCCCGTGATCCTCCCACCTTGCCCCCTCAGAGTGCTGTAATTACAGGCGTAAGCCACAGCAACCGGTCCGAATTGATTTTTATTATAGCCAGCAAATATTTAGTGGGTTTAGTCCGTTTGATACTTTGCCAGTTGATGTGAGGTCACACCAATCTATTTTATCTTTTACTGTATCCCAATGCAACAGGTGTTTCGCACCCTTTTATTTGAAGAATCTTTGGGAAAACTTACTATTTAGGCTTTACTCTTCTTTTTCCCCCATTCATAATATCCTACATTTCAAAATGAAGTAGCAGCATTCAACTTTGTTATTCTTTTCTACATTTGTTTTGGATACCCTAAGTCCTTGACTTTCTGAATGAATCTTAGAATCAGTTTTCATTTTCTGAAAAAAAGAAAAAGAGAAAAATGCCTCTGGGATTTTGATTGAGATCATATTGATTCAGTAGAGCAATCTGGGGAAAACTGATGTCCCATGAACAAAGTATCTTCCTTGTCCCCCTCTAATTTCTCAGCAAAGTTGCATCATTTTCAGGGCAGATCCTTTGGCAGGGTTAGCCCTAAGTATTTCATAGTTTTCGCACTATTGTAAATGATGTTGTTTTAAACATTTTTTCCATTTCGTATTGTTCATTGCAAGTTTACAGAAATACAATTAAATTTTGTATATTGATTTTATATTCTAAAATTTGCTAACCTATTAGTTCTAGTAGCTTTTTTATAGATTACACTGACTTTTTTTTTTTTTTTTTTGAGACTGAGTTTCGCTCTTGTTACCCAGGCTGGAGTGCAATGGCGCGATCTCAGCTCACCGCAACCTCCGCCTCCTGGGTTCAGGCAATTCTCCTGCCTCAGTCTCCTGAGTAGCTGGGGTTACAGGCATGTGCCACCATGCCCAGCTAATTTTTTGTATTTTTAATAGAGACGGGGTTTCACCATGTTGACCAGGATGGTCTCGATCTCTCGACCTCGTGATCCACCCGCCTCGGCCTCCCAAAGTGCTGGGATTACAAGCTTGAGCCACCGCGCCCGGCCTACGCTGACTTTTTAACATAGACAATTAGATTGCCTGCAAAAGAAAAGTCTTTCTTCTTTTCAATCTTGATGACTTTTATTTCTTCCTCTTGCTCTATTACACTGGCTAGATTCTTCAACGCAACGTTGAATAGAAATGATTGCAGCAAGCATCCTTGTCTTTTCCTTCATGTCGGGGGAAAGCATTCAGTCCTTCATCATTAAATTTGATGTTAGTTGTTGAGTTTTTTGTTGTTGATGCCATTTATCAGGTTGAGGAGAGCCACTTATATTCCTAGATTGCTAAAACATTTTAACAGGAATGGAGTTTGAATTTGTCAGAGTATTTTTCTGCATCTACAAAGATGATCATGATTTTTTGTTTGTTTGTTACAGTGAATTACATTAATTGTGTTCAAAATGTTAAGCCACGCTTGCACTCCTGAGATAAACCTCACTGGGTCGCTCACGGTGTGTTATTTTCATTTGTTGTTTTATTCTTGACTTGACTTGGTGCCCTGCATCCTAGCTGTTCTAGCCAGGGCTAAAAAGGGCCAAGGGACAACTTGGGCCATAGCTTTAGAAGGTGGAAGCCCAAAGCCTTGGCAGCTTACACATGATGTTGAGCTTGCAGGTGCAGGGAAGTCAAGAATTGACATTTGGGAACCTCTGCCTAGATTTCAGACGATGTATGGAAACACCTGGAAGTCTAGGCAGAAGTGTGCTGTAGGGGTGGAGCCCTCATGGAGAACCTGGCTAGGGCAGTGTGGAAGGGAAATGTTGGGTGTGAGTCCCCACACAGAGTCTGCACTGGGGTACTACCTAGTGGAGCTGTGAAAAGAGGGCCACCATCCTCCAGCCCCCAGAATGGTAGATCCACCAACAGCTTGCACCATTCCCCTAGAAAAGCCCCAGACTATCAATGCTAGCTCATGAAAGCAGCTGGGAGGGAGGCTGTACCCTGCAAAGTTACAGGGGTCGAGCTGCACGGGAAGACCATGCAGACCATGGGAACCCACCTCTTGCATCAGCGTGACCTGGATTTAGGCCTGGAGTCAAAGGAGATCATTTTGGTACTTTAAGATTTGACACCGGGCACAGTGGCTCAAGCCTGTAATCCTAGCACCTTGGGAGGCCGAGGTGGGTGGATCACGAGGTCAAGAGATTGAGACCATCCTGGTCAACATGGTGAAACCCCGTCTCTACTAAAAATACAAAAAATTGGCTGGGAATGGTGGCATGTGCCTGTAATCCCAGCTACTCAGGAGGCTGAGGCAGGAGAATTGCTTGAACCCAGGAGGCAGAGGTTGCAGTGAGCCGAGATTGCACCATTGCACTCTAGCCTGGGTAACAAGAGTGAAACTCCGTCTCAAAAAAAAAAAAAAAAAAAGATTTGACTACCCCGCTTGATTTTGGACTTGCATTGGGCCTTCAGTCCCTTTGTTTTGGCCAATTTCTCCCACTTGGAATAGCTGTATTTACCCAATGCCTGTACCCTCATTGTATCTAGGAAGTAACTAACTTGCTTTTGATTTTACAAGTTCATAGGTGGAAGAGACTTGCCTTGTCTCAGATGAGACTCTGGACTGTGGACTTTTGAGTTAACGCTGAAATGAGTTAAGAAGGCATGATTGGTTTTGAAATGTGAGGATATGAGATTTGGGAGAGGCCAGAAGTGGAATGATAAGGTTTGGCTGGGTCCCCAACCAAATCTTATCTTGAATTGTAGTTCCCACAATTCTCATGGGTTGTGGGAGGGACCCAGTGGGAGAAAATAGAATCATAGGGGTGGTTTGCCCCAAACTGTTCTTGTGGTAGTGAATTAGTCTCACAAGATCTGATGGTTTTATAAGGGGAAACCCCTTTTGCTTGGCTTGCATTCTCTTTTTGCCTGCCGCCATGTAAGTTGTGCTTGTCACCTTCTGCCATGATTATGAGGCCTCCTCTGCATGTGGAACTGAGTCCATTAAACTTCTTTTTCTTTATAAGTTACCCAGTTTCAAGCATGTCTTTATCAGCAGTGTGAAAACAGACTAAGACAATATCCACAGAATCTGTAGCTATGTCACCTCTGTGTTGACAATATTGTCCATTTGTGTCTTCTTTTTTCCCTGATCAGTTTGGCTAGACTTCTTTCAGTTTTATTAACCTAAGAACTGAATTTGGGTTTTACTGATTGTATTAGTCTGTTCTCTCAGAGCTATAAATAAATACCTAAGACTGGGTAATTTATAAAGAGGTTTATTTGGCTCACAGTTCTGTAGGCTGTATAGGAAGCATGATGTGGGCATCTGCTCAGCTTCTGGGAAGACCTCAGTCAACTTACAATCATGGCAGAAGGTGAAGCGGGAACAGGCACATCACATGGCCATAGAACAATCAAGAGAGAGCAAAGGTGATATGCACTTTTAAACAATCAGGTCTTGCAAGAACTCTCTATCATAAGAACAGCTCCAAGGGGATGGTGCTAAACCATTCATGAGAAATCCACTCCCATGATCAATTATTTCCCACCAGGCTCCACCTCCAACACTAGGGGATTAAAATTTGACATGAGATTTGGGTGGGAATACAGATGAAAATCATATCATCGATCTTCTTTATTGTTTTGGTTTTTATTTCATTAATTCTATCATGATTTTCATTATTTCCTTTCATCAGCTTACTCTGAGTTTCATTTGTTCTTCTTGCACTGGCTCAATGAGGTGAAAGCTGAAGTTATGGATTTGAGGCCCCTCTTCTTTTCTAAGTCAGGTGTGGAGTGGTATAAATTTCCCCTGAAGTACTGCTTCAGTAGTTGCCCACAAATTTTCATCTGTTGTGTTTTCATTTTCATTCTTTCAAATACAGTTTCAATTCCCTCCTTGATTTCTTCTTTGTCTTGTGGGTTATCTAAAAGTGTGTTATTTAGTTCCCAAATATTTGTGGATTTTCAAAGATTGCTGTTATTTCTGGTTTAATTTTATTGTAGTCAGAGAATTTACCTTGTATGGCCTGAATTGCTTTGAACATGGCCTGAACTGCTTTGAATTTATTAAAGCTCATTTTGTATCCTGAAATACGATCTATCTTAGTAAATAGTTTACACTTTTTAAAAAATGTGCATTCTCAAAATAAATAAATAATAAATAGAGAAAAAAATGTGCATTCTGCTGGGTGAAGAGTTTTTTTTTTGTTGTTGTTGTTTTGGTTTTTTTTTTTTGTTTTTTTTTGAGATGGAGTCTCACTCTGTCACCCAGGCTGGAGTGCAGTGGTGCAATCTTGGCTCACTGCAACCTCCACCTCATGGATTCAAGCAATTTTCCTGCCTCAGCCTCCTGAGTAACTGGGATCACAGTGTGTGCCACCATGCCCAGCTAATTTTTCTATTTTTAGTAGAGATGAGGTTTCAGCATATTGGTCAAGCCGATCTTGAATTCCCAATGTCATGATTCACCTGCCTCAGCCTCCAAAAGTGCTGGGATTACAGGCATGAGCCACCGCGCCCGGCCTGAAAAGTTTTTTAAATGTCAATTAGGTCAAGTTGGTTGATAGTGATGTTCATGTCTTTTACGTCTTCCCTAATTTTCTGTCTACTCATTGTATCAATTATTGAAAGAGAAGTATTAAAATCTCTAAGTATAATTGAGAACTTGCCTATTTTTCCTTGCGGTTTTATCAGTTTTTGTTTCATGTGTTTTTAGCTCGTGTTATTAGCTGTATAAAGTTTTAGCTTCTATTATTAGCTATATAAAGTTTTGTTATGTCCTCTTTAGGAACTGACACAAATATCATTATAAATGTACCTTCTTTATCTTTCATAATACTTTTTGCTCTGACAGCTACTTTATCTGTTATTAATATAGACCATCTAGTTTTATTTTAATAATGTTAGTATAGTAAATCTTTTTCTATCTTTTTGTTTTATATGTTCATATCTTCGTATTTAAAATGTGTTTCTGGTAGGCAGCAAAGGGTTAAGTTTTGCTCTTCTCCTCAATTTGACAATCTCTGATGCATTCTTCCAACACTTGTATGTCTGAAAAAGTTATTTTACCTACATTTTTGCTGGGCATACATTTCTTAAAAGATATTTTTGATTTGTATCAATTTCTAGTTAGCAGATTTTTTTTTCTTTCAGAGTCTAAAGATATTATTTTATTGTCGTCACACATGCCTTGTGTCTGATGAGAAATCTGCTGCCGTCTTTATTTTTGTTCTTTTGTAGGTAATACTTTTTTGTCTGTGGCTGATTTTCAAGTTACCTATTTACCATTGGTTTTGAGAAATTTATTATGATACATTGTGTGGCAGTTTTATCATATTTCTTGTGACTGGCATTCATTAATCGTTTGTAAATTTAGTTTGTATCGTATTTTTGTCCATTGTTTTCTTAAATATTTTTTTCAGTTCCCTCTTCTCATTCCTCTTGTTTGGAGACTCTAATTTCATATATATTAACTCACCTCAAGTCGTCCCACAGCTAACTGATGTTCTTTTTATTGTTTTAAATTCTTTTTTCTTTTATTTTAGTTTCTATTTCTATGCCTTAAAGTTCACTAAACTTTTCTTCTACAATGTTTAATATGCTGTATAGGTCTTAGGAATTGTATTTTTTGTTATAGACATTTTAGTTTTCATCTGTTGAAGTTGGGTTTGGGTCATTTGCTTTCCATGCCACTTCTTAACTTTTAAACAGATAGGATACGTCTGATTGTTGATGGGGGGGAGCCTGTCTCTCTTTGCAGCTCACTTCTTTCCAGCATTCTGTCCTCGTTCTCCTGAGCTCAGTCTTCTTCTCCCGAGATTCTCAGCTCCATCCCCTCAACTCAAGGAGTCCAGCAGGCTCCCCTTAAGTTTTATCTCCCAGTGACACAGCCTAAAAACTCTCTCAAAGCAGCATACTGGGGTAATTATAGGGCTTACCATAAGGTAAGCCCTATATGTTTCTCATCGGTAAGGATCAATGTACTCTATTTTCTTTTATCTAGTATCTTAAACCACTGCTTTTCTTGTTGTTCTTTTCTTCTCAGACAGGAGGAGAAATCCACTCTGTGTTACTCATGTTGGATGTAAGCTGAATTCCTCCTTTTTTAATTTTTTATTTTTGAACCAGAGTCTCACTCTGTAGCACAGGCTGGAATGCAGTGGTATGATCTCGGCCCCTGGTTCACTGCAACCTCTGCCTCCCGGGTTCAAGCAATTCTCCTGCCTCAGCTTCCTGAATAGCTGGATTACAGGTGCCCACCACTACGGCCGGCTAATTTTTGTATTTTTAGTAGAGACAGGGTTTCACCATGCTGGCCAGGCTGGTCTCAAACTCTTGACCACAGGTGATCTGCCTGCCTTGGCCTCCCAAAGTGCTGGGATTACAGGTGTGAGCCACTGCACCCAGGCTCTTTGTTTTTTTAAAAGCCATAAATGCTATTCCTTTACCTGAACTTAGTCTTAATAATTACAGACAATTGTTAGCAACCCAATAGAGAATTAGTAAATGAGAAAAATTTTGGACTGATTATCTTTAAAGCTTCATTTTATGTTTCTTACTGGCTTATTACCAATAACTTCTTGTTTTGTTCTCTTAGTGGTTTCTTTTTTATTCATATGATACATCTTTAACTTAACATATAATGTCTTCAAATCATATATCACTTAATGTACAGTATAAAAATCTTCTAATAGTATACTTACACTTCTACCTTCCCACCCTTTGTGCTATTGTCATATATTTTACTTATACATTTAAAATCTCATACTACATTGATATTATTTTTATTTAAATAGTCAATTATCCTTTAAAGATATTTAAGCACTAATAAAACCGTATTCACCCATATTGTTAATTTCTTATAGTGTGGACCTTCTGAAGAAAATATTCAGAATGTATCATAGGAAAAAAGAAATAGAAAATATGAAGAATTATGAAACATGGGGTATAATGGAAAACTACAGCATATTTCTTGCATTCTGTTTCTTTCTTCTGGGTTTGATTTTCTTCTTGCTGATATACATCCTTTTGTAGTTCTTTCAGTGGTGAAAATTCCATGACTCATAAACTCTCAGGTTTGATTCATTTGAAATGCTCTTTATTTTACCCTTACTCATGAATAATAAGTTAGCTAGGTAAAAATTCCCAGGTTCACAACTATTTTCTTCTAATGCTTAAAGGCATTATTTTATTGTTTTCTGGACTCTAGCATAGATAATGAGAATTTTACCATTAGTCTAGTTGTTGTTCTTTTGTAAATAATCTAGCTTTTATGCAGATTTCTTCTAAAATTTTCATTTGTCTTTAGTAGCCTGCTGCATGCTACTGATCATCACCTGGAATTCTGGTACTTTAATCCTTCTTGCTGCTACCACCACTTGGGAGTCAGACAGGAAGTAATCTTGAAAAGGCCATATTTCCTTTTATTACTTTGTTTCATATACCCAGGGCCAGCTTCATGGGTCTGCAACCTATGCAGTCATAAAGGACTTCACATTTAAAAGGGTCCTAAACTTACTTTAGTGTTCTGCAATTGCCATCTTGTAACTCCTAATAATTTAAATTTGTTTGTTTTATTTTTAATTGTGGTAAAATACACATAATGTAAGATTTACCATCTGTGTTAGTTTGCTTTGTGTTGCCTATAAAGGAAAACGTGAACTTGGCTAATTTATAAAGAAATCGGTTTATTTTGGCTTTCAGTTCTGCTGGCTATACAAAAGGCATGGAAGCAGTATCTGCTTTTGGTGTGGGCTTCAGTAAGCTACCAATCATGGTGGAAGGCAAAGGGGAACCTATACAGGCAGGGATCACATGATGAAAGAGGAGGAAAGGAGTAGGTGAAGTACCAGGCTCCTTTGAATAATCAGCTCTCATAGGAACTAAGAAGAGTGAAAATTCATTAACCCCTGAGGGAGGGTAGTAATCGAATCATGAAGAATCTACCCCCATTCCCCAAACACCCTCCAATTAGCCCACTTCCCAACACCACCACGCTGGAAATTAAATTTCAATACGTACTTTGGTGGAGACAAACTATAGCACGATTGTATCCATTTTTACGTCTACGTTCAATAGAGTTAAGTACATTAACATGAAACCAATCTCCAGAACTCTTTTCAACTTGCAGAACTGAAATTCTTTCTCCATTAAACAACAACTCCCATTTCCTCTCTCTTGACCCTTGTTAATTCTTACTCTACTTTTTGTCTGTTTGAAGTTGACTACTCCAGGTACCTCTTATAAGTGAAATTACACAGTATTTGTCCTTTTGTGGCTGGCTTTTTAAACTTAGTATAATGTCCTCAAGGTCCATCCATATTGCAGCATATGTGGAATTTCCTTCCCTTTTAAATGAAATTAACAGTCCACTGTACTTATATACCACATTGGGTGAAAAGTCTAAAGAACATTTTTGAAAAAGAGTTACCATATTTTTATTTCACACCAGTCCTACAAATTATGCAGCTGATCCTGTTTTTATTTAATCATTCAAGAGTTTTATTTAAAAACTGTAAAGGAATACAATATAGGAGGGGAAATTAATCAAGTGTATGCCTCACAAGACTACTTTCAATAGTCCAAGAGAAAATCACACAGAGTTAAATCCTTCATAAATATATACCACATACCCAGCCTTTCCCCCTGACCCTTGGGTCTCCCTCCCTCTAAGGAGGTTTTTTCTTTCCCTAACAACCGGAATGTGAATTGTCATTTCCCCTTTGGAAAAACCCATCCTCTACTCACTGGTATCAGTCATGCCCAAGAATTCTCTTCCTACACATTTCCACATCACAACCAGCGCAATCCCTAGGACAATATTTTCCAGTAGGACATTTCCCAAGTTAAGCTAGGATATCATTGGGATGTAAGAGTTTTCCTAGGGACAGTCAAGATAGATATTGACACTCTGAGTTCTCTCTCTGAGAGCAGGTCAGTGCTCTCTGAGATCTCCCTGGTAGTGTAACATACAAATATGCATTCCTGAGTCATCTCACAGGTAATTCTTGTCTCAGGAGAGACATTAAATTCCAGAAACAACACAATTGAGATCTGTAATAAAGATGAGAAGCTTCTCTGATTACAGTCTATTGTGCTCAGGCTTTTCCCCACAGCTGATGACAATATATAAAGTGACAGGCTGCCCTTTGACTCCTTTCTAATTCCAAAAGTTGACCAGAGGCCCAGAGCACATTAAAAATGAGCCCTAGCAAATACAGTCATCCCTCAGTAGCCCTGAGGGATTGGTTGCAAGACCCTCCTGGATACCAAAATCCACAGATGCTCAAGTTCCTTGTATAACACAGTATAGTATTTACATATAACCTATGCACATCCTCTTGTATATTTCAAATCATCTCTAGATTACTTATAATATCTAATGCAATGCAACTTCTGTGTACATAGTTATACCGTATTATTTAGGGAATAATAAGAAAAAAGTCTGTATATTTTCAGTGCAGACACAACCATTCCTTTAAAAAAAAAATGTATACCTTTGAGACGGAGTCTTGCTCTGTTGCCAGGCTGGAGTGCAGTGGAGCGATCTCTGCTTACTACAACCTCCACTCCCTGGGTTCAAGCAATTCTCCTGCCTCAGCCTCCCAAGTAGCTGGGATTACAGGCACACACTACTATGCCCAGTGAATTTTTGTATTTTTAGTAGAGACGGAGTTTCACTATGTTGGCCAGGATGGTCTCAATCTCTTGACCTCATGACCTGCCCACCTTGGCCTCCCAGACTGCTGGGATTACAAGCTTGAGCCACTGCACCCAGCCTTTTTAAAGATATTTTAATCCGTGCTTAGTTGAATTTACTGATTTGAAACTCATGAATACGGAGGACCAACTGTATAGCTTTTTCAAATTACAGAACCATTCACTTCTTGGGGTCCTCCCTGCAGCCACACACATACCTAGAAGAGGCTTTGACCTAAGGGTTTTGCTGCACCTTAGGCATATCACATTTTAAAGCAGAACCCAGTGATTTGGCTTTTTGTACTTAAAAAGCGAAGCAGAATTAAAGTAGCTTTACAAATTTTTAAAGCAATTCCCAAGATCTAGAGGATGAAATGCTGCAGAGGGCTGGGGAGTGTGTGTGTGTTTGCATGTGGTGCATGGGGATGGTGTAGGGGAATGTGTTGCTGTTTGTAACATGAGTTTAGATGAATGAGCCTGAGAAATTGAATTGGTTACAAAGTAATCCTTAGGGAAAGCCTGTTAGGTGGCTGGAGTTCTAAGTATAAATGAAAGAGGTCAGACCTCATTATGATGAAAATGCAGTTTCAGCTTCATAATTTCAGCTAGTGGTTTAGATCTGGCTATTAAAAATCCTGCAAAGATTTAAAAGGCAATTTGTTTCATTTAATAGATTGTCTAGACCTTAGGTGACCAGCAGGGTGGCTTAGGGTCACTGAAAATGTGTTGTACATATAAAATTCTCGCTTGATTTTGACTAATGAGTAATGAAAAATAAGAAAGCCAAATATTAAAAAATACATTTTCTACATATTGGGTTAAATAATATGCTTTTATAATTAATTTTAACTGTTTATTTTTATTTTGATTTTCCTGTGGGGTTTTTCCAGTGAAAACTAAAAAGCCTGTTAGAGAAATTCTAAAAGAGTTGTAATGCTTCTTTTTAGTTTTCAAATGGAGCTACTACATTTAAAAAAGTGGCTTGGTTTTGTGGCTCACATTACATTTCTATTAGACAGCACTGGTCTAGAATCTGTTCAATTTTTGATACAAATTAGATCTTTAAAATTTTCAGATTTATTTTCATCCCCAAGGTTGATGACATTCTGCATACTTCCTAACTGCAGCCTCCGAAGTGAGTCAATCGCAGCAGGTTAGGTGACCCCAGCCTGTCGCCTGCACTCTTGTCTCCAACTCTCTACAAGTTGTCTCTCCTGCACATACCTCAGGTGAAAAGAAAATCGTTTTTCTTCTTTGAGGAAAAAATCGCAGCACTCTTCCCTTCAACCAAGTTGATGTTCCAAACTATTTTTTATAGTTTTTCATTTTATTTTTTGAGATGGAGTTTTGCTTTTGTCATCCAGGCTGGAGTGCAATGGCACAATCTCTGCCTCCCAGGTTCAAGTGATTCTCCTGCCTCAGTCTCCCAAGTAGCTGGGATTACAGGCATGTGCCAGGTTCAAGTGATTCTCCTGCCTCAGTCTCCCAAGTAGCTGGGATTATAGGCATGTGCCACTGCGCCAGGCTAATTTTGTATTTTGAGCCAGGCTGGTCTCAAACTCTTGACCTCAGGTGATCCACCTGCCTCCAAAAGTGCTGGGATTACAGGCGTGAGCCACCACACCTGGCCCAAACTATTTTTTTAAACTAAACTTTAGGATAAAGTAAGTAGTAAATTGTCAAATTTAGCAGAACTTTTTATTGTAATACTCATGAGTCTATCAACCATGCTCAAGGGTTTTTCTGAGTGCTCTGGCCAGAGAAGAAAATGGAGATGACTTCAGCAAATGCTGAATGGCAACTCGACTTTATTCTTAACGAGGCAGATAATTTGTAGTGTGATGAAATGCACCAAAAATGCTGTGCTCAGTGGACTCAGGAGAGACTTAATAGATAGAAAATTTATTTTGCTTCTGAAGCTAAAGGGTAGGGAGAAAGAAGACAGAGGAGAGATAAAGGGAAAAACAGGAGGTATCAAAAGACTATATTCAGTATAATTTTATTAATTATGTATGTTAAGAATATACTGTATCCATTAACTTTTCATTTTCTGAGCAAAAGGTTTTTTATTTTGGTATTTGGTTAATAAATGAACAATAATGATATTCTTTAATATTCAGAATATCTTAGAATTCATTTGGTATTGTCGAGCAAAAATGTATGAAAGGATATATAACTAATTTTTCTTTTCAATTATATTTCATGAAGTTCAAGTGTGAAGGTATAATTTGTGCTCATCAATTAATATAGCCTGTCATGTCTAAAAATGTTGGCGTTATGCTTCTCTATAGTCCTATTGTTTAACATGAAAATCTTCTTGGGGGACTTTTTAAGAAGTTCAATGTTTCTAAGAAGCTCTTATTTTGTTAATTTTTTTCCAAACTGATTTAGAAACTTTCTGAATGCATCTTAAATTTTTTTGAACAAGGACATTTTCTCTTTGTGTGCTATAAAGTACTCCAATACTCCTTTAAAATAAAAGTGTCAGGTTACAGAACTAACATCTTTGTGGAAACTGCTTTTCTTGTGTAGTTACCTTATTGCGCCTATTGTGTCTGGGAGAAGTCACTGATTTTTCTGGATGCTCTCCAAATGTCTTCACCAGTGTTTAGCATTATAATAGGAGCCGAGTCTTTTTTTTTTTCCATTATAATTTCAGCTCTTGAATGAACTCCAGAATAAATGTAGTACACAGTTTGTCTTTGCAATGCAAAACCTCAAGTCATGCGCCTGCTTACCCCTCCTGGGTATTAATATTAGGAATTAGAATAAGTCAATGAAATATGAGAACATATTTCATGATCTCACTCATGGCCTGCTTGAGAGGGCCTGAAATGACGACTGAGTAAAAAAATAACGTTAATCTTATTTGAATTCTCCTCAATTGTGATAATGGTATTTTTTACTAGGTAAATCAACTGCTTTCTTGAGAATAAACACCTAACTGAAATCCTGCTTATTTCAATCTATTTAATGAGTCTTTAACATTGAATCAGCATTAGAGTTGTGGCTGTTATTATAATTTAACCTCAGTTTTAATATCATATTCAGATCTAACTATTTAATAACTGAACTTGTAATAGCTGTACATGCTGAGGGCTGCTTTCTGCTAATACCTTTGATTTTCTGTCTAGGGACTTTCTTTCTGGCCACTGGGGCATGAATGCCCTGCTGATACAAAGGCTAAGCCAGGCATGTGGGAGAATTGTTCAGAAACAGCTCACAAGCAGTATCAAGGGGGAAGCTAGTAATGACTATTGCAGTTTTCTCACCCCTTCTTCTAATTAACTTTGAGGCATATTCCACCTCAGTACTTTCTAAACTTTATCATTTGGGGATCTTGTTAAAAATTCACATCCTGATTCAGTGGATTTGTGGTAGAGCTTCAGATGATGATGATGATGATGATGATGATGATGATGATGATGATGATGATGATGATCCACTTTGAGCAGCAAGCTCTACACTGTCTCTCAGAATTCCCCAGTAGAATTAAGCTCCATTTGCCCTTTGGAGACAGAGTTTCACTCTTGTTGCCCAGGCTGTAGTGCAGTGGTGCTATCTCGGCTCACTACAACCTCCACCTCCCAGGTTCAAGCGATTCTCCTGCCTCAGCCTCCCAAGTAGCTGGGATTACAGGTGCTCACCAATTTTTTTGCCAGCTAATTTTTTGTATTTTTCGTAGAGATGATGTTTCACCACGTTGGGCAGGCTGGTCTCAAACTCCTGACCTCAGGTGATCCACCAGCCTTGGGTTCCCAAAGTGCTGGGATTACAGGCATGAGCCACTGTGCTCAGCCTAACTTTCTTCATTATTCACCTTTGGTTGGTTTTCTTCCCTGCCTATTTCTCACTTCTCTATTCCCCTACCAGTGTTTCCCACTTGCATGAATTCTTATTTCAGGGTGCTTCTGGGGAAACCCAAGCCAAGAATATGCATCTATCTATTTATCTATCTGCTCACCTGACCATCCATGTATTCATCTACATCTATCTATCCATCCATCTATTCACCTATGTATCTAGCTATGTAATGCATTCATCTACCTTCTATCTAATCTACTTGTCTTCTATTATCTATCTCTATCTAATACATTCATCTATCCATCTATCTATTCATATACCTAATCTATTCATCTGTATATCTACTATTTATCTATCTAATCTATTCATCTATCCACCTACCTACCTACCTACCTATCTACCTATCTATCTGGAACATAGCAACACAGCACAGCCTCTTTAAAAAAATCCAGCAAATAGAAGAGCTGAAAGAGAAAGAATGAAGATATATCGGAGGGGGTGGAAAGGAAAAGTTGATGGCTACCAGCTAAAGGGACTGTTCCTTTCTCCTTTTGTCATTTTCAATGAGATATGATATCATGGAGCTCTGGTTAAGGAGGAGACAAGGCAGTTAGTTACCGCTACATAAATGGGACAGCTCCAGAAGTCCATGGAGGGATCACCTTTCTACTAGGAAAGATGGGCAAGGACTTTATGCCTCATTCTATTATTCAGGGCACACTGCTGAGAGGATTGGCCAGTGAGGCAATAGAGAAAAGGCAGGCCAAATGTTAATCTTGGAAAGAACTGAAATCAGCATAAGCAGAGGGACACGGGGTGAAGCGGTAGCAGAGAGTGGATGCCACACTGTCTGGGCTTGCGGGTCAGCCCTGTTAAGGAGAGGAAAATTAGTAAACGGGTTTGCAGATGGTTACTCAGGATTTCTTCATGACTTTGTGCAGCTATACAACGGATGCTCCTTATCTTGTGGGAGTATGATTGAGAGCCCTGGACTTCCTCAGCTCATATCCCAAGTCTGCCACCTCCTGGTTGTGCTACATTAGCATGTATATTCAACCTCTTTAAGCATCAGTCTTCCCATCTATGTAGTGGGGACAGTAATTCCTATCTCATGGGATTGTCATAAAAATTACATGAGATGTTTTGTACAAAGTGCTGCCTTTATTACAACTGGAGGATAAGAGAGCAGCCCTGATATTGTAAATATTCTGAAGAATGATGAGGAAATGATGGTGGAGCTTTTACTTGATTCCAGCATCATGAACATACACACACACATACACACACAAACACATACATGTTTAACAGCATATAGGTAGACAGCCACAGGAGTGGTAATACCCTGATTATGTAAATCAACCCCAGCTCTAACATCTAAAAAATCCTCCTACTGCTCTTAGTGATGCATGAAATCACCCCCGTGAAATCTTTCTTTGAATAAAGCAAACATCTGTTCTTGGTGGAATGCAAAAGAGAAACTTTATTTGAAGTTCCTGCTTCCCTTTCTCATTAAAAGTATTTTGAGCACTACTAAAATAGTTCTTGCCAAGAGCACTTTTCACACTCTTCAGTTTCTTAGGTTCTCTGGCCTGAGAACCAGCATTCATCACCCTTAGTCTCAACATGGCTGGGAGTCTGGGGTCTTGGCAAGGGATAGAGTCACTTTGTTTTTGCCATCAAGACCCTCTGATCACCTCAGATGGTCTCACCTGCTATTGCTTCTTTCCAATCCTGACAGGCTGATATTCTGGAAGCAAGATCTTGGAAGGCCAAGGACGGGTCATTTCTTAGGACTGTGCAAAAGAGAATCAGTCTTTATAGTAAGCCATTTGATTCCAGTAGTTCTTTCATCTCGGTCTTTTGAAAGCAACTTCCCCTCTTTAACCAGCACCTGCCCCGGCCTCTTCATGAGCCGAAGAAGGTGAGTGCTGATGGAAATCCCAGATGTGGCCAAAACTCCCCAGAAGTAGACAAGTCAGAGGTCTTTTGTGCCCTTTCCTGTAACAGGTGGCACTTGGTCTTCAGAGAGGTCTCCACTGTTCAAGAGGATTTGAGTCATAAGACATTTGGGATTAAAAAAAACACCTATCATTTTGCATTTTGATTTTTGTAGAGTCAACCACAACATATTTGAAAATTGTGTTCTTGAAATAAGCCTGTAATAGTAGATACCATAGGTATCAGAGATAAAGTGTCTACTCTTTTAGTGGTGTAAGTTGAACAAAATGGTTGTTTCAAATTACATTTTCTTGTACTATACAATGAATGTGCTATGCACACACACTCACACACACACACGTGTGTGAGTGGAAGTGTGTAGGTAGTCAGAGAAGGAAGAATAAAAAATTCATGCTAATGTCTAAATAAATTAATTAACTAGTAAAATAAATAGATTCCTATTTACACTATACTATAAATTTTAAGGATAACCAGTTGTTAATTTATACACTGAACTTGAAAGAGACTCATTTGAATTGAAACATGAAATGTTTGTCAAATGTTTGTCCTCTCTTCTTACCCCTCCCACCTGGGAAACATGAAAGATCTGCAACTCACACATACTAGCATAATTTAAACACACTTGAAAAGAATTGGAAGGCAGCAATTCTAACCTAAAGGGTTCATACTGAAACCACTCATCATAGACATCTAAAAAGGTCTCTATGAATGAGAAAGCGCAACCATTTTCTGCTTGAGGAAACTGCCTAAGTTCCAAACTGTAGACTTGACATTCACATGTCATGAAAAAACATGGATTCAAATACGGAGACCCCAGGCTGTTTCCTAGAGCTCCAAGGATGTAATCAGAAACAAAAACGTTCCATTTGACAACCATGAGATTTAACATGGCTGACCTATATGGAAGGTTTTAATACTGCCACTTATTCTCCCATATGTAAAGGGGTTCAGCAGGGTGAGCATCCCAGGGGTGCACACACGCATTTTCTCCACTCATCCTCCTTAATTCAAAGGTCCAACTGTGGCTCCCCTAGGAAAAAATCAAAGGCCAAAGGTGGGTGGCCCAGACTCTTTCTTCGTATGGGGGAACGCAGGCAACAGCTGCAGCATATCACTGAGCTTGGTTACTGACAGGGAAAAGCATTGATCATTTCACCAGGTCTCACAGATCACTAACAACAGAATTCCTTCCCACTAATTGGTGGCCACCGCGACAGCTATAGTTGGTTTGACTGAAATCAGTATTTAAACAATGTTTTTAAATTGTAGTGAAATACATGAAACATAAAATGTACCGCCTTAACCATTTTTGGTGGTATAGTTCAGTCCTGTGAAGTATGTTTGCAATGTCGTACAACCAATTCCAGAACTCTTTCATCTTGCAAAACGGAAACTCAATGCCCGTTCAGCAATTCCCATTTCCCGCTCTCCGCAGCTCCCGGCAACTGCCATTCAGCTTTCTGTCTCTACAGATTTGACCAGTCTGGATACCTCATGTGAGTGGAATTACACGTATTTGTTCTTTTGTGACTGACTTATTTCACTAAGCATTTTGCCCTCAAGGTGCATCCATGTTGTAGCATGCATCAGAATTTCCATTATTTTTAAGGCTGAATAATACTCCACACTGTATAAATCAGTGTATTTAATTCTAACACTAAAAGGCTCATATTCCATTGCATGACTAACCCACACTATGATCCTCAATAAGTCATGTGTTTTGTAGAGCGCATGCAGTTGTTATAATCCAGGGATCCCTTTGGACCCATGATACTCATTAATATAGATGAGTGGTTAGAGAATCTGTGGGTAGGGAGCAGAAATAAAGCTAACTGGTAAAAAAAGAGTTGATGTAAATTTAAATCTTGCCCTCCTTTGCACTAAATTTTCATTGTCCAGACTATTTCTGCCAAGATACACTGAATGAGTATTACCCAAAAGTTCTACCCTTATTGATAGAACAGTCATGGCTAACATTTGCATGTGTTTTTAAATTTTCTAGACAGCATTTTTAAGCTGCAGACACTATCATCATCATAACAGCTTTACAAATGGTAAAAAGAGTCCAGGTAGTTAAGTCCCTTGCCTAATGAGTGCAGTTAGTCAGGGCTGGTGTTTGAATATGGGTAATTTGACTCCAGAGTTCACACACATGACCACAACACTGTGGACATATATGGATAAGTGTACATGGGAGAGTGTGTATGTTTGGTTTTTTTTTTGACAATCAGCAATGAAAGAAGATGTATTAGAACTCTAAATCATATTGTTAAAAAATGGTGCAACAACATAAAATAGAAAGTCCTCTGGTTTTTAAATTGCACACAACAAATTGGAATCCCCACTCTGCCACTGGCTGTTGGATAACACTGACCAAGTTTTATCCTCTTGGCTTCAGTTTCCTTATGTGAAAATGAGAATAATAATAATACTGACTTAATGCAGTTGTGGAAAATTAAGAAAATAGCATTGTGAAATGCTTAGCCTATAGCAGGTACTCAATAAATGTTAGTTCTCTTCACTCTTCTGGGGCAAAAGAAGAATGTGGTCTCAAAAACCAGAAATATATTTTCATAAAGGCATATATTGCATAAACACTTTTTTATTTTTTATTTTGAGACGGAGTCTTGCTCTGAAACCAGGCTAGAGTGCAGTGGCATGATCTTGGCTCACTGAAACCTCTGACTCCCGGGTTCAAATGATTCTCCTGCCTCAGCCTCCCGAGTAGCTGGGATTACAGGCATACACCACCACACCCAGCTAATTTTTGTATATTTAGTAGAGGCAGGTTTCACCATGTTGGCCAGGATGGTCTCAATCTACTGACCTCGTGATCTGCCCATTTCGGCCTCCCAAAGTGCTGGGCTTGTAGGCATGAGCCACCACACCTGGCCTGCCTAAACACTTTTTAAATAATTGCCATTAAATATGAACACTTACAACTTAATTTTTCTCATGTACAAGGAACTTAACCTTTCAACTGCCTTCTCTCTCTTTTGCATTCTGCCAAAATCTATTCACAAATACAAGAGACATGTGATGTTGGAAACCTAAAGATAGGTCCTAATAAAATCAACCTGGTGTTTTCTTCAAGTGGAGAAAGAGCTTTAAATGACAGGATAGGAACTCTGCTAATGGGCTAAACCTACATCCCCCTTCCCTTTGTCTCAGAATTCCATACTTTTGAATATTTGCCATGAGTCAGCAAGGGAAGGGCTGTCTCCCAGGCTTCACCCAAGGTCATCGTTATGTTTTAGCAGCCACATAATGAACGATTTGCCTCTTCTTTTTATTTTTAAAAAATGATGTAACAATGAGATCAGTAGAAAATGCTACAAGTACTTTTTTTGATAAAATAATACATGGAAGCTTAGATATTATTTGTCCAGTTACATAAGTCGACTCAAAAATGATCCTTATGAGCTCAATTGATTCAGTAACAACCACATTTGCTAGGACAGTGTTGCACAAGGAAAAATGTCTTCCCATTGCCGCAGTACGCTTTGCTTTGAAGATGTACACAGTAAGCCACCAAGGGACC
Source organism: Saimiri boliviensis (assembly GCF_048565385.1). Taxonomy (NCBI): domain Eukaryota; kingdom Metazoa; phylum Chordata; class Mammalia; order Primates; family Cebidae; genus Saimiri; species Saimiri boliviensis. The sequence continues at coordinate 149,626,346 of NC_133452.1, forward strand.
AATGTGAGATGCACAGAAATCCAGATCTGCTACTCTTAAAAAGAAGGTAGAGAAGAAGTTTCTTCATATAGATTGAAGGATAGCATCTGTCTCTATGTGGATATACTTACATCTTCCTACATATATAGACAACAGATATTTCCATGTTATGTCTCGCTATTACCCCTCTTTTCTTTGTAATGCTTTTCTTTGAGCAAAAAGCTTAGCTCTTCAATTTGTTTCCTCTGTATGATGTTTAGTGATTGATTTCCATTAAATATCAAAAGAATGGCAAGTTCAAACAAGCTTAAGAAGCGATGGAACAGTCTATGAGATGGATTCTATTTTCCGTTTGTGCAGGAAATATCTTGTTATCCACATTATTGGAAGTTCCAGCGTACAGAGAGATAAAGACATTTGACTGAGTGTGAAAAGCAGGAATGGAAGTGTGGGTTGTTTTGCCTCATTGGACTCTCTTGTTGATTTCCAGATGGCAAAATGCATGTCCAGCCTCCAGTGACTCATAGAGGGTTGGTGCTTTTCTGAATGAAAGCGTTGACTGGAAACACCTCCCTTACCTGGAAATGGATGAAGTCCTATAACTTTTAAGACATGGCTCTTTTTGTATATTATGGTAGTTTGTGCTTTCTGATATATTTTCTTGAATAAGCGTATCCCTCCTTTGGAGTGACTGGGTGTCTCCAGTTAATATTTACATGAGATCATATTTTTCCCTTAGCCCAACCCTGCCTACTTTTCAATCACTCTTTTTTTTTTCTTTTTTCTTTTTTTTTTTTTTTTGAGGCGGAGTTTCACTCTTGTTACCCAGGCTGGAGTGCAATGGCGCGATCTCGGCTCACCGCAACCTCCGCCTCCTGGGTTCAAGCAATTCTCCTGCCTCAGCCTCCTGAGTAGCTGGGATTACAGGCACGCGCCATCATGCCCAGGTAATTTTTTGTATTTTTAGTAGAGACGGGGTTTCACCATGTTGACCAGGATGGTCTCGATCTCTCGACCTCGTGATCCACCCGCCTCGGCATTCCAAAGTGCTGGGATTACAGGCTTGAGCCACCGCGCCCGGCCTTCAATCACTCTTGAACTATTAGGTTACTGCTGTAAAACACTATTCACAAATTTTAAAAGGTAATTACTATTTGCATCTTTAAGTTCTCAAGAACAATTTTGTTAGTTATGCTGCACCTTATAATATTAGAGTCTATTCCTATTTTAGAAACAAAACTAAGCACAAGATAAGATAGTGACTGGTTGAGAAGTGAGCAGTGAATTGTGGTTCAAGGTGAGAATTCTCAGACTTTGGTCCACTGAGCCATGTTTCCCATGCTTACATATCTGTAAAACAGCTGCAGGTGAAACGCTAAGAAATATTCTCAGTAGAGCGTAATGTTTTAAAAGAACCAAACTCTCCCTTCCACTCTTCTCTTGATACAAGAATCCACCCCATTTCTCATAGCTACTCACTCTTTGGCTTGAGCACCCTGGGACAGCAACTCATTGTAGATCTAGTATCTCCATTTGACAAAACGTGTTCCTCCCAGAATCAATCTGCATTTCTAACAATTTCCTGAGTGATGCTGATGTTGCTGTTCCTGGGACCAAATAGTTGAGAGACAATTTTGCTGGTAGGGCATTGGTGCAGATCTATTCACTTATCTTCATTTTTTTTTTTTTTTGTTCAGAACAGTCAATCTTTGATATAGCTTGAATGTTTGTCCCCTCTAAGACTCATGTTGACATGTCATCTCCAGTGTTGGAGGTGGGGCCTGGTTGGAGGTGTTTGGGTCATGAGGTGGATTCCTTGGGATGGTCGGATGCCATTCTCACAAGATGGAGTGAGTTCTTACTCTTGGCTTCTGCAAGATCTGGTTGCTAAGAGGAGTCTGGTGCCTTTTTCTCCTCTCTTTGGCCTCCTCTTCTCTTGTCATGTGAAATATTTGCTCCCCCTTCATCTTCCACCATAAGTGGAAACTTCCCGAGGACTTCATCAGAAGCTGAGCAGATGCTGGTGCCATGCTTCCTGCACAGCTCACAGAACCATGAGCCAAATAAACCTCTTTTCTTTATAAATTACCCAGCCTCAGGCATCCCACTATAGCAATGCAAATGGACTAAGACAACCTTTTAAAAAAAGATTAAATAAAAATATTATTTAATACACTACTCTTTGCTTTTCTATGAGCAAAGGAAATAAACATTATTCTCAAGAGTCTCAGAACTTCCAGCCTTGGCCAAGATCGAAAGGGCAGGGGACCCTTCATTAGATGCTACTTGGTGTTTGCACACTTCTCTCAACTGTGCCAGGCATTGCTAAGGAGGTTTGGAGTCAACTCTGACAATATTGTTTTTCTAAGCCAAGGAGCAAAAACATGAGCATGACTCAGATTATTAAATGTTGACTTTAAAGGCCTCCCTGCTCTCACTGGTTTTGTAATTTAAAGAAATCTAATCTCCTCATATGCCCTGCTGTGCCTCTCCCTGGCATCATGTTTGTTTGGGCTTTGGATTCGACATTAAGATAATGATTTGAATGAAAAAGAAAACAGCAACCTTAAAAGCTGGGGTTTCTTTTAGACCCAGGCCATGGACAGGCCAGCTGGGTGGGAGTGGATGTAAGACATATGCATGTTTCTGCAATGAGCACATGTGTGAGGGGGAAATGGTAAGCACTGGGGCCACTTAACTTAGGAAACAGAGAAACGCTTTATTGCTTAAAAACCCTAAGGATCAGGTTAGCAGGTGGCTTGGGTGACACAGGAGAGAATTTGGGGGTTTAAAAACTCCTACAGATGATGTTTATTTTTTTATTTTTATTTATTTTTTGAGATGGAGTTTTGCTCTTTAGCCCAGGCTGGAATGAAGAGACGTCATCTCAGCTCACTGCAACCTCTGTCCCCGCCGGGTTCAAGCGATTCTCCTGCCGCAGACTTCCAAGTAGCTAGGATTATAGATGCCCACTGCCATACTAATTTTTAGTAGAGATAGGGTTTCACCATGTTGGCTAGGTTGGTCCTGAACTCCTGACCTCAGGTGATCCACCCACCTCAGCCTCCCAAAATGCTAGGATTACAGGCATGAGGCACCATGCACATTCACAAATGATGTTTAAATATTTAACACATTGAAGCCTCCAAGAAGACAGTTGTATTAACTCTCTGATTTCCAATTCACTCCAGTAATAGCGAACTTTTGCTTCTCAAATGAGAAAGTTTTTTATTTTCTGAGACTACCTTTAAGCTGTTATAATACTTTTCATTTGAACCATAAAAGAATTCACTGTGAATACTGAGAGTTTTTTTTACTTACAAATGTCATATCATCTTTTGTTTTTGTCTTTTTTAAAGACAGGGTGTCACTGCACCCTGTCCATATCTTTCAAATTTATTCAGCAGACTCGACCTCTGGGCCCCAATGCAATGGCATAAAGAACACTTCATTTCAACTCACTCGTCTTGTCTGTCTATTTGCTGTTGGCTTTGTCAGGAAAGCTCCTGACACATAGCCCTGACTGGGAGAGGGGAAATTTTAATGTTATAGCCAAAGAACCATAGGAAGGGATATCCCAACTCTATTCCCACGGACTCATGTGATTTCCCCAAGAGGCAAACACAGCAGATTGCTTCGGTCATCATCTACTTTTGTTTTTTTGGTTCTTTGGTATTTTTTTTGAGACAGAGTTTTTCTCTTGTTGCCCAGGCTGGAGTGCAATGTGCAATGACATGATCTCAGCTCACTGCAACCTGCACCTCCTGGGTTCAAGTGATTTTCTTGCCTCTGCCTCCCCAGTAGCTGGGATTACAGGCGCACATCACCACACTCAGCTAATTTTTGTATTTTTAGCAGAGACGAGGTTTCACCACATTGACCAGGCTCGTCTCCAACTCCTGACCTCAAGTGATCCACCTGCCCCAACCTCCCAAAGTGCCGGGATTACAGGCATAAGCCACCACACTGGCCTGGTCTTTTAAAGAGCACAGCTTTTCTGGGATGTGGACAGAAACCCCAGAGACAACTGAACTCATTGAGGGTGATTCCTTGTGCTGGGGACCAGGCTAACCCTGAATAAAAGAAGTCTTGCTCTCACTGTAGACTGCAACCTGTTTAAATCAATGGAATTAATCCACACGGCAGCACACAATTTGTGATCATTAAGCGAAGTAGTGACGAGGGAACAAATGTTGTGTACTCAGAGATGCAGCCAATGTTGTCCTCATGTGAGACGTGCTGCTGGCTTGTGTGCTAAAGAGTGACTGGACTCCCATTCCTGTACGTCGAGATCTCTCTAAACCCCAATTCTGCCTTCCCAGTCAACAGAGGCTAAAGATACTAGGGAACATTTTTCGTTTAGTTCCTCTCTGTACGTGGTTTTTCATGTGCCCAGGTTTTGCAACTTCACCAGCTCTTCTTTGCTATTGTTAGAAATCAATATGATGGATGCGTGAGGGGACAAAAGAGCACACTGAAAAGTGGATGAGACAGGAGAGAGGCTGGCAGATCCAAAGCTCAGGGTGAGGAAAGAGCTTACTTGAATCATTTAAGACCCAGAAAAAGATGAGAACAGATACCCTGGGGGAATGTATTCGAGACCAGAGGCTGGTGATCCCTCCGGAAAACCTGTGCGTCAGGCCTGAATGGGGCAGAATCCCTAAAGCCAGCCAAGGGAAGACCAGTCTGATGATTCACAGAGGTGGCCCAAGGAGGCAGCCACACAGAGGCCAGGTAGGAAGCGCCGCAATCGTGGCTGGGCCCTGGCAGTGCAGGAGAATCACCTGGAGCTTTGGGAGAGTGCCAAGGCCTGGAGAAACACGTATCTGTTATGAAGTTCAAAACCAAGCGGAAGTAAATAATATATGCTTTAGGCATACATACATTTGCATATAGATATAATAAAAGCATTTTCAAAACAAAGACATAAAATTTCCTGGTCATGTTTACCTCTAGTGTAGGTAAATGAATGCATTACTTGAGGATCAGATGGATAATCAACTACTTATGATGCCCTGGCTCTTAAAGCAGGTGGCAAGTTCATGGCTAGTTGTTACATTATTACAATTTGACTATAAGAAAGCGTGTGAGGTAAGGCTCAGACATCAGTATCTGTTTAAAACTTCTCAGTCGATTTTGGCGTGCAGACAGGTTTGAAAGCCACTCTGGTCTGAGAACACAAAGGGGTGAATAATTGGTTTCCCAAAGAGCAGGAGAATGTAAGGTCTGGGGAGGCTTTACAAAGAAGGTAGCATTTAAGCTGGGCTTAGAAATGTAAGTATGGTTTCAACAAATGCATATGGCTTTTCTGGGTGAAGAGAAAAACCAAAGTAGGTCCTGGACGTAGAAGAATTCATGGCATGTGCAGGGCAGCAGGGAAGCCTCCAGTAATGGCACGTGGCAACATCAGAGGGTGAATGGGGCATGCATGGGAAAGAAATGAGATGAGAAGCGTAGACTGGGTGAATTATACACTGCCTGAGTGCCACATAAGAAATCCAAATCTTCATGCAGGCAGTGGAAAAGCAGCAACCACTTTTAATAAAGAAAGCAATATTTTAAAATATTCTTAGCATCCTAGAAATACCTATTTTAATAGCATGGAAGAAAAAGTGTTGTAGGCCAGGTACAGTAGCTCATGCCTGTAGTCTCAGCACTTTAGGAGGCTTAGGTGGGTGGATTGCTTGAGCCCAGGAGTTTAAGACCAGCCTGGGAAACATGGCAAAACCCTGTCTCTACAAAAACACAAAAATTAGCCAGGTGTGATGTGCACCTGTAGACCCAACTACTTGGGAGGCTGAGGTGGGAGGGTCTCTTCAGCCTGGGAGGTCGAGGCTGCAGTGAGCCGAGATCACACTGTTGCACTCTAGCCTGGGTGACAAATTGACATCCTGTCAGAAAATGAAGAAGGAGCAGGAGCAGGAGAAGGGGGAGAAGGAGAAGGAGAAGGAGAAAAAGAGGGGGGAGAGGGACGGTGGGGACCGGGAGAGGAGGAGGGTGAACAAGAGGAAGAGAGGAGGAAGAGAAGGAGGAGGAAGCGGGAAAAAAGGAAGAGAAAAAAAGAAGGAAAGAGAAGAAGAAAGAAAACAGAAGGGGTGTTGTAAAAGAAATGGAAAATAGAGACTAGAAGGATGGTTACCATAGGCTGGGAACAGTGAGGGTGGAGGCATGGGGGTGGTTAATGGGTACAAGAAATAGAAAGAATGAATCAGACCTAGTATCTGATACACAACAAGGGGACTATAGTCAATAATAATTTATTTGTACATTTAAAAACAACTAAAAGTATATAATTGAATTGTTTGTAACACAAAGGAGAAATGCTTGAGGGGACAGATATCCCATTTTCTATGATGTGATTATTGTGCATTGCATGCCTATACCAAAATGTCTCATGTACTCCATAAATACATACATCAGCTATGCACCCACAAAAATTAAAAAATCATCCAAAAATAAAAATAAAATAAGAAATGGAAAGCAGGGCCTTCATTAGTAGGTTACCTAATCGATCAGATAAGAAATAGTCAGGGTCTGATTTTACAAAGTGGCTGTGAGCATGAATGATGAATTTGAGATACATTTTGCAGGAAGAATTCATGGGACTAAGAAAGGAAGAGGAACATGAACATGGTGTCAGTGTTTCCAATGCGGTTGACTGGGTGCATGGTAACACTTTTGCTCAAGCTAAGGAACATGAAGAAGAGTCCAGATGGTGGGTGTTGAGTTGGATGTGTCCAGTGTAAGCACATCCAGCAGTGAGCTGCAAACAAGGCTGCCATTAAGGCAAGGCTGGGCTGAGGCAGATCTGAAGTCCTCAGTGGATAGGCAAAGCTACAGGGAGGCCCAAGGAGAGTTTTCAGATAGCAAAGAGAAGTTGGCCATGGGTGAGAGCCTGTATTTCTATCCATTGAATTCACGTACAAATTTCGATATCATTACGTGTCTCCATGTCTATTCCCTCTACTAAGCCATAAGCCCATTCAGGGCAGAGATGGTGTTTACTTTTCTCTATATCCTGAGAACTTAGCACAAATCTTGCTTCTTAGCAGATGCTCAATACATTCTTATTGAGAATTCATACTTTTTCTTGGGGGAAGTAGAAATTCAATCATTTTCTGAGAGTGAGAACTTCAGGAGTGAAGTTCTGAAACGAGTGTGAGGAAAAATGAGCAGTGGCTGCCCAAGAATCTACACAAAGATCGCTGGGTAAAAACCTATGCAAGAGGAGACAGGGATGTTCACTACATTCAAAAGCAGCATTCGCAGCAATGAGGTAATGGGTGATTTGTCTTTATAAGAGAAAAAACACAAGGTGAGGCTTTCAGAGAGATTTAATAGTTACCAAGTAAGTCTCGAAGACTGCCACTCAGATGCTAGTGAAAGTCAGGGCACCGGCAGCCCTTCCCTGGCTACAGAGTATTTTCTAGGGTGTCAAAGAATGTGATATGTGTGCTCTGTCCACTTCCCTGTCCCTTGGCACAGGAACAATCAGAAAGTCCCCTCTGCTGGGAGAAGGTTATGGTCCAAGATGACAGGTAAACCCAAGGTCAGAAGCCCAGGGCTTTCGAGGGTGCCAACTGGCTGCACCGTATTGGGTGAGTTCTCACATTCCCCTGGACCAAGTCTCCTGTTTTGTAACAGTTCAGTCAAGGATTTTACTGGAGTAGACAAGCATGAAATGAATTTTCCAGAGATGTTTCTGAAGTGGGGGAAAGTTCATGGCTCCAAAGCACTGGTGGGCAATGAAACGAGACTGCGAGCTTCTGTTTTTCTTTAGAAAGAGAGCATCCCAGTTTTTAAAATCTAGATTTCTAAAACTTGAGCTGTATTTTCAACTCTCAGCTCAGCTTTGCCCTCTCACCCTGGTGTTGCAAGTTGATTCTGCGCTGCTTCTGAATTGCCCAAGTGGGCTGCCCGGGTCCTACTCAGCACTGCAATATTGCTCAGAGTGGGTGACCGTGCCTGTGCTCTTGAGACCACTTATTGAGGTAACTCTGAGCCCAGGGTCACCACTACCCTGGGCTGGTGAGGGTAGTGGAGCAAACTTAGTAAAGGGCTCTTGCCTTAACCAGCTGGCCATCCGTTTTCACTTTTGGCTTTACTTACCCAGCACTTGTCTTATATCCTTGCAACCAGCCTGACACTCACAAATGTTTCCCTTCCTGAAACACCACTCCCTTGATGCCACCCTTGCTTGAGGTTTCCAGTAGCTTCTTACTGCCTACTCATACCAGCTGCAGTTCGAAACCCACCATGGCTTCAACCCATTCCACTTCTATGACTATACTACATGCTGCCCGTTTGCATCGGAGTGCCTTTTTTTTTTTTTTTTTTTTTAGATGAGGCTCTCTCTTTTGCCCAAGCTGGAGTGCAGTGGCGCGACCTCGGCTCACTGCAACCTCCACCTCCCAAGTTCAAGCGATTCTCCTGCCTCAGCCTTCCAAGTAGCTGGGATTACAGGCATGCGCCACCACCCTCAGCTAATTTTGTCTTTTTTTAGTAGAGATGAGGTTTCACCATGTTGGCCAGGTTGGTCTCAAACTCCTGGCCTCATGATCCGCCCTCCTCAGCCTCCCAGAGTGCTGGGATTACAGGCGTGAGCCACTGCGCAAGGCTGGAGTGCCCTTTTAAACCCTTTTCCCTGGATGTGCGAAAGTCTTAGTTTTTCTCACCGCTTTTTTGTTTTGTGTATGTCTCTGTCCTCCCCCTTTCCTCACCACCCACTTCTTTCCCTATCAAAATTCGTGTTATTCCAGTAGGATTTAGCCGCAAACCAGCCCTTCCCAGAAAGTAGTTCCCAATGTCTCCAGTCTACTCTGACCTCAGCCCCTTGTTGAGCTCTGGCTGCCCCTGTAATCCTGACGGCGCTGTCACACTTTTCATGGCTAAAGAGAGCTGCAAACTATAGTAACCCAGAGAAAATGGCTAATAAACACTGATGATGATTTTCCTGATTATGCAGCACAAGAGATTGAGTTCAATCACTGAAACTAGCCCCGGCGTGGCACCTGTTTATCAAACCCCGTCTTTCTTTAGGCCTTTCCTCTTTTCTTTTTTCTTCCAATAAAAGAGAACTTTACATTGAATCTTTTATCTTGATCAACAAAGTCTTATATTTAACTTTTTTCCACCAAGACGTTTTAGAGGTATTTTTTTTTTCTATTTTCCTGAGTGTTAAACATGCCATCTTAAAATTTATCTTAACATTTTTTAACATATTTTGTTTTGGATTTTCACAACATACTTATTTTAGATCCTTTGCTTTTACTTTAAAAAATAAAACAATGTCAACACTTCATACTGAAGCAAGAGGGGATATTACAGAAAATGTTGTCTTTTATTTCTCCTCTGAGATTGATTTCTAAAATTACTTTATTACTAAATATGCTATCTTAAGCTGACTACCAGCTTTTGCAGGCATTTCCTGGAGTCAGAATGCAGGAATGCCAAGAGTTGTGTGTTTGAAGCAATACACCTGTTAGTTGCAACTTTATTTTTTCATTAGAATTATATACAAAAAAAAATCACAAAGATACAATATTCCACAAAGCACAGATTATTTAGTGTCTATTTATAATATGAGCTCATAGCATTACATCAGTGTTTTACAGATACAATTTCATATCCCAAAGCATTGTAGCAATACACTGCATATCACCTTCATTTTGTAATTCTACAGAATAAGAAGAGTTAGCATCCCATAGTCTTAGGATTAACAAATTTCAAATAAACACAAATGTGAATTTTGTAGCATTTCTAGAATTCCAACCATTGAAAACTGTATTTAAGTAACAGCTTTCATAGTTATGACTACATTTTTAAATTTAGATAGAATAAAATTCACAAAAGGGACAAAAAATAAAAAAAAATTGGTGATGTTTGCTATTGGAAATCTGATTGGTCTCATAATTTAATCTTTAATTATTTGTCATTATTAAGGGATACACTACTTAAAAGCTCAGACTTAAAAGCAAAGATCTCCCTCTAACCTTTTAAAATTGTATGTCCTCTTTGAACACGTTTAAGGTGAAAATGAAACATGTTATTTCCTCTAATAGAGGGATACTTTAACCAGTAGATTGCCAGGCAATCAAGGCAAAACAAATGTCCTGAGTAATCTAGAAACTGATTGATCCATTCAACAGTTTATTGAACGTGTAGTGTGGACAGACAGAGTTGTAGGTAGCAGCGATGCAGTGATGAACAAGACCAAGCAAGTCTTTGCCATTATGGGGCTCACATTCTTGTTGGGGATGGACAAGAAGAAATGAGAAAATAAACCTGTAATTACAACTTATGGTAAGAGCTTTAATGGGAATGAACCAGGCATGGTGATGAGAGGAGGCACTTCCTCCGAAAGAGTCATCAGAGAAGTTAGCTCCAAGGAGCTAGCTGTGACATCTAAACTGAGATCTGACAAATGAGAAGGACCCAACTTTATACAAAGGAGAAAGAATATGAAAGCACCCCCAAGGTGGGAAGCATATTGGAAGAGCAAAAAGACAGTAAAAATGGCTGGGATACAGGGAGAGGGGGAGCGAATGGTACAAGATGAAATGGAATTTCACAGGGTCTAAGTCAACTAGAGTATTGTAAATTGGGGGAAAGTTGTATATTGTATTGTAAGTGCTTTTGGAAAGGAAATACCTGGATGCTTTCAAGCACAGAAACGACATGATCTGGCTTATATTTTAAAAACACCTTTCTGGCTGCTGTGTGGGAATGGATTGTGGAGGGAAAAGTAGAAGCAGACGGACATGCAGAGACAATTGTGGTCATCCAAGGAAGTGATGGAGGTGAGTTGAGATCAGTGTGACCAAAATGGAGCTGGGTGAGGCAGATGGATTTGAAATATGCTTTGAAGACAGAGCCACCAGACTCAGTGATGGATTAGAAAAGGCAAATCAAGTATTGAGTTCCTGGGTAGGTAGTTGATTCTGTTATCTGACATTGAAAGGACTGGAGGAGGAACAGGTGAGAAGGTAGGAGAGAATTAATTCATATTTGAGACAACAGTTAAAGAACGTAGTGGAGATACTGAGTTGGATATCTGAGTCTGGAGCCCAGGAGAAAGGTCAGGGATGAAAAGGAAAGTCTGGTAGTCCCTGGCGTATTGATGACCTCTCAAGCCTTAGGACCAGACTATTTCATTATAGAGACAATGTGGATAGAGAAGCTGGCCTGGAACTATGTCCTGGGAGTCCTCCAACATATTAGAGGTTAAGCTGAAGAGGAGACTCCAGCAGAGAAGACATAAGAAACTGACAGAGGCATGAGGAAAACCAGATGAATATAGATGAAAAGAAGCAGGAGGTTTCAATAAAGAAGGTGGTCAGCTGTGCTGAGAGATACTTAAGCGGTGGGTAAGAGGAGGGCTTAGAGAGGGCAATTGGATTTGACAACGTGGCAGTTCTTTGGGATGTGGACAGGAATATTTTAAAAAGAGTTCTAGGGACCAAAACCCCACAGTAGTGTATTTGGGCTCTGGGGTACATGTGCACGTCCTGCATCCTGCAGGATTGTTGCATAGGTACATAACATGCCACGGTGTTTTGCTGTCTCCATCCCCATGTACATCAGGCATTTCTCCCAGTGTTATCCCTCCCCATCCTCCCCGCCCAGCTAATTTTTGCATTTTTAATAGAGTTGGGGTTTTGCCATGTTGGCCAGGCTGGACTCGAACTCCTGACCTCAGGTGATCCATCCACCTTGGCCTCCCAAAATGCTAGGATTACAGGTGTGAGCCACCGTGCCTGGCAAGCTTCTGTTGCCTTAAGCCACTCACTCTGTGGTACTTTGTTATAATGGCCCTAAAAAATGAATAGAGATAGAAAGTAACTCTCTTTGTTTCTGCATATACTAAAACAGATGAACAGATCTCTAGCTCCCTTAAGCTCTGAACTTTTAAAAGAGATTTCTTATACTTATGAGAATCATGATATCGTCATTTAGTGTTTGGCTTCCTATGTCAGTGACAGGCTTATGCTTCTTCCTCCCATTGCAATAAATATTGCTTCTCCCAGGCACCATAGTTGCATTTGAGGAATCTATATCCTTGCTTTTTTCCTTTATAAAATCTTTTCCAACAGGAAGTAGGCCCTCTAATATGTAAACCTCCTCAGCACCCTATCTGTACCCGACGTAGCAATTTTCTTGTCCTCAAATGTCTCTGGTTATTCACAGGAGCATCTCCCCTACTGGATAAGCCACCGGAGAGAAGGGTTGAGGTTTGTAGGTCTTAGTACAGTATTTCCCACTGTACTTAAGACAGCGCCTTGTATTTAGTAAGTGCTGCATAAATATTTAAATATTGGCTGAGAAGTTTTATGAGTATTTATGCAATGAAGGTGTCCCAGAGCAAAACTTTCAAGTATGTTTGGATCAGGAGATTATAGTTGAGCTCTTCATCACCAGTCATGGCTTGCTGGACTCGGTGGGCACCACAGACACTATATGCCATGTGAACGGGGCCCCATAGAGCTTTGTAATGAAGCATCCCCTTTTACTACTTAGACCTTTCATAACTACAGGGTTACATCCCCCACTACACACCTTAAAGGATGTGGCTCACAAAAAAAGCCCACCAGAGTGGCTAAACACGTGGCTTTGTGCCAGGAATCTTGGGTTCCATGTTGCCCCACCTAGACCTTCCTTCACAAGAACCTACTACAGAGGCCAAGATCCCAAATGCTGCTTTGCCCCTTTGGCTCTCACCAGAGCATTCATGGTCACCCAAACTTCCAGACTGCTCCCAGCCAAGAAGTGAACATGGAGTTTCGAAATTAGACCATTCTTGCTTGATGCAGGACTCCTCCAATCATCAGGCTCCCCATCCATGGAGCCCCCTCCATTCACCGGGCTCCCCATCCATGGAGCCCCCTCCATTCACCGGGCTCCCCATCCATGGAGCCCCCTCCATTCACCGGGCTCCCCATCCATGGAGCCCCCTCCATTCACTGGGCTCCCCATCCATGGGCCTGGCCAAGACGTCCTCAGATCTGTGAAGTCATCTGAGGCTCTTCCTACCCAGTCCTTTCTTCCCTCTCTCCTTTCACAGGTTTCACACCTGAATGAGTCTCAGTCTGAAGCTTTCTCCTGCCCCCTTCTCCTGTTTCTGCTCCCTTTATCCTCCATGGGTGTGGCTCCCAGTAAAGCTTATGCACGTCTCATCCCGTCTTGGTGTTTGCTTCTCAGAGGACACAGGTTCAAATCCTGGCTCTTTTATGTGTAACCTCAGCGTGTGACCTTGGGCAAATAAACTCTTTTTGGCCTCAGTTTCCTTATTTGCCAACGTAGGGAAAAATGGCCTCTACTTCATGTGACTGTGGCGAGGACTAACTTGTGTGCAAGGCACTTAGAAAGTACCCACGTAGCAAGCACACTGTGCTTGTGATCATGACTACTTCCTTGTCCAACCTGAAAAGGCATTTGATCAATGTGCGATGAATGTTAAATCCCTGTTAGAAGTAAACACCATCATTACCGCAATTACGCATGCAAAGTCTTCTTGACTCTGTGTTATGTGGATGACATTAATTCTCTACTCCCCTTGATGGATATCACTACATTCTTCATCTGTAGATTGACCTGCAGAATAGCATTCAGAAGCTATCCCAGCATAATTTCCCGAGTTCCTAAGCATTCCATTATTTTTTTAAAGAAAATAATTGTATTCATTAAAGTCGAATTCCTTGCTTATGCTTATATTCACTTGTTCTTATTCCTTACCCCTTTGTGAAAAAGAATTACTTCTCTCCTGTTTATGACAGTAAGGAAAAATATGTCTCTACTCATTCTCCTTTTCTCTAGACTAAACATTTCCAGTTCTCCTAATGCTTTCTTTTTGATCTTCATTTCCAAACTATTTATCACTTGTGTTCTGTTTTCCTGAATGCTCTCCAGTGTTCCAGAAAGTTGACCCATGCATTGAATAAAGTTCTCCAAAAGTGGCCTGAGTGATTGCAGATAGAACCAACAGGAACTCTGCCTGTCTTTCCCTCAAGGCCTGTGATGAATAAAACCTGAGGAAGGCAGTTTCTTTGTTTAATTGATAACTTTACTTTATGGGGCAGAAACCCATAGATTAATAAGAAATTAGGTGGACGGGGACTGTTTTTATGTCTTGGTATAGAGGTACAAAAGAAATTCAGTAATGAGGAGTACCTATTTCTAGCTGGAAAAAAAGTGCAGTCAGTTATTATTATTAAATAGCTAACTTGGAAACTTTATATTATTATTTAACTCATATATCACTTGCTGATAATTTTATAACTGAGAAAATTTTTCAGGGGCCATAACTTAAATTAAAACATGCTCTAAAGTTGTGTTTAAAAAGAAAAAGAAAAAAGAACCCACCAATTAAAGGCAGTGTTTTGTTCTATAATGTATCCTTCCTGGCAGTGAAACTATTTTATGGATCTGGCGTAAAAGCTTTGGTTAGAATGTTTTGTTTTTGATCTTGTTTTTAAGTGAGCACTACCTTTGTGTTACTGATCCTTATGATTCTCTGTTTATTAAGAGTGAATATGAACCACAATTCATAACCACCAGAGTTCTGATCTATAGTGTTCATGAGCAGAATAACCAGATAATTTGTGCAGACTGGATCAGTGGTCTCCGTCGCATATATTGGTATCTGTGATAGACAGAATCTAGGTCACAAGCTACCAAGCTCACAGCACAATGCCTGGCCTTGTGTCAATTACACGAATCCATGGAAACGAAGATGCGAAGCTTGAATTTCACGCATAGCATCATGGGGAAAATGATGGGCTTTTTTGGCAGAGGCCAAAATAGTGTCTGGCCATTTCTTCCTTCCTTTTGGACAACAGGATGACCCAGAGATACTTCCCAACACCCTAAGTTCAGTTAGCCACGCTTCATTCAAACTCAAAGGCTTGGCCTTATGGCTAAGTAAAATACATGGAAGACAACCACTCAGGGGAGTGGAAACCAGAGATTGAGGACACTCTGGGATACAACAACAACAGAAACAGTATAGCAGGGGACAGGAAAGCCCCAAGACAATGAGGCTTAAGTTTCCCTAAAACTAATAGAGCTGTGCTTTTAAAAGCTTGTCATCTGAAACTAACAGGGAATTGAGAGAGAAAATCAGTTTGACATTCTGAGGACCTAGTAGAAAAAAAAAAAAAAACTAAAAAAACATTTGCACAAAAAAAAATTACAGAAACTAAATCTAAAATAAAATGTAATTATAAACACTTAAATCCACACCCCCTCATAAATTTCCCAGCTGCCCTGGATGTCTCTTATGAAAGGAGGTGCTGAAGAGAATCAACAGATCAGAGATATAAACACCAAAGAAAAGAATAAGACCTTCTTGGTCTAAGTTTAGGCCCATTAGTCCAACTTGGCTTCACATAGTTAAAATTCATGCTGAAGTCACTTTGGAATGTCTGCAACCAATTTCCCCAGTTAGGAACAAAGCTAGGAGTGAGCATAAGAATGCAAAACAACCAAAGGTCATTAAGAAGAAGGTAGCCCAAGAGTCACAGGCTTTTATATGAAGCTGTGGAATCTGGGAGTCATTTCCCCAGCCATTCCTGTCTCATGATTAACTAGATCCCATCCCTGTGTCTTTGCTCTCTCTAACATCCTCTCTCCTTTCTGGAAAACCACGTCCATCAAATTCAGGGGTAGGGTAGGTGGGAGGCCTCTGGGCTGTGACTGAAGACCTTTGAGGCTCCCACTTAGTGCTGATACAGGTGGTGTGATTCTGAACTCAGGTTCTTCAAGAGTGAAGGCCAAGGGTTGGGCTGCATGGTTTCTGTCTGCTCAGGCTGCTGTAACACAGTACTGTACGCTGCACAGCTTAAGTAACAGAAATTTATTTCCTCCCTCAAGGCCTCCTGAGGTCTTTCTCCTTGGCTTGCAGATGACATCTTCTCCCTGAGTCCTCATGCAGTCTTCCCTTCGCTGTGTCTCTGTCCTCATCTCTGCTTATAAGGCCACCAGTTGGGTTGGATTTCGGCCCACCCGCATGAACTCATTTTACCTTAATTCCTTCCTTAAAGACCTTGTCTCCAAATACAGTCACATTCTGAGGAACTGGGGTTAGGACTTCCACATATAAATTTTGGGAGGGAGACGCTTTAGATAATAATCTCCAAGGTTGCTTTTAGTTCCAGAGTTATTGGGTTTTTTCTTTTTCAAGTACTGACTTTTCGTTAATTTATCTTTTCAATACCAACAGGGAAGATTAAGCTTGCTATTTCTAGAAAAGATGGCAAAGGACTGAAGTGGTACTTTTCAGCTATCTGTAACCTTGGTCTCTTTAAAATAAAGTCATTCCAGGCCCAGCGTGGAGGCTCATCCCCATAATCTCAGAACTGTGGGAGGCTGATGCAGGAGGATTGCTCATGGTGACGTGTGGCCTGTAGTCCCCCAGGAGTTCAAGGCTGCAGTGAGCTATAATCATATCACTGCACTCCAGCCTGGGTGACAGAGCAAGACTCTGTTTTGTTTGTTTGTTTTTCAAAACTATTCTGTAGGGCAGAGGGCAGTGTTCCAGAGAGTCTGTGAGTAAACCTAAAATTTCTATACTTTTTCAAAAATGGGACCATTGTACCTATGGCCATTGGAGACTCTTTTTAAAGGGCCTTGCCCTGGCTGTGTGCGGTGGCTTACTCCTATAATCCCAGCACTTTGGGAGGCCGATCTGGGCAGATCATGAGGTCAGGAGTTTGAGACCAGCCTGGCCAACATGGTGAAACCCCGTCTCTCCTAAAAACACAAAAAATTAGCCAGGCATGGTCGTGGGTGCCTGTAATCCTAGCTACTCGGGAGACTGAGGCAGAAGAATCACTTGAACCAGGAGGCGGAGATTGCAGTGAGCCCAGATGGCACCATTGCACTCCAGCCTGGGCAACAAGAGTAAAATTCAGTCTCAAAAAGAAAAAGATTTCAAAGACACAAAAAATGCAAGTCAGCAGGCACCTCACTGAGTATTCCCAGGGTATTCCGTCCTTTTCTTCCATTTACCAAAAGGCTAAAGATTAGTTTATACTCATTGACTTCACTTTTGCACCTTCACTTTTTTTATACTTCATTTCTTTACCATATCCCTGAAATCCTGGCAGTCTGACGTCTGAGAGCCTACCTTCTTTCTCTTAACTCTAACTGAAACTAACTCCCAACTTTAATATCTATTTGTCCTTCTCTCCTCCAACTTGCTGCTGTGTTTAAAACTATTGATTGACAACCCTACTTGTAAGGGCTTCTACCTTGACTCTCATGACTGCATTATCCTGGGGTTGGGTAGCAAACCTTAGGGAAAGCCTTTCATCAATGAACCTGGATGTGAATCTTGACTTTTCTCATGCTTCCTATCTACATCACTTTGTGCCTGTTAATTTCATTCAATAAGCTCTATTTTTGTGCACCTAGTATATTTGTGATGACTGAGAAAGAATTTCCTTCTGGGGAAGAGTTTCAGATAACACGAGGGTTTGGGCTTAGGTGAATAAGAGAATAAATGTGTAGATATTCAGGGCTTACTTCTTATACTTAATTAGATGCTAAGATTGACTTCACTTCTATCATGTCTCCCAGCTTTATCCCTCCTCTTCATTTTTATTACCTTGGTAGAACTCTTCACCACCTTTGACTTGGCCTAGTTGTTAATGAACTGAGTTCTGAGCAACTTTTGGAATTTCCAGGAAGATTCCTCTTCATTTTAACCAGGTTAGCTCCACTTTCATCTGTTTTATTTATGTGGTTTTTAAATTTGAAAACAACTTTTCATTTTTTACTTTAATAAGAAATGGCACCGATCCAGATATTGATTCTGCCTCATCAGTGGTCTCTACCGTCAGATCACCTCCCATACCATCTCCTAGACTCAGTTCTCAGATTACTTAACCTGAAGCGTATTTCTGATCCTATCATACTGCGTTGCCTGGAAAGTCACTGTCCAAAATGGTAGCCCTTGGCCATGTGACTACTTAAATTCGTTAAAATTAAATTCAATTAAAACTTCAGTTTCTTAGTGGCACTAGCCATATTTCAAATGCTTAATAGCCACCTGTATCTAGTGGTCACCATATTGAACAGCTCACAGTTAGAACATTTCCATCATTCTGACTTCTATTGGAGAGGGCTGTGCTAGGTAACTTGATAAACCTTTCTGACCTTGGCATTAGGATTTGAATCTATCCTTACCTGGCCCCTCTGCTGCCGTTTTCCTTTATATAATGCTTCCATAAGACTGAACTGTTTTCAAACCATACTCACTTCCTGCCGTCATCCCTCCACTTACCCAGCCCCACTTAAGTATCTTTTGCTCCATCACTGAACACCCAAATTCTACTCCCCATTCAAGGACTGCCTTTCACGAAGTTCTTTCTAATTTCCCAACTCAAAGTAATTTATTCTTCCTGGGAATTCTTACAGGATTTTAAATGAAGCACTCTAATGTCATCTACCACATTTCTTCTAGAATTATAACTATCTATACACGTATTTTAGGCCTTTCATTATTAGGGTTTCCTCTGGAAGCTGATTCTGAGACAAGGATTCAGATCTGAGCAGTTTAGCTGAGAGGTGATTCCAGGAATCATCAATAATGGAGGGGGTTAGTAAAAGTGGGAGGGGAAGAAAATCAATTAGGGATGCTTTATCAGTTCAGTTACTGATGTGCAGGACTAGACCTCAATCCCACTGGAGGACAATGTTGAACACAGTTATCCCAACCAAGGCCAACGAGGCTAAAATATTTATTCACCATTGCCTTGCCCATTATTTATTTGAGCTCTTCCAGGGAAAAATCATTCTTGGGCATTTCCATTGGGTCCTGCATTCAGGCCAGGCACATTTGCTCAGTAATGAAAATCCCTCCAGCAGAGAATTGCAGATACAGCAAGAAGCCTTTCTTGTGAAGAGAGGATGGATGTTGAGGTGGTGCGAGAAGGCTGCCTACTGCATCTGCTATGGCACCCAGCAAACTGGAAAGTAGGTCCTGGAGGGCTCAGGTCATAGAGTCACAGATGCATGTCTCCCTCGGTGACCTAATGTAGCAATCAGCAAAGAGTTGCTAGTGAATGAATGCATCATCCCAAAGGTATCAAGTACTAGAGAAGACTTTGTCTTGGATCTCAGTGGTTTGGATGGGTTAAGTCACTTGCTGTCAACGGAGATCATCTCTGAGTAGACCTGTGCTTCGGGTTTTCTGTTGGCTTTGGCGTTCAGTACGTATAGACTAAACATTGGACAAGCATGGATACCCACTGGATGGGAGCTTGGAGATTGCTTCAGAAGCAAAAGAGATTATATCTAGAGAGGAATACTCAGGAACATCTACTGCAGCGCTTGCTTTGGTTAGATGCTGATGATGCTGTTGTCACAGCCACCAAGGGAACCAGGTTTTTTCATTTCAGCAAGGCTTTGATACAATCAGACCTCTGTGCCTGTCAGGAGAGGTGAGGGTGCAGTGTAAGACTTGGGAATCTAAGAAGAAAATGTGTGAGTGTGTGTGTGTGTGTGTGTGTGCACAGCATGTGTGTATACGTGTGTAGTGTATATGGTATGTGTGAGTGCGGTGCATATGTGGTGCAGTGTGTGTGTATGTGATGTGCATAGGGTTGTGTGTGTATGGTGTGCGTGTGGTATGTGTATGGTTGTATGTGATGTATATGTGGTGTGTATGGGTGTGTGTAGGTGTGTGATGTGTAGGGAGTTGTGTGTGGGGGTAATGCACGTGTGGTGTGTGTGGTATGTATGTTTGAGTGTGGTGCATATATCATGTGTGTGATGTGTGTAGTATTGTGTGTGGGGTGATGTGTATGTGGTATGTGTTAATGTGGTGTGTATGTGGTGTGTGTGTGGATATGTGTGGTGTGTGTAGTAAATATGTGTGGATATGTGTTGTGTATTCAGAGTATATGTGATGTGTGTGGAGGTGATATGTAGTGTGTGTGGTATGTATGTGTGAGTATGGTGTGTATGTGGTGTGTATGCGTGTGAGATGTGCATAGGGTTGTGCATGGGGGGTGATGTGTGTGTGGTATGTATGATAAATATGTGTGTGGCATATGTGGAGTGTGTGTATGTGATGGTTATAGGGTTGTGTGTGTGTGGGTGATGTGTGTGCCATATGTATGTGTGTGTGTGACGTTTATGTCGTGTGTGTATGAGATGTGTGTAGGGTTGTGTGTGTGTGATGTTTATGTCGTGCATGTGATGTGTGTAGGGTTGTGTGTGTGTAGGTGATGTGTGTGTGGTATGTATGTGTGAGTTCATATATTATGTGTGTGTGTGATATGTGTAGGGTTGTGTGTGGGGAGTGACATGTGTGGTATGTATGATAAATATGTGTGTGGTGTATGTGGAGTGTGTGTATGTGATGGGAAGAGGGTTGTGTGTATGTGGGTGATGTGTGTGTGTGTGTGGTATGTATGTGTGGGTGTGATGTGTATGTGGTGTGTGTATGTGATGTGTTTAGGGTTGTATGTGTGTAGGTGATGTGTGTGTGGTGTGTGTGGTATGTGTGAGTGTGGCACATATATGGGCTGTGTGTGTGATATGTGTAGGGTTGTGTGTGGGGAGTGACGTGTGTGTGGTGTGTATGGTAATTATGTGTGTGGTGTATGTACAGTGTGTGTATGTGATGGGTATAGGGTTGTGTGTGTGGCGTGTGCACGCATGTGTGTGCTGAGAGCCATTAAGGGCATGCATTGCCGACCCCCGGGACTGCAGAGGACGGGCTGCCTGCCCGCACCATGTTGACCCTGATAGCAAGGCTGTTACAATATAACTTTCTTCCTGCCCATGGCCTACTTTGCTCCCAACCCTCACAGACAAGGAGCCACACATTAAAAGCCTATATTGAGCAGTCATGTGTCCCAAGAGAAGGGGCAAATTACAGTAAGAAATTCTGGTGAATGATAGGAAGCCAGGTAAGATGAACCTGGGGTACAGGGTCCTGGTGACTAAGCTAATTCAGTTTCCAAGGAGGAACCTGGTTGGAGGCTCAGGTAAAGGTGGAAGCTCAGAGCACATCTCAAACTGGGGGACCAGACAGTGGTCCCAATCATAATCCCTGAGGCTGAATCACAGTCCACAGTGCATAATTTTTAGAATACTCATCTTCCAGTCCCAGCTTGACTCTGACTTGGGGAGGTTACATACCCTCTCTCAGGCCCCTGCATCCTCATCTTTAAGACAAAGAGAGTGAAAGTCCCTGTTGTCAGGATTAAAGCGTTGCACATATCAGAAATGCGCCGGGGAGAGTAACTATTACTACAGATGCAGGATCTCGGTGGATACCTCGGAGATATCCCATCCCAGTCAAATCTGTAGTAAAGGTATTTCGGGACGCAACATGGCAGCCAGGAACTGGGGTCACTGCACAGTCATCAAACTGTGAGTTTCACACTAGATTTGTAGGTGGTTTGGGTTTAAAGTTGCTTACGCAATCTAAGGTTGGTTTGTGAACTAGTGTGGGCTGAGCCCACTGGCGTGGGGAACCATGGCCCCTGGTTTAGGCAGGAAAAGGCAGTATAGGGAGAGACTATGTGGGTATAGGATTGGTGCCTCACAGACATGTCTCAAAACACTGTGAAGTAGAACTGGAAACAGGGCAACATAAAGTACAGGAAGCGGGAAAATGGCCTCTCCAGGATAACCTGAGAAATACTGCGACCACATCATCTCCCAATACTCCATCCCACGCTGTAGAATTCCTGTCTGGAATTCCAACTGCTGGATCTCCAAGCTGGGCAACCAGGAAAAGAACATTTTCTCCAGATGGTGACGATTAAAATGCATCTGTCACCAGAAGGCAGAGAGGTTCAGGGGTGCTGGGGAGGGTGCAATCCTTCGTTCTACTTCTTTCGTTGGCACATTGTTCTTTAAAGATGTGGAGATGGCCCCTGTTGGGATAGCATATGAAACACGCTGATTTCCTGGCTGCAAAGGAAATCACTGGTGCTATGTTTGACGCAGCCGCTTTAGTACTTGGTCAGCAGTCCCATATGGTCTAGCAACCCTCCCTAGTGTCTCCTCTTTATTACCACTACAGAGGACAGATTCCTCTAGTAAACACCACCATGTTTAGCTTTTCCTCCTCCTGCTGCCGTCAGAGCATTTGAACTTGTAAGCAGCAGGGGAGAGATACCAAATGTATACTCCCCTACCAGAGTGGAGCTTCTCACACCATTCGAGTTTGAAAGGGCCATTTGGGCAGGTTGCATGCAAAAGTGATAGACACGTGCTCCGCTTTACCAAACCACAGTGAAGCCAAGTTTGGTTACTGTTTCAAAGAGAAGAGGGAAAGAATGTGAGAAAAGGGGCCAGGCAAGGAAAAGATGACTGCAGTATCCTTGAGTAAACTCTATCCAGGCGGTCAATTTCTGATCCAGTTCATTAGCACCCATGAGATGGAATAATTTTGCAAGGGCATGTTTGACAAAAGTACAAGGAAAGGGCATAGCTCAAGGAGTTGAATGGAAGTTTAGAGGTACAGAAAGGGATGGAGTTGCCCTGCCTATGAGATCATTCTAACATTGGCATGTAGAGGGGGCGGGTGTGAACTATGCTAATTTGTTCTATAAAGGAGCGGAACCTTGGAGCCATGTTTCTGCTGTGAACATCCCTCCTGATCTCAGCAAGCTGCCTCCACCCGAGAAGGGCTGCCATGCTGAAAACTCCACTCAGTGACGCCATCTTTTGGAAACATGCCTATTTGAAAGAAGTACTACCCTGCTTCAAGATTCTAAATCTTGCCTCAATCTACTTCAGATTAAATTATTGCCAAAAAAAGGTACTTATTCAGAATCTTTCACCTATGAAACCAAGATGCCAAGATGCCATGTCCCTACTGCAAATTCAGATGTGTCCAGTCACATTTTTAGTGGCGACATTGCAGGATGTAACATGGCACCCAGGAATCAGGGTCATTGCATAGGCATCAAATTGTGAGCTACACACCAGGTTTGTAGGTTTGGGTTTAAAGTTGCTTGAGTGATCCAAGGTCGGTTTGGGAACTGGCATGGGCTGAGCCTGCTAGGGTGGGCTTCCCATGGTGTGTTTGCCTGAGGAGTGAATGACTTATGAGGAAGAAGTCATCCCCAGGTAGAGTGTACAGATCTGGGCCACAGAACATGGTTTTTCATCATTTTTGGAGAGGCTGGGTGGGATGAACGGCTGCTTATACTGCTGCATGCCTGACCAGCCCCCTCATAGACTTGATAAGGGACCCTAAGGAGATGAGCCCCGAGAAGACAGCCTAGCAATGGAGGATAATAGTCATCAGGCCACAGGCTGCCTCCTCTACCTCAGCACGGTCCAGCCACTGCACTGACAGGCTACCGAGGGCATGGAATGAAGTCATGGCCATTTGTGGGAAGTGCTTAGCAGTGATCTGAAAATCCTGCTGTCAGTATCAGTGACCAGGGGGACCCCGGCAAGTACCCTTTAAAGAGTTGCAGCAGGCTTGTCACCATTGCTATTGTGAACTCACAGGACTGTTTTGGGAATCCAGGGAAACTTCTTGAGAGTATGTGGACAATTCTCCCTGGGACTTTCCAAAACCAGCTGGGAGAGATTGGAGATGTTCTGAGGCTCTCATGGTCCACAATTGGGGGTTAAGCCAAAGAAGACAGCCTTTGCCAGTACTAGTGTATCAGAGAAAAATATGTCGCATATACATTCTGTGAGCACAAAGTGATAAGACGGGACCATAAGCTAAGCGTGAGAATCAGCCTCATCCTTGACAGACAAAGCATCACGTAGGAACATGATTCTACCGACCATACAATTGCATTTGGCTTTGGTTTTAATCCCAGCCTAAGATAGATAGGATTTGAGCTGATCAAACCTTACTTCTCCCTCAGTTCTTGTAAGGTCAATCAGCAAGATAATAGGTCAGCTAGGGTTTGGGTGGAGTCAAAGTTGTAGGATAGCCTCAGAGAATGCCTCCATCCTTTCTACTACCAGGCTACAAAGCTTTGACTTTATAGTAGAACCCTCTAATCAAATAAGCGGACCACACAACTATCTTTATTCCCAAGACCATTTCTCTGTTGCCCCAATCATCCTTGAGCCATCTCAGGGTAGAGACATCAGGCTTCAGGAGTTACATAGGCACTGACAGATCACCATAATAAGCATGGGTTGCCAGCCTGCTCAGGTTACAGTGAAGTCTGCTCTGAATTTCTAAGAAAAGAGGGAGATATGTATTTGGTTCACCCGATTCATTTTAAGGGATTTGGTTCCCAGATTTCCTGCAATCGGAATCATGGCCCATTTTCACAGCCACTAGACCATTAAATTCTGTGTATACAAAACAAAGGACTAGGAAACATGGAAACTTAAAAATGTGTAAGCTAAAATGGTGGTACAGATGTCGTCTGAGGCCTATAAACTGGTATTTAGAAATACCGTCTTACTGTCAGAAGCAAACTGCAAACAGAGATTTGCGTTAGCTATGTTTCTAGATAATGGCAAAAATTAAATACAGTATTGTTTAGAAATCATAGGCTTGCATATCTCTTCTCCTTTTTAGGGTTTAAAGAAAATATAACCTTCTCTGTTGCATTTAAAAAAGGGAAAAAAAGGATTTTCTTGTTTTTTTGTGTGTGTGCACACCCTGCCTAGGGATGAGTTATTCATCAAAATAAGCTTTCTTGTGTTTTAGAATTTGTTTACTGAGCGTTCTCTAACACATCTCCCTAAATATGCTAGCATTTTGATTCTGAAGCCATTTTTCCATTTTGTCAAGTTCACCTCGGAAAGGGACAGTGAAAAATTAGGGGCTGGCTCCACCTGGTGGTTTAATGAGAAACCTACACCTCCATGTATGAGGGCTGAAAACGGACCATGTGCCCTCTAGCGCATGGAAACAGTAAAAATATTACCTTAATACTACTTAAAAATACTAAAACTACCCCAAAAGAGTGGCCCGTTAACTCACTTTCCATGCAGTGTGCTAAGGACTATGTTTTTATTGTTGTTTTAGTGTCTATTGCTATGGAACAAATCATCTTAAAATATAGGCGCTTAAGACAACAAAATCATTTATTATCTCCCATGGTGTCTGTGGGCCAGGAATTCAGGAGCAGCTTGATCGGGTGGTTCTGGCTGGAGATTTCTTTCACATGAGATTGCAATCAGACAGTACTTGGGGTTATTGTAAAGCTTCATTCGCTCCCATGTCTGGTGTCTGAGCTGGTAAGACTGGACAGGCTAGGGTGAGAGCCTCTCTCTGTCTTCTTGGGTTTCTCTAGCCTAGCCAGACTTGTTTCATGTTGGCTCAGAACATCCAAGGTGGTTTCCCCAGAAAGAGAGCAAGGAGGAAGCTGTATTGCTTTTTATGGCCCAGCCTCAGAGGTTAGGAAGTGTCACTTCTGCTGTGCTCTGTTGATGGAGGTAGTTGCAGAGGTCTCCCTAGCTTCAAGGGGAGGGAACATGGCCTCCACCCATCAACAGAGGAATGTCAGGTTCCCATCAGAAGAACAGCATGTGGGATGGGATATATATTTGTGCATCATCTTTGTACAAATACAATCAACCACAGTTGTTTTATTTAATTATCCTTCACCCTAAACGAAGTTGGTGCTATCATTATCCCAATTTTACGTTTAAGTGAAAGCAGAAGGAAACATTAAAGATCTCCTTCTCACGCCCTTTCAATGTTATACTAGGCATTGCCTAATAAGCCATCAAAAGTGTCATATGTATGTGATTTTCAGTCTTGCCCTATTGAAATTTTGGGCTTGGTAAATTCTGTGCTGTGGCTGGGCATGATGGGGCATTTAGCAGCATCCCTGGCGCCCCTGCCCACCAGATACCAGTAGCACACCTTCATCCCTTTAGTTGTGATAATCACAGTTGTCTCCAGACATTGTCAGATACCTCTGGGGTGGGGAGAGGGCAAATGTTCCCCCAGCTGGGAAGTTTTAGGGGAAGAAAGTCACACTGATTATTTGCTATTGATTAAGGTGAGACTCTGTAAAGTTAATGTTAACTTGCGGAAGATCATTATGTTGCAATTTATTTCCAGCCAGTAGAAAATATAAATCCTACGGATTACAGTTTTGTTGTTTCCTAATTTACCGGTTTCATTCTAACTTGCTGTCTTATTCCAGCATTCTTTTTGTTCATTGACTATAGTCTTTTCTTATCCTTCTTCATCCTGCTGATTCTCTCATTGATGAGTTAAATAAACCTTTGTCACATGTGCATGCACGCACACACACGCGCACACACACCAGCTCCTTGGCAGAATGCAGAGAATTCTCTCCAAAGGGTGGGTATGAAACTATTAGGATCTCCCTTCAAGAGAGAACTTGCAGATTAGCGGTGAGGGTGATAGCCTTGGTTGCAGTGCCTCTGGTTGCTTAACCACAGCAGTTGAGCTGAGGCCATGGTTTTCCTAGGCAGATCTTTAACAGCTAATGAGCACTGTGGAGGTGCCAGGGCCTGGCCCTTTCTGTTCATCATGGAACTTCTCCAACAGGCAGCCTTCGCTCTGGAGCTCCCTGTTGGGCTGGCTGAGACTTGTGCAGGGCAGCACTGCAGTTTGAGACTCTTCCTAACTGACCTTCCTTCTGAAACCCCTTTCACAGGTGACGGAGACCTACATCACAGCCTGCACCTCTAGCCTTTGTGCTTCAGGCATAACTCAAAGCTGCCAATAATCATGTTGCCCAAATTGTTAGCTGGAACTGCAGTCTTCGGTGTGGCATGAGTTGCCTTCAGAACCCAAAGAGGCCAACCAGATACTCCTTTGACGTATGAGATACAAGATGCAGAGATTCATCTTGCTTTGAAGGGGATATTCCAGCATGAGCCTAACAAGTGGATTCCTTAAACTCTCCTTCATAGGGTTCATCTTTTCCTCTCTGGAGCATGAGTGTTTTACCAAGACCTCCAGAGTACTAGCCATCTCTTGCTTCTTCTGGCCAATGAATATGATGTCATTGATGCAATGGAAGAGTTTGATGTTTGGTGGGTTCAGGTGATCTAGATTATTTCAGACTATTATGGCAAAGGGCAGCTGAGTTAAGCTAGCCCTAGCCCTGAGGCAAAACAGTAAATGAATATTGGAGTCTGTTCCACATGAATGTGACCTGTTCCTGATCTTTTTTCTAATATGGGTAGAAGAGACACATTTACCAAATCAACAACCACATACCTCAGACCTGCAGCCTGATTAATGTGCTGTAGCTGTGATCCCATCTCTGGCACAGCAGCCACAATTGACCACCATGTGGTTGAACCTGTAGTCGTCTGTTGCCATTCTTCAGCGTCCATATACTTCCTGCTGGGGGAAACCAGCAATTAAAAAGAGAGACGATAGAGATGACCAATCCCTATTTTGTATTTACCCTCTTGCCTGGGGGACAATTTCAGAGTTTCCATTTGGCCTTTCCCAGTATGACAGCACTTCCTCACTGACCAAGGAACAAATGTAGAGTTTACTCCAACTGCCAAGTACATTCATTCCAGTGACACATGGAAATGGAGAAATGACCCCTGGGTGAGTCTACAGATTCTGTGGGCCCACTCTGTGCCAGACCCAGTTAGGACTCCATTCATTACTTGACTTCTGTAAGGCCCCACTTCAACAAGGGGTCCAGGTGTCAAGGTCAACTTGGAACTTGTGTGCAATAGTCTAGACCTTCCCTTTCCCTGGCATACAGTCACCCAAGCAAATGGTCGTGGGTCCCTTTGGGGAAGGATGGAACAAGTCATCTCGATATAAAATTGTTGCAGTGTTGCAGGGTACTTATTCTTGGGGACCCGGCTGCCTCTTTAGTCAATGGAATTTGGACCTGAAAATTGGCTCAGTTCCTAGAATTGAGCAAAGTATCATGACTTTTTACTGGGGCAATTGCTGCCAGCCTCCTGCTCCTTCTTTCTTGCCTTTTCTGGTTGTAGATGTTAAGCATCAGCCTTGCTGGCACCTTCCGTTTGTCACCTGTGGGAATGCTATGCTCTAGTATCCATCTCTCCAACTCCTTCAAGGTCAAGCCCCCTTTGATGCCTCTGATCTTCCCAGTCGTTACAGTAATTGTGGACTCTGGGTTTCTACTGGTTAAGTTTGGCCATTTGGTCTCTCATTTTGAGGCCTTACCATCCTCATGAATAATAATTACCCAGCTCTGTGGCAGCAACCACTGAACACAGGTGAGGCCTGATGTTTGAGTGAATGGGCCTTCCTATGGAACATCCTCCTCTGCTTAGTGTCCAAGTTTCACATAATATATTCATTCTAGCACACCTCACCTCTTTCTGCTTTCCTCTAGCATCTGCTAGGGAAATGCAGGCATCTGAACGCAGTCATTGGCTCAGGGGAGCTGGCAGGAAGCGTGTCTTCAGCATAAAGGTGGCGGTGCGTCACAAAGCACAGCAGCGGGGCCATGAGTCAGTTATGCTTCTGAAGCCGCAGACACACATGGTGCATTTTAATGACTGCCACCTACGTAAAAGCATGACATATATGATTTAGTTTAAAACAACTGCCCTAGTGGAAACAGCAATGGGCAAAATCAGTAAAATACTGACTTTATACATACTGTCATTTTCATAGGGAGCTAACATTTATTGAGCATTCATGATATGCTAGGTACTCTATTAGACACGTCATGCCATGACCTAATTATGTAGTTGCTATCATCAGCCTCATTTTACAAATGAGCAAGAGGAATACAATGTAACTAAAGAAATGGCTCCAGTTCACAAAGGAAAGAAGAAGACATCGAACTGGAACCAGGTGACCAAATTCACAGTGGCAGATATTCTTTCATTTTTTATGTCAGTGTTTAGTTTTCAACATAGAGATTTTGCATATATTTTATTAGATTTATAGCTAAATATTTCACCTTTTGATGCTATTATAGATGATACTGGTTTTAAAATTTCATTCTCTAATTACTCATTGTTAGTATATAGAAATATAATTGATTGTATATTGACCTGTACCCTGAGATTTTGCTAAACTAAATTTAAAATTTTCTAACATTTCTTACAGATTCTATGGGGTTTTTCTGTATAGACAATGTCATTTGCAAGTAGAAGCAGTTTTATTTTTCCTTCCCAATCTGTATGTCATTTTCTTTTTCTTGCCTTATTTCACTAGCTAAGAACTCTAGTACAATACTGGTTAGGAGTGGTAAGGGGAGATACCTTGCTTTTTTTCCATTTTAGGAAGAAAGCTTTCAATACATGACTATTAAATATGATAGCTTTAGGTTTGCTGTAGAGAACACTGTATCTAATTATAGAAATTTCCTTTTATTCTTAGATTGCTGAGCATTTTATCTTTCTAAAATTGTGCATGAATATTAAGTTTTGCCAAATGCTTTTTCATCAGCTATTGAGATAATCATATATTTTTCTTCTTTAGTCTGCTTGAATTACATGATTGATTTTTATAATGTTGAAACAACCTTCCATTCCTAGGTTTATGCTATTTATTATCTATTTCACATACTAAAGAATGAATTTTTTAGAAGTTTTTTAGAATTGATGGCCAGTCATGGTGGCTCACACCTGGAATCCCAGAACTTTGGGAGGCTGAGGCAGGTGGATCACCTGAGGTCAGGAGTTTGAGACCAGCCTGACCAACATGGCAAAACCCTATCTCTACTAAAAATACAAAAATTAGCCGGACATGGTGGTGCATGCCTGTAATCCTAGCTACTCAGGAGGGTGAGGCAGGAGAATCGCTTGGACCTGGGAGGTGAAGGTTGCAGTGAGCTGAGATCGTGCCTCTGCATTCTAGCCTGAGAGACAGTGAGACTCTATCTCAAAAAAAAATTTTTTTTTTTTAGAATTATGAATTTATGTTCATGAGGGATCTATTTTTTTTCTTACAGTGTGTTGGTCTAATTTGTTATTAGAATAAAGCTAGCTTGATAAAGGGCAGAGAAATATATCCTTTTCTTTTATATTTTGGAAGAGTTTGTGTAGAATTTGTATTATTTCTTCCTTAATTGGATAGAATTTATAGATGATGAATTTGGACCTGGAATTTTCTTCATGAAGTGATTTGTACTACAAATTCTATTTACTTACTAGATATAGGTCTAGTTTATCTATTTCTTCTTGAAGAAAACTTGATAAAAGATAATCTAGGAAATACCATGGTGGACATAGAACCTGGCAAAGATTTCATGACAGAGACACCAAAAGTAAGTGCAACAAAGTAAAAAATGGACAAATGGGACCTAATTAAACTAAAGACCTTCTGCACAACAAAAGAAACTATCAACAGAGCAAACAGACAACCTACAGAATGGGAGAAAGTATTTGTAAACTATGCATCCAATAAAGGTCCAATATCCAGAATCTAAAAGGAACTTAACAAGCAAAAAACAAACCCCATTAAAAAGTGGGCAAAGGATATGAACAGGCACTTCTCAGAAGAAGATATACATGTAGCCAACAAGCGTATGAAAAAATGTTCAACATGACCAATCATCAGAGAAAGGCAAATCAAAACCATGATGAGGTACCATCTCACACCAGTAAGAATGGCTATGATTAAAAAGTCAAAAAATAACAGATGCTGGCAAGGTTGTGGAGAAAAGGCAACGTTCATATGCTGCTGGTGGGAAGGTAAATTAAGTTAGCCATTATGGAAAGCAGTTTGGCAATTTCTCAAAGAACTCAAAGCAGAACTACCATTTAATTCAGTAATCCCATTATTAGGTACATACCAAAATAATATAAATCATTCTACCATAAAGACACATGCACGTCTATGTTCACTGCAGCACTATTCACATCAGCAAAGACATGGAATCAACCTAATTGCCCATCAACAGTAGACTGGACAAAGAAAATATGATACATATACACCATGAAATACTAGACAGACACAAAAAAACAACAAGAGCATGTCCTTTACAGCAACATGGATGGAGCTGGAGGCCATGACCCTGCATAAACTAACACAAGATCAGAAAAACAAATACTGCATATTCTCACTTATAAGTGGGAGCTAAACACTAAGTACATATGAACACAAAGAAGGGAACAACAGACATTGGGGCCTACTTGAGGGTGGAGAGAGGAAAAAGCGTGAGGATCAAAAAACTACCTATCAGGTGTCATGTTTCTGGGTGGCGAAATAATCTGTACACCAAAGTCCATGACATGCAATTTATCTATATAAAAAACCTGCACATGTACCCCAAACCTCAAATCAAAGTTAAAATAATAAAAATTAAGATAAAGTTTTACTATTAAAAACTGTACATTTATTTCCCATTGCAATCAAACATTACAGAGTACATTGCCTTTTACCCATGTCCATATGCATTTCCCTTCCCAACGGTAGGAAACCTAACTCTCATTCTCTTATTGTCATAGATATGTGATATATAGAGATAGATATAGATAGAGAGATATAGAAAATATATATTTGATGTATATAAAATTATAAAATACTACCATAATAAATGCATGTATATTAAGTCTAGAATACAGAGAATGTTTCTAAACTGCCAGCCCATACCCTTGTGAAAAGCAAACCTACTAACTACAGTTCAATAACTCTTTATACTTTTTTTTTTTTTTTGAGACGGAGTTTCGCTCTTGTTACCCAGGCTGGAGTGCAATGGCACGATCTCGGCTCACCGCAACCTCCGCCTCCTGGGTTCAGGCAATTCTCCTGCCTCAGCCTCCTGAGTAGCTGGGATTATAGGCACGCGCCACCATGCCCAGCTAATTTTTTGTATTTTTAGTAGAGACGGGGTTTCACCATGTTGACCAGGTTGGTCTCGATCTCTCGACCTTGTGATCCACCCGCCTCGGCCTCCCAAAGTGCTGGGATTACAGGCTTGAGCCACCGCGCCCGGCCAACTCTTTATACTTTTAAGGATAAAATTTGCATAACTGAAGTGCATACATTGTAAGTGTTCAATTTAATGGCCTTTAAAAATTCACATACTTCTAACATGACACTCAAATTTAACCTCTTCTTTGAAGAATGCTTAGGCTAAGCTCCACATGCAACTTTAACATCCCTTTATTACAAAACTTACTGCAATTATTTCTCTGTAGACTATGTCCACTATGTTCACTAGAATATTAACTCATTAAGGAAAGGGACTATGCTTTTCAGTTTGAGGTTTCCACTTTTGGACAGTATCTGGTATATAGTAAGGTACCAATGAATGTTTGCTACAAAGTAAAGTTCCCATGGAACAAATACCCTGCGGCTTTAAATAGGGGAGCTGTGTTTAAACCTAAGAACTGCTTACTACTAAATCATCAGCTCAGGGAGATTCTACTAAATCACCAGCTAAGGGTGTTATGACAAGAATTGTCAGAGCATAAAAGGAAAAAGAGGCAGCAGTTGAAATGCTAATAAATCATTAGGTTCCTATAACTCTTTACAGAGACATAAAGCTGTTCTAATCACTTACTAACTAGCCATTGAAATTGGTGGGGGGCACAAATTACTTCCACTATATTTATATATTAAGACTTCAGTCTTAGCAAGATATTTCAAAGTAAGTATAGGTTTTCTGTCCAAAACTTAATGGAGAAGAACATTTTTGTAGTTCTTGGTTGATATTCTGACATCTAAGATTATTATTTTCAGTTGTCTAAAAGCAGAGGGTAATCAAATCTGTTGACAGGTGTTACTTTTATAGCACTATCTTGGCAAAGAGAGAGGTTACATGAATTGAAATATGATTGTACAGTTGTTTTGAAGTGTCTGGAGTTGTTCTGTTTTTCTTTAAATAACAACAATGAAGTATATATATATATATATGTGTGTGTGTATATATATTCTTACGAATATAATTTAATCAAATACTTGTTTCAAATATCTGTAAGAAACTACTACAGAGCAGTTTTATAAAAGAATCCATGGAGAGAAAATTTAAATTTCAATTAATTTAAACCTGGATTCTGTCTCTGGATCATCTAGTTGCAAACTTGAAACTTTAGGTAAGTAATAATAATACTTTCAGTTAAAGGAAGACAATAAAGCTACTTCATAAGGTTGTTATGAAGGCTAAGTAATATGGCATTAATAATATCAATAATACAAAAGAGTAAATTATGTGTGTTGGGGACTTACAATATGCTAGACACTCCACATTTTTTATTTAATTATTGCAAAACCAAATGAGGTAGGCCTTATTATGATTACCCTTTTAGAAAGATGAGAAACTGGAGTTTAGAGAAATTAAGTATATCACTCAAGGTAAAGTGGTAGAGCAAGAATTCAAATCCATGTCTCTCATCTTAAAATACAATTGCAGTTTTATTTCTTCCCAAATATATGTAAAGTGCCTAACAGAATGTATGATATATATTAAAGCATCACAATGTACTAGTTCCTTTTACTTCTTACTCTACATCCTCTAGGACATCTCAAACATGCTAACAAATTTAACAACCACCTAAAATATATTATGCCATCAAATCTGCTTTTCTAACTCAAACCATCTTTCTCCAGTCTCAAGAACTATACTTCCAGCTCCCTTAAGTGTCCAACAGGCATGGCAAATTCAAGACAGCCCCATGAAAACTTACCACTTTTAAATGTGCTCCATTTATGATTCCCAAATAGTGAATATTACCATTTATTCAGATGCCTAAAATGGAAACATGAGAGTCAGGGCTTTTAAAAAATAGTTCCCTAATTTGATTTAAGTCTTCAGCTTATTGATATGTTGTTTATATTTCCCAGGATAACTGATCAATCTTTCTAATCATTAAAAATTCAGGATACAGATCCAAGATGGCCAAATAGGAATAGCTCCAAAGTTCCCAGTGAGAACAACGCAGAGGGTGAGTGATCACCACATTTCCAAATGAGTTTTTACTGCCCACCAACTAGGAGATAGATTCTGGGGCTGAAAAGCGCCATAAGTTTCCAGCATGGCTGTTTCAGCCGGTGCAGCAGTTTTCCACACAAAAACTCACACAAATCTGGGCGGCTGTTTCAACTGGTGCCTGGAATGCCTGGGAGACAGAGCCGCCCATTCAATTGAAAAAGATGTGACTGAAAACAGGGACTGAGGTGATTTGGCTTGGCAGGTCCCACCCCCAACAAAGACCAGCAATCTGAAATGCTCTGGAGTGAGAGTTTTGTAGCAAGTGCAGCTGGACCCAGGAAGGTCCAGCTCGGTATGGGGAAGGGTGTCTGCCATTACCAAGGCAGTCCACCAATACTGAGGCAGTCCACCACTACCGAGGCAGTCCACCACTACTGAGGAAGTCCGCCACTACCGAGGAAGTCCACCATTACCGAGGCAGTCCGCCATTACCGAGGCAGACTGCCATTACTGAGGCAGTTCTAACTATACCTCTGTAAACAAAACCACAAGCAAGTTTACACAGCAGCTGGGCAGAGCCCACAGCAGCTCAGCAATGCCTCTGCTAGCAGACTGTGACTAGGCTATCTCCTTGCTGGGCAGGGCATCTCTGAAAAAAGTCAGCAGCATGTCAGGAACTTATAAATAAAGCTTCACCTTCCTAGGACAGAGCACCTAGGAAAAGAGGAGGTTACGAGTTCCACTGCAGCAGACTTAAACGTACCTGCCCAGCAGCTCTGAATGGAACAACAGAGCTCCCAGCATAGCACTTGAGCTCCTATAAGGGACAAACTATCTCCTCAAGCAGCTCCCCAAACCCCGTATATCCGAAGAGACACCTCATAAAGGAGAGCTCAGGCTGACATCTGGCGGGTACCCTTCTGGAACAAAGATAGCAGCAGAAGAAACTGGCAGCAACTCTTACTGTTCTGCAGCCCCAGGCAAGCAGAGTCTGGAGTGGACCTCCAGCGGTTCTGCAGCAGAGGGGCCTGACTGTTAGAAGGAAAGCTAAAAAACAAAAAGAAATAGATTCTACGCCAACAAAAAGGACATCCACTCAGAGACCCCATCTGAAAGTCACCCACTACAAAGACCACAGATAGATAAATCCATGAAGACGGGAAGAAACCAGCACAAAAGGAATGAAAACACCAAAAACAAGAATGCCTCTCCTCCTCCAAGGGATCATAACTCCTCACCAGCAAGGGAAAAAGCTGGATGGAGAATGAGTCTGATGAATTGACAAAAATAGGCTTCAGAAGATGGGTAATAACAAACTTCTCTGAGCTAAAAGAACATGTTCTAGCCCAATGTAAAGAAACTAAGAACCTTGAAAATAAAGATTAGATGAAATGCTAGCTAGAATAAACAGCTTGCAGAAGAATATAAACAACTTGATGGAGCTGAGAAACACAGCACAAGAACTTCGCAAAGCATACACAAGTTTCAATAGCTGAATCGACCGAGCAGAAGAAAAGATATTAGAGACCGAAGATCAACTCAATGAAATAAAATGAGAAGGCAAGATTAGAGAAAAAAGAGTGAAAAGAAATGAACAAAGCCTCCAAATATACAATAATATCATCTGTGAAAAGAAACAATTTGACTTCCTCCTTTCCTAAATGCATACTCTTTATTTCTTTTTCTTGACTGATTGCTCTGGCTAGAACTTCCAATACTATATTGAATAGAAGTGGTGAGAGAGGGCATTGTTGTCTAGTGCCAGATTTCAAAGGGAAGCTTCCAGTTTTTGCCCATTCAGTAAGGGTTTGTCCTAATAGCTTTTAGCAACAGTCCTCTATGCTAAAAACTCTCAATAAACTAGGTAACTAGCTTTTATTATTTAGAGATATGTTCCATTGATACCTAGTTAATGGATATTTAGAAGACTCCATTGTCTCAGCCCAAAATCTCCTTAAACTGATAAGCAACTTCAGCAAAGTCTCAGGAAACAAAATCAATGTGCAGAAATCACAAGCATTCCTATACATCAATAACAGACTAACAGAGAGCCAAATCAAGACCAAACTCACATTCACAATTGCTACAAAGAGAACCAAATACCTAGGAAAACAACTAACAAAGGATGTAAAGGACCTCTTCAAGGACAACTACAAACCACTGCTCAAGGAAATAAGAGAGGACACAAACAGATGGAAAAACATTCCATGCTCATGGTTAGGAAGAACCAATACCATGAGAATGGCCCTACTGCCCAAAGTAATTTATAGGTTCAATGCTATCCCCATCAAACTACCTATGACCCTCTTCACGGAACTGGAAAAAACCACCTTAAACTTCATATGGAACCAAAAGAGGGTAGCTAAGACCTGTAGTCTTAGCTACTTGGGAGGCCGAGACAGAACAATCTATTGAATCCAGGAGGTGAAGGTTGCAGTATGTCGAGATCATGCCACTGCACTCCAGCCTGAGTGACAGAGTGAGACTCTGTCTCAAAACAACAACAAAACCAAAGTAAGTAGAAGGAAGGAAAAAATAAAGATATTATAAGAGGAGGAACCAATCAAACACAAAACAGACAAATGATAGAGGAAATTAATAGGTATAAAACATTTTTTTTAGGGAAAATGATATCAGACTTCATAAACCATAGATAGACTTACCCAGAAAAAAAAGGGAATCACTAATATCAGGAATAAATATGTGAATATATTACAGATCCCACAGATATGAACAAATGTATGCCAATAAATTCAACAACTTAGAAGGAATGGATATATTTTCTGAACAATACAACCTACTAAACTGACACAAGATGAAACTAAAAAATCTTAACTAGTCCTATATCTATAACAGAAATTCAATTTCTTATCAAAATCTTCCCTCTGAACTCTGTCAAACATTTAGGTAAGAAAAAAATAACAGTCTTACACAAATGCTTTCAGAAATCTGAGAGGAAGAAACACATCACAGTGCATTTTATGAGGTTAGCATGACCCTGATACTAAACTTGACAAAGACATTTCAAATAAAGAAAATTAAAACTCTGGTCATGTCAAGTTGATTTTCTTTCCCCATCACTAACAGGAAGGCAGGAGGGCCAAGTCTGGGGACGGGGAGTGCAGGTTAGCTGGCTGATAGGGCTACAACATTAAACTTGTATGTTTCCCAATTGCACATGGAAGAAAATGAAGCGCAATCTGGCCTTCAGGTTCCTGCAAGACTTAGAAAGAAGCCTGAGGTGGGTGAAGAAATCTTGAAAAATTAACTTACAAGATAAAACACCTGATTGGCTGAGTAAACATTATTGTCAAACACTTAGAGAACTCCATGATTTATGCAATTTACAGGAGAGTTCTTTGCAATTATGCTATGCCAATCAGTGATTGATTTTACCGATAATCTGAACAATCTACATGATATACATTGAAAATAAAAATTGAATGATAATGAAATCAGTTTACAAATAGAAACAAATGAAACTTCTGAACAGAAGCAAACCTATAAAGAAACAACAGCAATACGCAGAAGTCCAGTGCAGAAGAAAAAAGTGAAGAATGAAATGAAGACATTTTACCCCTAAACTCTGAAGGGAATAGAAACAAAGATTACTTAATATTTTTATTTAAAGTGTGGTTTTTATGAAACACACCTTTGGATGAAAATGAGGGTGATCAAAACTCAAAGGGTTTCTTTTTCCCTTTTCATGTTTAAGCACTGCTGGAGTGCAGGGTATATTTTGGTGAGGCAGTTCTGAGAAAGTTCTTTGAAACACATTATTCAGTTTGAAAACATAACAGAAACAGGTGCTAGAGATCTACGAGAGCTGCATTGGGAAGAAACGGGGAAGTGAGAGAGTCACTTCTTTCTTACTGTCGCTGATAATACGGAGGACATAATTTAGAAAAAGCAATCACCGGTGTTAGTGAGGCTCATCGATGAATCTCAGAACCGGCAAGAGGAATGTGGGACTTCTGTTTTCTGAAGCTGATGCAAGAAGTTTGGCTGTGAAATTTCACACTACGGTAACTGAGAAGTGGGGAAGGAACAGGGAATTCTGATGTGATCTGGCTTAGATTATGTCTAGTGGATTTTCCTTCAAAGTGGAAATCATGGTAACTAGAACTTTTGAGAAATAATCCCAACATATCTAGACACCTTGCTCTTCCTCTGCCTTAAATATGTAGATGTCAAAATTAGTTGTCTTAGTGGGAGGATCATCTATTGCTTTGGGAGCAATTAAAGATGTTAGTTCTTTTTTTGTTGTTGATCACAAGTTCTTTAGAGCTCAATAATATAATGTCTGTCCTCTTTCAGAACAACGAAGAAAAGGCAAATGAACTGAAGGAAATCAGCTATTCACAATGTACAGGCATGCATGATGCTTTTGAAATGTTTTTGCTAGCAATTGTTTTGTGTTTAGATGACATAAAGGATGAAACAAATGTTAGATGGAATACCTTTATAGCTGGTTGAGCTTTTGTTCTCTGTAGTGCATTAACATTTTAATTATTATCATTGTTGTTCATAAAAGTGTCCTATTTTCAGAAAGAGCATTTGGAAAAAATCTCCAGGGCCACACTTCCAATGTCTTCTTTGCAGAAGGCAGCTTGACTACAGCATTGCATTACAGGAAGAGATTGAAGAGATTTATGTTTATTATAAAGCTTGATTTGAGGAAGCCACCAGATTGGCAACCATACTTGATGCTGGAATGAAACATGCTGGGAAATTCCTCAAGCCTCAGCAAGATAATCTAGAATCTCAATTAACCACTGGGAATTCCTATAAAGAAACAGTGCTCCAACAATGAGGCACATTATCCAGGACCTTAAAGACTTTTTCTTAGAACAGTATCTCACAGTTCTTAAGTGCTCTTAAACAGTCAAAAGCAGTCTGCTGATGGCCTCCATCATAGAACAGCTTACATTGAACACCATGCCAATGTGTGTGTACTGAGCTGACTTAATCAATCCTGATACATTCTCTGCCAGCCTTCATTGTTGGAGGCTAAAGCCAAAACACAGAAGGAAAGACAGAGCTTCCACCTACCATGTATAAATCTCCCTATTTATCTCATGTCAAGTTTTTTTTTCTTATTGCATACCTGTCCTGTATTCTTCTTTTTGATGAGGTTTGAGAATGAAAGAAGCTGAGATGCAGTTTGAGAATTGAATGAAACTGTAACTAAGAAACACTTCATAACAGATGAGAGGTCAAGTAACTTTACACTGCTTAACATGTTGATATAAAATAGGATCTTAATTTAGCAGTAGACACACATATAAGAAACTATACAGAAAGCCAGAGCGTCCTACAAGTACCTAAAAACCATTGAAAATGCCTAATAGTTTTTCTTTTTATATTTCATATTTAGAAGAAAAACTGTGAGTTGTATGTAGGCCACTTAATCACTGAATATTTACCCACGAATCTTTCACTGAATCTATTAAACACTGAAAATCTGCTGTTGAGTTGCCACTATCTGAACTTTCTTTCTCTGAAGACTTTTCCTTTCAGAATATAGCATTAAAAGAACATTCCAGCCAGGGATGGTGGCTCATGCCTGTAATCCTGGCACTTTGGGAGGCTGAGGCAGGCGGATCATGAGGTCAAGAGATTGAGACCATCTTGGCCAACATGGTGAAACCCTGTCTCTACTAAAAATACAAAAATTAGCTGGGTGTGGTGGTGCATGCCTGTAATCCCAGGTACTCAGGAGGCTGAGGCAGGAGAATCACTTGAACCCAGGAGGCAGAAGTTGCAGTAAGCTGAGATTGTGCCACTGCACTCCAGCCTGGTGATGGAGCAAGACTCTGCCAAAAGAAAAGAAAAAAAAAAAATTCCATTTTGGTTATTGGCAAGCTAGGGAAATTTTAGTAAAGTAGTTTTGAGTATAATGTCATGAATCTAATTATCAGGTATTATTATGTTACCAGTTCTTTCAAAAAGTATATGTTGGAGAGGCACAAGGAGAAGGAATGAATTTTATAAAATATTACAATAAAGCACAGGATTGACCATTGACTAATGGGTGTTTTAGTGTATTGTTAAAAATCTGTAATGGGTAGTTAAGGAAATTACCAACCAGCAGCAGAAACTATGAGCTCAACAAACCGAGATTTCAATGTAGATTTCATCTTTTTTATGTGGCTGTAGAGAGAGAATTGAGTTTGAACAGAAAGTAATCCAAAGATGTTTCACATCTGGTTGTTTAAATTCATTTGTTGAGTTTATATCTTAACATGTTCAGAGGAAGACATACAAGCGACCCAAAAACATATTGAAAAGTATAACATCATTAATCATCAAAGAACTGCAAATTAAAACCACAGTGAGATATCCTCTTACACCAGCCAGAATGGCCATGATTAAAAAGCCAAAAATCCAACAAGTGTTGATGAGGATACAGCAGAAAGAGAATGCTTAAATATTGTTGGTGGGAATGCAAATTAGTAAAACCTTTATGGAAAACAATATGGATATTTCTTAAAGAACTAAAAATAGAACTACCATATGATCCAGCAATCCCACTACTGGGTATCTACTCAAAGGAAAATAAATCATTATACTAAAAAGACAACTGCACTCATATGTTTATCACAGTACTATTCACAAGGGTAAAGTTATGTAATCAACCTAAGTATGTATCAGTGGATGATGTGATAAAGAAAACATGCCAGATATATACATATATCTTTTCTATGATTGAGAAGTTTTATATATATATATATATATATATATATATATATATATATATAGTTGAGAAGTTACATATGTAACTTAAAAGAATAAGTTTATATATAATTTTTTTCTATGGTTGAGAAGTTATATATTATTAAGTTATGTATATGTAACTTCTCAACCATAGAAAAGAATAAAATTATGTCTTTTGCTCAAGAAGCATAGAACTAGAGGCCACTGTCCTAAGTGAAATAACTCAGAAAGTCAAATACTGCATGTTCTCACTTATAAGAGGGAACTAAACAATGGGTACACATAAACATACAGAGTGGAATAATAGACACTAGAGACTCCAAAGTTGGGAGGTGGGAGGAAGATAGGATTAAATATTACCTATTGGGTACAATTTCACTATTTGGATGACAGGTACACTAAAAGGCCAGACTTACCCACTATGTGATATATTTATGTAACAAAACTGCATTTGTATATTCTAAATCTAAATAAATACATACATAAAACCCTACAATGCTCTAAGTAAACTAAGATAAGATGGAAACTTCCTTGACCTGAAAAAGGATATTTATGAAATTCTTACAGTTAATATAATTCTCAGTGGTGAAAGACGAACTGTATTCCCTTCAAGATTGGACTCAGGGCAAAGACATACCTTCCTAATGTTGTAATAGAAGTTTATGAAATAGAAGCTTATGAAATAGGGAAAGAAAGTGTAATAAAGAATATAATGTTTGTTGATGTAGAAAATTCTAAGGAGCTTAAAGGCAACCCCTAGAACTAATAAGCAAATTCAACAATATTACGGGACACACAGTCAATACTCCACAGTCAATTGTCCTTTTATGTACTAG
Source organism: Saimiri boliviensis (assembly GCF_048565385.1). Classification (NCBI taxonomy): domain Eukaryota; kingdom Metazoa; phylum Chordata; class Mammalia; order Primates; family Cebidae; genus Saimiri; species Saimiri boliviensis. Next base: position 149,667,642 of record NC_133452.1, read on the forward strand.
CAGCAAACAATTAAAAAATTTTTTTAAAAATTCCCTTATAATAGCAATTAAAAATATGTAAAATACAAATAAATCAAATAAAACCATACAAAATTTTTACACTAAAAATTACAAAACATTGTTGAGATAAATTAAGGAAAACCCAAATAAATGAAAATATATACCATATTAATGGATTGGAAAACCCAAAACAAACATGAAAGAGAAAAAGAAAGTTGAAAGATCTACCCTGTCTGAATTCGAAATGTGTTAAAGTTAATCAAGATAGCATATGGTATTGGCATAAGATCTAACAAATATCAATGGAACAGAATAGAGAGCCTGGAAACAGACTCACATTTACACAGTCAATTAATTTTCAACAGATGCACCAAAGTAATTATACTGGGGGCAAAGGAAAATTATTCCAATAAAAGGTGCTGAAACAATTGTATATTTAAATGGAAAAGTTTACACAAAAGGAATCTGAATGTTCAGCAGTGCTTTTGTCTGGTATGGTAATCTGATATGTTATCCTTTCCTATTTACATATTGGTATTGCAGTATCAGCTAATCAAAGCACTGTTTCCACTAATATAGTGATATTTCTTTTTCTTTTTATTAAAAGGGGTATTCTTTTTCTTTTTATTAAAATAATCTTTTTAAAGTATAAAAGCAACAGATTTTCACTAATGACAGCTCCAAAAATAACATACAAAGTAAAAAATAAATAAAATATCATCACCAAAATATTGTAGTCTTCTCAAAATACTTTCTTTTGCCTATAGTATATTACTTTGGTAGTCTTCCTAATTTTCTAAATATGATGTCATAAAATTTGTATAATCTCACACAAGACCATAAGAGATGGGGAAATAAACATTTGGATAATGAATTTTTCAACTTAATATTAACTTGCATGTAATTTTTTTCAATACTCTTGAGATTCAATTAGTTTTGTATTCATGTACTATGATAATATTAGCTCTCATTTAATAATTTATGCATTTGCATTTACTGAAGACATAAATTTTAATTTTAAGTTATATCTGAATTGTACTTCCAATAGACCCCTATTTCTGAAGTATCCGCCAAACTTTTAATGGCTGTTCTTTTATGGAAATAACTCTATTCCAATCCCCTATCCAAAATGTAACTTAAATGTTGACCAAGCATGACTCAAGGAATTAATCATAAAACAAATTTGTTTTTGTCGTCTACTGTCACGTTGTTTATTTTTTATTCTCATTTCTTCCCTTGCACCTGATGAAATTTAGAGCAAGTCACAAAACTGAACATTTCAACATTATGATTAAAACCCTGTTACAAAAAAAACCACAGAAGCAGTCTCTGGGCAACCAAAGTTATAGCAGATAACCAGTTCCATAGTCACAGTTGATTGTTCAAATTCTGGCAATTTGATTTAACTGGGGCAATTAGGCTCTCACCCAGGAATTTCTAAATTAAGTTCAAGAGTAAAGTTTATCTCTTTACGCATCATGCAGCCATAGCCCACTTTGTAGCCTTAAGACCAGAGAAAGAAAGACTTTAGAAAGAAGATAGGAGAAGTTGCAAAAAAGGAGAAGTAAAGATGTGCAAAAGGTACTTCCTGGATTCTGTCAGCTGTCAGTTGCTGGTTTCACTTCCTTCCAGAACTCCAGTTTAATCCCTGCCTTTTAATTCTGTGAAGACCCTCAATCACTATAATGATTAATATTACCCAACTCCAGGCCAGGTGTGGTGGCTCACACCTGTAATCCTAGCACTTTGGGAGGCCTAGGTGGATGGATCACAAGGTCAGGAGTTTGAGACCAACCTGGACAATATGGTGAAACCCCATCTCTACTAAAATTACAAAAAATAGCTGGGTGTGGTGGTGGGCACCCGTAGTCCCAGGTACTCAGTCCCAGCTTCATTTGTCTGAGGCAGGAGAATCACTTGAACTCGGGAGGTGGAGGTTGCAGTGAGCCAAGATTAAAAAAAAACAAAAACAAAAACAAAACCCCAACTCCCAGCCTTTTTTTTTTTTGGTCAAGTTGAGTTTCTATTAAAGAGGCTCAAATAATACAAAAATTAATGTGGCTTGTGGGAAGTTTTCTTCCATGAACAACCAACCAGCCCTAATCATGGTCCATATATTTTTGGCTTCACCCATGGTGATAGCCCCTCTTTTATCTATTTCCTGAGGGTCCATTTTATTTTATTTATTTTTAATAATTTTGACTTTTATTTGAGATTCAGGGGGAATAAATGCAGGCTTGTTACATGGGTATATTGCATGATACTGAGGTATGGGGTATAAATCATTCCATTACCAAAGTTCAGTGTCAAACTTTTATGTATATTTTCCTGACTAGAGAGAATAGATTGTCAGAAAATGATTATAATTTAACATTCAGTGACTTCTTCAAATTCATTTTTTAAAAAATTCTAATCCCTTCATATTATTCATGGAAAAGTAATCAAGTTTTGTTTACCTTACTATTATTAATAATATAGACAGTTTTAATATGGTGGGAATGAAGCACTTGAGTATTTCTTGTCTTTTGAATGTCAGTGAGTTCTATTTTCAGAAATTTGGCATGGGTTCAGCATAAATTTATGTGGCATACATTTAGTGATTAAGACAAAAAGAATAATATTCAATAACATTGCTAAATAAAAATTTTCCAGTACTACCAATATAATTTATATGATTTATTATAGCTTTACATTGCTAAATAAAAATTTTCCAGTACTACCAATATAATTTGTATTATTTATTATAGCTTTAAGGATCTTTTTAGAAAACTGAAGATAGCAGAGAATTAACACGACTCTAAAATATCCTGAAAACTAATTTCTGCGTATACAATTGAGAAAATTATCTTCACATTTCACATTGCAGACTCTACCTTCGGTGAAATATTTTGGCTTAGAAAACTAGTGTCTATAACACATTACGTTTCAGAAACAGTTTTTCTGCACTTCTGTAAGAAACTCCACTCAACCTATTGTGAAATTTTATTAAGTAAATCAAGTAAAAAATCTTTAATAAGTATTCGACATTGTGTTAGGTGGTATAGGTATTAGAGAAAAAAAAGATGAGTTGTGGCCTTTGCTTTCATTTGTCTGATAAAATAGTTGGGAAGTGGCATAAAGCGACAACTAATAAAACAGGACAGCTCAGAGTAATATGTATGCTGATTTTTAGAAATTCTGAGATGAGAGAGAGAAGGATGGAGCAAATATAACCATAGAAGCTTAGAACAGAGGACACAGAGAGAGCGGGTCCATCCTGCATTTCTAACTGCTTTTCTGTTATTTTCTCCCTGAGAGGCTCCACTGAAATGAATGAAACCTGAAATGGTCAGAGAGAACTGCCTAGAGGAGGTGAGATTTGATCTGGGGCCTGATGGAAGAGGTAAGATTGGAGATAATAGAGGGTTGAGTGAATAACATAAGTCTAAGTATAGAAATGAGAATCCGTCCAGTTTTGCAGAGACGTAATGCCTATCTAGGGCACAAGTGCATGCTGAAGCCATGGGGAATTATACTGGGTGAACACAGTGGATAGTGAGAAGTCAGAAGAGTGTAAACATGAAGCAGCAGATCATAGAGAATGGCTGAGCACAGGAATAACAGAATAAAAATTGGGTTTGGAGAGATGAGTTGGTCAAGATTATGCAAGACACACTAGAAGGCTGGAGACCCAGTTAACTAGGGGATTGCTGTAGCATTCCTCCCATGAGACAACAAGGACTTGGCCCATGAATGTGTCAGTGCACATGGTGAGAAAGGATGAAAGCTTTTCAAGGAAGAAAAATACCTGGCTTGAGCATGCCGGGTTAGAGATGATGGTAGGACTTCTTGTCTAACAGGAGTTTGAAGGTATGAGGCTGGAGCTTAGGGGAGCGGGCAGCACGGAGAAACAGACTGACATAGAGGGGCAGTCAGTGGCATAGATGTTACAGCTGAAGCTGAGAATGAAGGAGATTTCAGAAAGAAAGAATGTGAAGGGAAGGACAGAGAAATGTGAGTTGGGAAGCACCCACATTTAGGACATAGGATGAGTAAGATGAGCAAGTGCAACAGGGAACACCCAGTCTGGAATGTGAGACTCAGAGTCTGGCCAGAGAACCAAGGGAGCAGAGTGGCTAAGGCGGGGGATGTCACCACTAGGGCAGGAAGAAACTGGATGATCCAAAGGTGAGGTCCTTTGGGAGAAGAGTTTCAGTGGCAATCTGGGACTGGAAATGGGATCACATGGATGGAGGAGGAAAGGAGCAGCAAGGTGATGGGCTGGTGGTCACGTCAAACAGCGAAGCAGTTATGACGACAGGCTTATGGCCGCAGTACCTGAATCCTGGTTCCATCCAAACTGTACAACTTTAACTGGTAAAAGTTTATCTAAGTCCCAATGTACTGGGTTGAATACAGTCCCCTAAATTCATGTCTTCCCAGATCTGAATGTGACCTTATTTCACAGTAGGGTCATTACAGATATAGCCAGTTTACAATGAGGTTATAATGGATGAGGGTGGTCCCATAACCCAGTATGACTGGTGTCCTTATAAGAAGTGGAGAAAGACAGAGAGAGGGGAACGTACAGGGAAGACACCCAGCGTGATGACAGAGGTAGATACGGAGGTCATGCAGTTGCAAGCCAAGGAACTCCAAAGACTGCTGGCAACACCAGAAACTAAGAAAAAGGCACAGAACAGAGTCTCCCCTTGAGCTTCAGAGGGTGCCTGTTGACACCTTCATTTTGGACTTCTCTTCTCCAGGACTAAGAGAAAATAAATATCTGTTAGTGTAAGCCACCAGTTTATAGTATTTTATTCTGGCAGCAATAGGAAACTAATACGCTCATTCTTAAAGTGAGAAGAATAACACTTCCCTCATAGGGAGGATGAGCAATATAACATGAAAAATGCTTAGTGCCACGTCTGCCCCATAGAAAGAACTCAGTTAAAGCCAGGTGCGGTGGCTGACAACTGTAATCCCAGCCTCTAGGAAGGCCAAGGCAGGAGGATTGCTTGAGGTCAGGAGATTGAGACCAGCCTGGGCAGCAGAGGGAGACCCCATCACTAGGGAAAAAAAAAACTCAGTTAAATGTTGACAATATACTGTGTTATTCTTTGAAGAATTTTGATTGCAGAGGAAATGCAAAAGTGATCTTAGATGAGCCAGGTAAATAATAAAGTAAGTGTTGTTTTCGGTTTTCTCTTTTAGTAGCAATTATTTGTGCATATTTAAACAAAGAAAATAAATAAGATCTCCAAGAAGAGGGAAATAGCTAAAGAATTTGGAGATGATATGATATCTTCATCAAAGACCAAATCTGGTGCAAATCAAGATTTCAAGAGATGTGACTGTAAAGTAAAATATTTTTAGTTATTTAGTATTTTACTTTATAGTCACATTTATATCATTTATAATTCCCAGTTGATATTACCCTTCAGAGACGACATTCTGAAATGTATGACTCTTGTTCTAATGATGTTACCATTCACTCAAATACTTTCGAATTTTCTTCAAAATCAGGTTATAAATTACTCAAAAGTTTTACCTCTTAAGACACACCTCAGTTTTGATCAAAATAAATATTTCCCAGGCTAGTCACTTAACTGACATGACACCAAACAACTTCTGACTATATCCAAACACCACATCTATCCTCACATTAGCATCATTAAGGGTTTTTTAAAAAAATGGGTCAAATATTTATCAAAGCTGTTTTAAAATATCTAAATATGAAAAACAAAATTCTGATTTTAAATGGAAAATAAACCTTTTTGTTTTAAATTCTGAATGACTTCGAACTAGGCAAGCTTTTCAATGTAAGTTTTTTGAAGTTATGTATTATACATAAAGATTTTCGCAGTCATTAACAGCCCTAACAGGCTACTCTGACTGGAGCAATAATAAAACTTTCAAGGAGTGTATTTCTATTTCAAGGGGTGTATGTCTACTCAGCAATTTCACAGTAAGTCATCAATTTAAACCCATGGATTTATTTTCTTCCTTCTCATATCTTAGGCTTCAGTATATACGAGAAGGGAATGGCCTTGCTTTTCAAAGGTTTACAAAGAATAGAAAGGAATAAACAATAATTTGAAAGTGCTTAATAATCTATTCATACCATGTTCAAACTTTCAGAAGGGTAGGAAGATGGGCAAAGGCCAAAAGGGCCTTTTGTACTCTCTTTAAGTAACTTTTCCAGAGGTTACAGAGAAAGTCAGCAGGTCATCAATAAAGTCACAATGAGGTCTTTCATTAATTTTTTAAACTTTGGTAAAAATCTAATATAAGATTTGTTCTCTTAACAATGAGATCCTTTAAAATGGGCCCCTCCTTCCCCACGAACCAGGAATTTGTCAAGGTATAACTTCACCTTGGAGTCAATGAAATTCTTTATTCATCCTTCTACTGTGCTTCATGCATTGTATTTTGCAGTAAAAGAATAAACCACACTTTGGAAGTTGAAAATCCAGGATGAATATAAGGAAGTTTAAATTAAAGGGCAAGCTCCCTGGCAGCCAGACTCAGAAGCAAGCCACGCTCCTTGGTCGCAGGGAGGAAGTCACATTTTGCTGTGTGACTTGTTGGCTTACATGCAACCCTTGGCCTAATTTTAAAAGATGACAACTATGCAACCATTGCCTAACTCAGTGTCTTGCTCGATAGATGTTTGTTAATTTGATTTTTTTTTTGAGACGGAGTTTCGCTCTTGTTATTCAGGCTGGAGTGCAATGGCGCGATCTCGGCTCACCGCAACCTCCGCCTCCTGGGTTCAGGCAATTCTCCTGCCTCAGCCTCCTGAGTAGCTGGGATTACAGGCACGCGCCACCATGCCCAGCTAATTTTTTTGTATTTTTAGTAGAGACGGGGTTTCACCATGTTGACAAGGATGGTCTCGATCTCTTGACCTCATGATCCACCCGCCTCAGCCTCCCAAAGTGCTGGGATTACAAGCTTGAGCCACCGCGCCCGGCCGTTAATTTGATTTTTAAAACTGTCTTAAATTCTTTTGGTTATCTGGAAAGATGAAGAAACTAAGATAGCTGACAGTCTGCTCTAGCTGATACAAGCATTTTTCAAACTGGAAATTAGGTCACATGGCCATGGCTATGAGGAAGGCCATTCATCTTATTCTATTTTTATAAGTCCCTAAGCATTTGCACAATATGTATATCAGTGACTGGGTACACATTTATATATACATATATTATGAGTACAAACATATATGTTATATATATTATGTAATACATGTAATATATTTGCTGAGTAAACACATTATATATGCTACATATGCATGTATTATACAAATTATAATACATACATATTACATATAATACATAGTCATGCCTTGCATAACAACATTTTGGTCAACAATAGACGGTATATACAGCAGTGGTCCCGTAAGATTATGATGGAGCTGAAAAATCCTAATGTCATAAAAAATGCATTACTTATGTGTTTATAGCGATGCTGATGTAAATAAACCTCCCTCATATCAAAGTAGAACACATACAATATATAATACATAGTTGTATATGACGAGTGATAATAAAGAACTATAGGCCCAGCGTGGTGCCTCATGCCTGTAATCCCAGCACTTTGTGAGGCTGAGGCAGGTGGATCACCTGAGGTCAGGAGTTTGAGACTGCTTGGTCAACATGGTGAAATCTTGTCTCTATTAAATACAAAAAATTAGCCAGGTGTGGTGGTAGGTGCCTGTAATCCTAGCTACTTGGGAGGCTGAGGCAGGAGAATTGCTTGAACCTGGGAGATGGAGGTTGCTGTGAGCCAAGATTGCCCCATTGCACTCCAGCCTGGGCCACAGAGCAAGACTCTGTCTCAAAAAAAAAAAAAAAAAGTTAACATAAAACAGCCTCAGGTAAGTCTTTCGGGAGGGATTCCAGAAGAAGGCATTGTTACCATAGGACATGACAGCTCCATGTGTGTTATTGCCCCTGAAGCCCATCCATGGGAAAAGATGTGGATGTGGAAGACAGTGGTATTGATGAACCTGACCCTGTTTAGGCCTAGGCAAATGCATATGCTTGTGTTTTAGTTTTTAACAAAAAAACTAAAAGGTTAAAAAAAAATGACAAAGTTTTGCAGACAGAAAAATCTTATGGAATAAAAATATGAAGAATGAAAACATTTTTGTACAGCTGTAAAATATGTTTGTGTTTTAAATCAAGTATTATCACAAAGAGCCAAAATGTTTTTAAAGTTTAAAAGTTTACATAGTAAAATTCTTACTGTAAGCCAAGATTAATTTATCATTAAATATAGAAAAAATTTAAAATTAAATGGAACGTAACCTAAGTGTGCAGTGTTTATGGAGTTTATAGTAGTGTACAGTAAGGTCCTGGGCCTTCACATTCACTCGCCACTGACTTACTGACTCAGCTACAGCAACTTCCAATCCCACAAGCTCCATTCATGGTAAGTGCCCTATAGAGTTGTACCAATTTTTATCTTTTATGCCATATCTTGACTGTTCCTTTTTTAATTTAGACGTCTTTAGATGCACAAATACTTCCCATTATGTTACAATTGCCTGTGGTATTCAGTACAGTAACCTGCTGCACAGGTTTGTAGCCTAGAAGCAATAGGCTATACCATCTACCCTACGTGTGAAGTAGGCTATACTATCAGATTTGTGTTAAGTACACTCCACTATGTTCACACAATGACAAACTGGACTCATGATGCATTTCTCAGAAAGCATCCTCGTTGTTAAGCTATGAGTGACTACATACATTATACAAATAAAACATGATACATACGTATTATGTATATTGTATATAACATAATTGTAATGTGATACGGATTATAGAATGCAAATATAATATTAGTATTATAAAACACACATATATGAACATATATGTTTTCAGTAACAGGTTGTTACCTATTTCTTTATTGCTTCTAATGTATGTTTTATTCTCCCTTAAATAGATGCTAAGGTCTTTGAGGGTAGAAAAAAAATCTTCTATTTTTTAACACATATAATTAGCATAATGAGAGAAAAGTGATAAAATTATAAATTTGTGTTCAACCTCATACTTTTACAATAAACCATATATTGTCATTAGTTTCCCAATTAACCACATATTTACAATATGAGCTTGAAAAAGTTATCTAAGAAGGCATAAAAAATGACCATTAGATGTTCATCACAGAAATAGAAAAAAAATCCTAAAATTTATATGGAACGGCAGAAAACCCAGAATAGACAAAGCTCTCCTAAGCAAAAAGAACACAACTGGAGAAATCATGTTACCTGATTTCAAATTATATTAATACTATAAAGCTATAGTAACCCAAACAACCTGGTTCTGGCATAACAACCGACACACAGATCAATGGAACAGAACCCAGAACCCAGAAATTAATCCACACATTTAGAGTGAACTCATTTTTGACAAAGGTGCCAAAAACACACATTGGGGGAAAGAAAGTCTTTTCAATAAATGGAGCTAGGAAAACTGGATATCCAAATGCAGAAGAATGAAACTAGACCCTTATTTCTCGCCACATAAAAAATAAAATCAAAATAAAGACTTAAATCTAAGACCTCAAACTGGGAAACTCCTAAAAGAAAACATCAGGGAAATGTTCTAAGACATTGATCTGGGCAAGGATTTCTTGAGCAATACCTCAAAAACACTGGTAACCAAAGCAAAAATGGACAACTGGGATCTCACCAAGCTAAAAAACTTCTGCACAGCAAAGGAAACAATCAGCAAAGTGAAGCAACCACCCACAAAGTGGGAGAAATATGTGCAAACTACTCATCTGGCAAGGAATTAATAAGCACAATTAATAAGCTCAAACAACTCAATAAGCAAAAAGTCTCATAATCTGATTTCAAAATGGGCAAAAGATCTGAATAGACAAAATGCTCAACATCACTAATCATCAGTTACATGCAAACCAAAACTACAATGAGATATCATCTCACACCAGTTAAAATGGCCTTTACCCAAAAGACAGGCAATAATGAATACTGGTAGAGGATGTGGAGAAAGTTGCATAACGCATATAATTAGTATAATGAAAGAAAAGTGATAAAATTATAACTTTGTGTTCAATCTCCCACTGTTGGTGGGAAAGTAAATTAGTACAGCCACTGTGGAGAACAGCATTAAGTTTCCTCAAAAAACTAAAAATAGAATTACTACATGATCTAGCAATCCCACTGCTTGGAATATTTCCAAAGGAAAGAAGATCAGTACATTGACAAGATATCTGCACTCCCGTGTTTGTTGCAGCACTATTCACAATGGCCAAGATATGGAATCAACTTAAGGGTCCATCAGTGGATGAATGGATAAAGAAAATGGCATGCATATACGCAATACAATATTATGCAGCCATAAAAAAGAATGAAATCGTCACTTGTAACAACTAGGATGGAACTGGAGGACATTATGTGAAGTGAAATAAGCCAGGCACAGAAGACGAGTGTCATATGTTCTCATATGTGGGAGCTAAAAATTAAATAATTAAATATATGGAGATTAAGATTAGAATGGTGGTTACTAGATGTTGGGAAGGGTAGTGGGGAGAAGGGGATAAAAATGAATGGTTAATGGATACAAAAATTACAGTTGGATCAAATGAGTAAGAGCTAGTATTCTGTAGCACAGTAGGGTGACCACAGTTAACAAAAATATATTGTGTATTTTAAAATAACATTCCAATTATTTAAAATAATTGTTTAAAATCCAATTATTTAAAATCCAATTATTTAAAATAATTGGAATGTTCCTAATACAAAGAAATAATGAATGCTTGAGACAAAGGAGATCCCAATTACTCTGATTTGGTCGTTATAAATAGTATGCCTGTATCAAAACTCACAGGTACCCTGTAAATACAATTATTATATAGCCATAATAATAAAAAAATTTAAAATTAATTTAAAAATAATTGTAATATGTACCCATAATAATTCAATCATTAAAAATTAATTTTTAAAAAGAAAGAAAAAAAGACCATTGGGAAAATTTACATTCAGTTTCCATTTTTTAAATGCAACTAATATTTCCAGATGAATTCAATTTATGATGGATTGGGTTGGGTACTCAATTGGACAGAACTTTAAAAGTGATGGGATAACATTTATTCTGTATGATATATAAAAACTTAGAAAGTCAGAATAAGTGAAGAAAGGTGGTCTGGATGAATTCTCTAGGAAAAAGTCTTTGCCAGCTGCTTTGCTTGGTGGCAGGATTTTGTGAGTAGACAAGATACACTCAATTTGTTTGTGTCTGATAGAAACTCTGGATCATCTAGCTTTGATTAGTAAGCTGAATTCACCAATTGACTTCTAGAAAATAGAATCATTGGAAACCTCAAAAGCAGAAGAACACTTGTTTTTTTTTTTTTTTTGAGACAGAGTCTCCCCTGTTGCCCAGGCTGGAGTGCAGTGGTGCCATCTTAACTCACTGCAACCTCCACTTACAGGATTCAAGTGATTCTCCTGCCTCAGCCTCCCAACTGGCTGGGACTACAGGTGTGCACCACCATGCCTAACTAATTGTATTTTAGTAGAGACAGGGTTTCACCGTGTTAGGCAGGATGGCCTCCATCTTCTGACCTCATGATCCATCCACCTCTGCCTCCCAAATTGCTGGGATTACAGGTGTGAGCCACTGTCCCTGGCCAAAAGAATGCATTCTTATCAGAGCAGTATAGGAATACTAATTCGGGAGTAACAGGATGCTAAACTACTGAAGAAAAAGTCCCAAAACAACAATAGCTTGCTAACCTAAAATAATCAAAATGTTCAGGACCTAGTTTAAGGTGAACGTGTTCAAGTGTCATGTGGAAGTGACCCATCTGGCAAGTACGAATTGCAAAGAATGGAAGTAAGTGTTCCAAAGTGTAGAAGTTATGTAAGCTTTAATGTATAGTTACAATGATCTGATTAGCTGAGGTGGTCTTTTTCCCTTGGGAAAGGCACATTTGACATTTCACATGGAAGATGTAATTGTTATGGGGTCTTGGGCACCATCTGGTCTGTGTTAGATATAGGACCATAAAGGAGGCAGCTAATCTATAACAAAGATCAGTGATTGGAAGGGAAGCTCTGGGCTATGGTCTCTCTGAGTCATTTACAGAACAAGGTCAATGAGGAAGAGAGTTCAGCTATAATCCAAGAGACAGAATTGCAAACATGTGACATGACTCAGTCTCCAGGGCTTACCTTCTCTGTTGGCATAATAAATTTAGAGGGTTCAAAAATGTTATTTTCTTTCATAAGCTCTATACCATGGAAATTCAAAGGGGATTCCAGATCAGCTGGGGGGCTCTGTGTCTCTTCTATGCACTCTTTCAAGAACTCAGGCTGATACTGGCTTTGACATCTTTGATATGTGACTTTCAAAAATACTGCAGTGTCACCATCCCAATGAGTCAGAAAAGTAATAAGAGTATGGAGCAACAATTATAAGAGGTTTTGATATGCCAAGCATGGAAGTGGCCCACATAATATTTAGACACATTCCAAGGCCATACTTCACTGCAAGGGTGGCTGGGAAATGTATCAGGTTGCATGCCCAGGAAGAAGAGATTTTAGTGAACAGTGAATATATCTGCTTTAAAAGTCATTCAACAAGCAGATCTAAAGTTCCTGTAAGTTTTGAGCCTCAGAAGTCTTATTAAAACAAGGGGCAGGCCGGGTGCAGTAGCTCACACCTGTAATCCCAGTACTTTGGAGGCTGAGGCAGGCAGATCACGAGGTCAGGAGATTGAGGCCATCCTGGCCAACATGGTGAAACCACATCTCCACTACAAAGGCAAAAAAATTAGCTGGGCATGGTGGTGCACACCTGTAGTCCCAGCTACTTGGGAGGATGAGGCAGGAGAATTGCTTGAACCCAGCAGGCAGAAATTGCAGTGAGTGGAGATTGAGCCACTGCACTACAGGCTGGGCGACAGTGGGAGACTCCGTCTCAAAAAAAAAAAAAAAAAAAATAGCTTGCTAACCTAAAATAATCAAAATGTCTCAAAAAAAAAAAAAAAAGTCGGAGGGGAGGCAAACTGAAGAAGTAACGGTTAAATTTTGGGGATTTGGATTCAGACAGTGTTGGACTAGGTGACCTTGAAAAGTTGCTGGCTACTCAGTGCCACAATTTCCTTATTTGAAAAGTGAAGCTAATAATAGCACAACCTTAAAAGGGTGTTGTGAGGGTTAACGGTTTATAGACTGGTATATGAAAGATAGAAAGCATTAAATAAATGAGAGCTTTGAAGCTGTTCCTGACAACTCTACTTCTCATTTCAAAGCTTCTTTCAATAATAGGAGGGTGGTGCCTTCTGTTGAATATACTATATAACCCAGGTATCTTTAAATCTCCTGAATTTCTCAGATGGTTAATTTCGTGTGTTAAATAGAATTATAGGCCAGGCATGGTGGCTCACTCCTGTAATCCCAGCACTTTGGGAGGCCAAGGCAGGAGGATCACCTGAGGTCAAAAGTTCGAGACCAACATGACCAACATGGAGAAACACTGTCTCTACTAAAAAATACAAAATTAGCCGGGCATGGTGGTAGGCACCTGTAATCCCAATGACTCAGGAGACTGAGGCAGGAGAACTGCTTGAATCCAGGAGGTGGAGGTTGAGGTGAGCCAAGATTGTGTCACTGCACTCCAGCCTAAGCAACAAGAGTGAAACTCCATCTCAAAAAAAAAAAAAAAAAAAAAACTATGGTTAATTTTATGTGTCAACGTGACTGGGCCATGGAATGCCCAGTTATTTGGTCAAACATTATTTGGGGTGTTTCTGGGAGAGTGTTTTTAGGTGAGAGTAATATTTACATTGGTGGACGAAATAAAGCAGACTGCCCTCCCTAATGCGGGTGGGTCTCATCCAATCAGCTAAAGACCTAAATAGAATAAAAAAGCTCCCCCAAGTAAGGGGAGAATTCTTCTTGTCTAACTGCCTTTGAACTGAAACATTGGCTCTCCTGGTTCTCAAGCCTGCAGTCTCAGACTGGAACTACACCATTGACTCTTTTGGGTTGCCAGCTTGCCAGCTCACCCTGCAGATCCTAGGACTTGTCAGCCTCCATAATCATGTGAGCCAATTGCTCATAATAATTGTCCTATACATACGCAACCGACTGGTTCCATTTCTCTGGAGGAACCCTAACTAACACTCTTTTCCTAACTAAAACGCTGCATACAGCTGGGAGCCCTGAAGCCCATTTTCTTAACCGATATTTTGTGAATGGTCTAGGTTTCGGAGCAGAATAGGGCTATTTTTAATGGGCGTTTGTCACTAAACTTGCACTTCTCCTGTATTCTCAATTTTATCACTTACCTTCTCTTGATACTACACTGCTTCCACCCTACATTAAATTCTTTCTTCATGGCCAAATATCCCTTTCCACACTTTTACTAAAGGAAACAGTGTTATGGCACAGGGAGGGCATGTAACTCCCAGGCAGCATGGATTGAAGTGGCTGGGGGCCAGAACTCGGGGGAGACCTTTCACTGATCACATGTCATATCATGAGAGTTCTGAGTCATGTGATTTCATAATACTAAAAAAGGTAGTGGGAAAGAGGTAGATTCTTGCTCATCAAGAGAATCCTTCACAAGTTCTTTTTGCTTGTTCTTTGAAATAAATAATTATTTAAAAGATTGCCATTCCTGGCATGTGTATACACATGTAACAAACCTGCACATTCTGCACATGTACCCCAGAACTTAAAGTATAATAATTTAAAAAAAGAATAATAATAATAATTACCATTCCCATACAGTTCTAAAAAAACCCCTAAAAACTAATAATATTTAAATGTTACAGTAATAAAAACTAGTATTCATTGACTATTTACTCCTTCAGACTCCACTTGAAGCACTTAAATACTAAATACTTTGATCCTCAAAATAGCTCAAGGAAATATTATAATTAAATACATACTATCTATAATTAATAACATATTATACATAGAATATTAGTGCTCACATTTTACAGAGGAGAAAACTGAAAGTTACTAATATGGTAGAGTTTACTCATGTATACCAACACTATTTCCTAAAAGCAGAAAGTACACTTTTTGTGTGTAAACTGTAAAAAGGAACTAAGAAAATTAAAAAAAAATTTGATGGACCACCAATTGCTATGTAAACAAAAATACTAACTAGCAAAAGTTCTTAAAGAGCTGCCTTCCCCAAAGTATTGAAAACATTTTCACAGTTGAATTTGACCAAATATTTAAGAAAAATATAAATCCAAATAAGGAAAGCATCCTAATTATTTTTTATGAAGCCAAACATAACATAATTGGGAGAAAACTAAATTAAATCGAGAAAACTGCAGATCATTCTCACTTAAAATACTGATGACAAAATTCTAACAAACAATGAAGATACAGAATTAAATAGCATATAAAAAAGAATAAGAGATCATGATCAAATGGCATTAATTACAGAAATTCAAAGAAAGTGTGTTAGGAAATATATTAATATAATTCACTGTGTTCAAAGAAAAAATTAACACAGTCATATCCGTAGATGTAAAAAACGACCTATTCAATAATCTGTCAAAATCACAATTCTTAAGAGAACAAGAGTAGATTAAGTCTTTTCAATTTCTCCTAAATTTATTTATAAATTTAACATGATTACAATTAACATATGTCCAGCCTGGGCAGTATAGTGTGACCCCATCTCTACCAAAAAAAAAAAAAAAAAAAAAAAAGCTGGCTCACATCTGTAGTCATAGCTACTTGGAGGCTGAGGCAGGAGTCTGAAGTACAGTGAGCCATGATCATGCCACTGCACTCCAGTCTGAGTGACAGACAGGGACTGTCTCAAATAATAAAATAAAATAAAATAAAACCAGTAATATTTTTAGAATTAGAAAGCTAACTTTAAAGTTCATCTGGAATAATACACATTTGAGATTAATCAAAAACATGCGAAAGTGAGTACAAAAGAAGGACACTTAACACATATTATACAGTTAAAGCAAATAAAAATAGTGTGGTGCCATCACATAAACAGACAGATGGATGTAACAGAAAGTCCAGAAATACGCCTAAGTATATATAGGAATTTTGTTCATGCTACATCAGATATTTTAGGTCAGTGGAAAAATGATCAATTATTCAATAAATGTTTTGAGACGATTAGATGACCATCTAGAAAAAAATCAGGATCTCTATCAAACTCTTTCCATTAAAAAAATTCCAGGTGGACTAAAGGTGCAAGCAAGAAAAAAATCTACAATATTTCTAAAAAAATCAAATCTGAGAGAAGGGAAGACATCTTTAAAGCATAATGGAAGACTCAGATACTGTAAGAGATACTGTAAGATTGGCAATGTAAATATCAGAAATTTCTGCATGACAAGAAAACTTCTGTTGAAGTTAAAAAGCAACTGACAAACTAGAAAAGAAATACACAATATGTATCACAATGGTTAATCTGTTAAATATATAAAAGCTCCTACACATAACATTTTTTATAATATAAATTATCCAAAAGAAAAATGAGCAAATGGTATAAAAAAAAATCCCTAGAAAAGCTTACCCAAATGTTCCTACACACAATGAAAAATACCTCACTTAAAATCAGTGAAATACCATTTTCACCATTTTGTTCTTGGCATACAATGTTTTCTTATGTTTAGCTTAATAATTAAATAATTTTTAAGAATTTATTGTGAATTACGTGTTGTATCTTCAGGTGGTGTTTAATCAACCCATTATTTTATGTTTTTTAATGTGTGGCTTTCTATCTGTAATATGACCAGGCTGGATGCAGGGTACTTCGTAGACAAGGCTTTTTGGGGGGAAAACTGTATCTCACATGTTAACAATGCAGGATCATGTGTATGCGTGTGTGTGTGTGTGTGTGTGTGTGTGTGTGTGTGTGTGTGTGTGACTTCAGCAGAATCTTTTTCTTCTTACTCTCACATTTAGACTTTAGGTGGGGTTGGAGCCCCTGCATAGAGTCCGTACTGGGGCACTGCCTAGTGGAGCTATGAGAAGAGTGCCAGTGTCCTCCAGAGTCTACCAGGATGGAAGATCCACTGAGAGCATGCACCGTGCACCTGGAAAAGCCGCAGACGCTCAATGCCAGCCTATGCAAGCAGCCAAGAGGGTTGGGGGGGGCTATACCCTGCAAAGGCAATAGGAGCAGAGCTGCCCAAGACCATGGGAACCCACTCTTGCACCAGTGTAACTTGGATGTGAGTCATGGAATCAAAGAAGATCATTTGGGAACTTTAAGATTTGACTGCCCTGCTAGATTTTGGACTTGCATGGGGCCTGTAGCTCCTCTGCTTTGGCTAACGTCTCCCATTTGGAATGGCTGTATTTATCCGATGCCTGTACCCCCATTGTATCTAGGAAGTAACTAACTTGCTTTTGATTTTACAGGCTCATAGGCAGAAGGGACTTGCCATGTTTCAGATGAGACTTTGGACTGTGGACTTTTGAGATAATGCTGAAAAATGAGTTAACATGTTGGGGGACTGCTGGGAAGCATGATTATTTTTGAAATGTGAGAATGTGAGATTTGGCAGGGGCCAGGGGAGGAATAATATAGTTTGGCTCTGCATGGTTTTATCGGGGGTTTCTTCTTTTGCATCTTCCTCATTCTCTCTTTTCCTGCTACCATCCGTGTAAGATGGGACTTGCTCCTCCTCTACTTCCGCCATGATTGTGAGGCTTCCCCAGCCACATGGAACTGTTAAGTCCAATTAAACCTCTTTCTTTATAAATTGCCCAGCTCAGGTATGTCTTTATCTGCAGTGTGAAAATGGACTAATACAATCAATTGGTACCAGTAAAGTGGGGCGCTGCTGAAAAGATACCTGAAAATGTTTTTCTCAAAAGATCAATATTTTATATTTTAATTATTTTAAAAGCTTTCCTCTAGGTTGTCTCTGGACAGTTTTTAAAATGACTAAGGCTAATGGGTGCTCCCTCACTTCTGTGTGAAAAATAATTTTGGTTTATGAATTACGTTTGTGAATTGTTTCACACCGAAGGGCATAGAGTTGAAAAGAAACTTTTGGATTCACTTGGTGTGTTCCCCGATTTCCAATAGGAATGTGACTAAACCATCACATTTCTGAATTGGTGTATTATTTTAATATCAAAAATCTGTAGAAAAGAAATTCCAAAACTTTCATTTGTATTAATTCAGTTTTGGGTTTCATAACTCTGGCTGTTGGGAAAATGTCCAATTTCCTTAAAGATATAGGCTTCCAACACAGCCAGTACCCTTACCTTTATCAAGGCAAACCTAAGTTAAATAGCCTAGAGAGTAGGGATCTCATCTTCAAATCTTACAGATAACACTTTTCACAGAACATTGCAGACAGTAGATGCCAAATAAAGGTAGACATCAATTAAACTGAAGAGCAGGGGAAATGTTGCTGGGTAGCAAAGGGCATCACTGGCTTGAGGCTTCATTTCTGTGTCTCTCTCATCTCCTGACATGAACACTTGGATTCTGTTAAAAGCATTTATTCAGAACAAAAACAATACTGACTTTTCTATGAAGATCATTCAGTGATTCATTCAACAAATATTTATGGTGCATGTGCCAGGCACTGTCCCAGGTTCTGAATATTTTCACTGCATGTTACTATGTTTTAAATAATAGTGTGCAATCCTAAGAACGTAAACTAACTAAAGGTTTCTAATGTGAGAGTTTAGTGGGCTCCTGCTTACAGGGTTTACTGTGAACTCTTCACTGAATGTGGTCACATTCCCTAACGTCACTAATTATGTAACGCCAAGTCCCTTAAGAATATCATTAGGTAACCTGCACTTCCCCATCCAGAATCTCCAAGTTAGGGAGTTAATAGTGGGTTAAGAAAGATAATGTGGTTGCTAGAAAGAATAATAGACCAGGATTCAGAAACTGAGCTCTGAAGTGCTGTCATCTCTGTCCAAAGTCACTTAATTCACAGAATTCGTTTCCCTATCTGTAAGATAAATAAATTAGAAAAATTTAAAGCCTCTTTTATGTTTGATATTCTGTAATCTTAAATTAATAGATCTAATTAAATCTAAATTCTAGGAGGAAGATAAACTTTGCATTACAAGCTTTGGCTCAATTCTTATTAATGGTGCAAAAATTTCTTTTTCTTGTGTTGTGACATCAAAAGGAAAATACAAATAAACGAAGAAATAAATGTGTATATGTAAATATTATTTTAAAGTGGAAATAAATGTATATCTGTAAATATTATTTTAAGGTGCTGTATATGTAAATATTATTTTAAGGCCAAGACATTTCACAGGTAATTCAACCCTTCAGGGCTTTGCCAAATACACTTTATGATTTAGCTACAGCAGGTATTTCTTCACTTCTCTTTGTAAATTTTTCTTTAGCCAGATAGCAGAGGGGTTGGAAAAGGTGGGGGAGGGGCTGGCGAGTGCATACTTATATTGCTAAAACTTAAATTTTTATTTTGTAAAGTAAAAAGGTTTCAAATTTCGAGGAGTTTAACTTGTAGTTGGATTTTAGATGCTCCTCTGTCTAACGCTGGACATGAAGAAAAACAGCAAAGCATAGGGAGAGAGATCTATTAAGTCCGATAGAAAAAAACAAACAAACAAAATTTAGATAAAAGAATACTATCACAAAAAAAAGGTGGGGCTAGAGCTGTCGATGGCCTTGAAGATTAGGACACCTACCGAGCCTAAAGTAAACAAGTGATGGCAGGACCTGGAACCCTGGGAAGCCCACGTTCTTGCAGCGGGAAGAGGCACTGGCAGAATGATACGCGGGTGTTATTTGTGTTTTAGGTGTTTTAACATGCGTTCTGCAAGTAAGTGACCTATCTAGGTCATTTGATTCACGCTCAGAAAAAAAACAAAAACAAAAACAAAAACGGCAAATACATATACCTTAATGTTGAGATATTTACACCTTTAAAAAAAGTTATACGTAAGCATCTTTACCAAAAGCATTATATTTTAAGGCAAAAATCTGAACTGTCACAGCATCCACCTCACCGAGTTCAGCAGCCCCTCCGTGGGTCAGGGCTGCTCCTCCAGCGCCGGCTCCCGCACCGCCCACACCGCCCGCACCGCGCGCACCCCGCAGCGCCGGGGCGAGGGCTCCCAGTCTTCAGGTCTCCCAGGGCGCGCGCCTAGGGTCCGGGGGTGGGGGGCGTGGAGGCGGTTCCCTTGGAGCACCCAATCAGCAGCAAGGCCCGGCGGTGGCGCCAGTGACGTAGGCCTCGCTTCCCTCCGCCCCGCTGCGGGCCGACGCTCGGCGCCGTCAGCCACGCGCGCTGGAGCGCGAGGGGAGCGGGAGAAGGAGGGCTTTGAGGCCGACCGGCTGCCGGAGGGCGGCGGGTCGCAGCGAGCGGGGGAGTGGGCATGCGCAGCGGCTCCGGGGACGGCGGGGGAGGAGGGGCCGGGTTGAGAAGCGCGCGCGCGCGCGCGCACGAGCGGCCCGCCGGCGGCTGCGGGTGGAGGGGGCGGTTCCTCGAGTGTCGGCGACCCGAGGGCGGGCAGGCGGGCGGCAGGTGCCGCCGCAGCCTCCGGCCGGTCCCGCGCCTCTTCGTCCTCCGGCGGCGATGAGCTGGGCCCCGTCGGGGGCTGCACCTGCCGGCTGCCCGTCAGCGCCAGGCTCCCGGCGTGACCTCGGCCTCTTCGCGTGTCCGGCCCCCGCGGCGCGGCGCTGCCCCTGAGAGGGAGCGGCGGCGGCCTCCTCCGCCCCGAGTCCTCGCTCGGGGGCCGCGCGGGGACGGCGCCCGGCCCCCTCCCCACCCTCCTCCGTTCGCCGTCCTCAATGTCTCCCCGGCGGGGAGGGGGCTGCCTGGGAGACACGCTGAGCGGCCCCCCAACGGAGGCCCTCCGGCGGCAGCAGCAGCAGCGCCCGGCCCGGCGCCCCGCAGCCTCCACCGGCGGCGGCGGCCTGGAGGAGCCGCGCACCCGCCGCCGCCCCCCGAGCCTCGCAGCCGCCGCCGCCGCCAGGCCCCCGAGGAGAGGGAGGCGGGCGCCCCTCGGGGAAGATGAAGGCGGAGGGGGGCGACCACTCCATGATCAACCTGTCGGTGCAGCAGGTCCTGAGCCTCTGGGCCCACGGGACGGTGCTGAGGAACCTCACGGGTAATTGACGCGCCTGGGCTGGGGACTGGGATGCGGTCCGCCCCTCTCCCGTCTTCTCCCTCCCGGGGGACGCGCTCCTCGCCGCCCCACCCCCGTGCGCGCCCCGCTCGGAGCTCCGGGTCCCGGCGAGGAAGGTGTTAATCGGAGCCACTCTGCGCGTGTCCCGGGGACGCCGGCGCCCGCCACCCCCTTCCCTGAGTCCCGGGGGAGCATCTGCGACCCCCGCTCCTGCCCTGCACGGGGAGAGCTCCGGGCGGCGGCCCGGCCTCCGTAGTACGCGCGGAGTAGCTTTAGTGCTGAGACTTGAGCGCAGTTCGCTTTTATTCCATTACCCTCCTCCCCTCCCCCTTCCACACACACAGCGCTTCTTGCTATTTACATCTTTTTCTGATTTAGCTCTTTTTTTTTTCTGGCAAATCTCAAGCCAAATGTAGGACCTAAAATCACTGCCCACAATGGTCGATTTGCTTTTCAACCGTTAATTTTGGGGAGATAGAGATAACTGAGTAGATTATAGTGGGTCAGGGGCTGAGCTGAGGTCTAGTGCAGTCTAAGCGTGTTAGCTTCACATATCTCCTTCCCCTCCCATTTCCTTTTGTCTGTCTGTCTCTTTCCCTCAGGCCTCCAGCTGCTGCTTCTGAGACATTTGATAATTTTGTGTATTTCCCTTCGTTTATTAAGGCTGTCAGGAATTGGCCTTATAACATCAATTTCTATTTGTGAAAGAGACCGATAATACACATAATATTTTAATTCAGTATATAGACTTGCTTTGTGAAGAAACTTCTGGTTTTGTTATTGGAAATGCTTACATTATACTTTGAGTTCTGAATTTACAAATTATTCTCTAAAAGTAGAATTTACGGGAAAGAGAATCAGTTGCGATTTGGTGACTCCCCAGTGCCTGCTTTTCAGAGGAAAATATCTTAAAAATATACTCCGGATTTAATTCTTGAAAATATGTAAGGCAGTTAATTTCAATAGAACATTAGTATTTCAAAATGCATTTTGTCAAACTGGTTAAGAGTGTTACGAGTATTTTACAAATATAACTTGTGTATGTGTGTGTGTGTGTATATATATATATATATATATATATATATATAACATATATATAAAGTCTGGCATGGTATAGAATACAGACATTCATAGAAGAAAATTTTATGGAATTATATACCACAAAAGACAACTTTAAGGACACTGGTTTCCTTGAATGGAAACTATACATTTAAAGGATTCTGGATTGCTTCATGCTCTCCTCACTTTTAAGGCTGTGGTTATTTAACTTGAAACAGACTGACTTTTACATGATGATTGCCGGTAAGGAACATATTATTAGAGGTTCTGGAAAACTAAATGGACATAAAGACCGTCTCATGATTCAATTGAATTTAGAGGTAGACTGCTTTATCTTACTTACGATTTTGCTTGCATTTATCCACTGTTTGGTATTTGAACTGTACCAATTTTTGTTGAAGTGAAATGAAAAGTAGGGACTTAACGTATGTTTGTGCCTTAGAATACTGCAGGTTTGGTTTCAGACCACCTCAATAAAGCAAATATTGTAATAAAGTGAGTCACATGAATTTTTTTGGTATCCTAGTGCATATCAAAGTTAGATTTTACATGTCTTTAAATGTGCAATAACATTTACATGAAATGCTGAAAAAAAAAGTACAGACTTCTTAAATTTAAGAATAAGAAACTTTGTTTACTTTATTTCAGCAATGAAGTATTTTTAAATTAACATCTGTACTTTTTTCAGACCAAAAGTACTGAGTAGATTTCAGACCAAAAGTACAGACCTTAATTTAAAAATATGTTATTGCTGAAAAATGCTACTACAGATCATCTCAGCCTTCAGCAGGGTCATTATCTTTTTTCTGACAGAGGGTCTTGTCTCTGTTTTGATGGCTACTGACTGATCAAGGTGGTGATTGCTGGAGATTGGGATGCAGTTTCTTGAAACAACAAGTTTGCCACTAAGGAAGAGCAATAGACTCTTCCTTTCATGAAAGAGTTCTCTGTATCATGTGTTGCTATATGATAGCATTTTACCCACAGTAGAACTTTCAAAATTGGAGTCAGTCGTTTCAAACCCTGCTGCTGCTTTATCAACGGAGTTTATGTAGCAGTCTAAATCCTTTGTTGTCATTTCAGTGGTGTTCACATAATCTTTACCCAGGGTAGATTCCATCTCAAGAAACCACTTTCTTTGCTCATCCCTAAGACGAAACTCGTCATCCATTCAAACTTTATCATGAGATTGTAGCAATTCAATCACATCTTCATGCTTCACTTCTAATTCTAGTCCTCTTGCTATTTCCACCACACGTGTGATTACTTCCTCCACTGAAGTGTTGATCCCCTCAAAGTCATCCATGAAGGGTAGAATCAACTGCATTCCAACTCCTATGAAAGTTGATACTTTTACCTCATGAGTCACGAATGTTCTTAATGGCATCTAGAATGGTGACTCCTCTCCGGAAGGTTTTTCAGTTTCCTTTGCCCAGATCCATCAAAAGAATCACTATCTCTGGCAGTTTTAGCCCTCTTACACAGTGTATTTCTTAAATAATAAGACTAGAAAGGCAAAATTACTCTTTGATCCATGGTCTGTAGAATGGATGTTGTGTTAGCAGGCATGAAAACAACATGGATCTACTTGGACATCTCCATCACAGCTCTTGGTTGACCAGGTACATTGTCAATGGAGAATAATATTCATTAAAATGAAAGGAGTCTTTTTTTTTTTTTCTGAGCAGTTCTTAACAGTGGGCTTCACATATTCAATAGGCAATGCTATAAACTAATGTACTGTCATCCAGGCTTTTTTGTTTCATTTATAGAGTGCAGGTAGAATAGATTTAGCATAATTCTCAAGGGCGCCAGAATGGTAAATGAGCATTGGCTTTAATATAAAGTCACTAGCTGCATTAGCTCCTAAGAAGAGTCAGCCTGTCCTTTGAAGCTTTGAAGTAAGGCATTGACTTCTCTCTAGCTGTGCAAGTCCTAAATGGCATCTTCTTCTGATACAAGGCTGTTTCATCTACATGGAATATCTGTTTGAGGTAGGTACCTTCATCACTTAGCTAGATCTTTTGGATAATTTGTGCTTCTACATCAGCATTTGCTGCTTTCCCTTGCACTTTTATGTTATGGAGGTGTCTTTTTGTTAAACCTCATGAACCAATGTCTGCTAGTATCAAACTTTCTTTTGCAGCTTCCTCCTGTCTCAGCCTTCATGGAATTGAAGAGTTTTGGGGCCTTTCTCTGGGTTAGGCTTTGGCATAAGGGAATGTTGTAGCTGGTTTCGTCTTTTGTTTAGACCACCCAAACTTTCTCCATATCAGAAATTGGTCTGTTTTGCTTTCTTATCATTTGCGTGTTCACTAGTGTAACACTTTTAATTTCCTTTAAGAACTTTTCTTTGCATTCACATCTTGGCTGTTTGGTGCAAGAGGCCTAGCTTTTAGTCCAGCTCATCTTTGGACATGCCTTTCTCACTATGCTTTATCATCTCTAGCACTTAATTTAAAGTGAAATATCTGACTCTTCCTTTCACTTGAACTTAGATGCCAATGTATGGTTATTAATTGGCCTGATTTCAATATTGTTGTATCTCAGGGAATAAGGAAGCCCGAGGAGAGGAAGAGAGACTGGAGAATGGCTGATTGGTGGAGCAGTGAGAACACACACAAGATTTACTGATTAAGTTCCCTGCCTTATATGGTTGTGGTTTGTTGCAACCCCAAACAGTTATAATGGTAACATCAAAGACCACTTAATCACAGATCACCATAACAGATACAATAATAAAATTTGAAATATTGTGAGAATTACCAGAATGTGAAGTAAAGTCAGCACATGCTGTTGGAAAAATGGTACTGATAGACTTGCTTGACACAGAATTGCCTCAGACTTACCATTTGTAAAAATCAAAATAAAGTAAAGTACAGTAAAGCAAGGTATGCCTGTAGATGTTAATGACTGGCTTAGCTCATTGAAGGGTTTTTAAAGAAAGTTAGCTTTGGGAGTCATAAAGTAAATGTAAATGTAACTTAATTCCTGGCCAGCTTCTACAATATTTTTGAATAAGTGAGATTCCAAATATTAAAATTGCCTCCAGTTCCACAAATCAACCATTAAGATGATAATAGTAGTTATCCAGGATTAGCTCCAATTGTCTTTCAGTATGATCTTCATACTTGCCAGGTGCTCATTGGACCTTGCCATTTCATAAAGGATATGCTAAACTAGGACTAAAGTGGGACTGAGGAACATGGGAACCTCTACTAGGAAATAACGACTGTCTGAATATGTAAAATTCTAGGTGTCAGGGTAAAAATGCAGAAAGAAACAATTAGACATAATGTTTCACGAGTGGTTGAGTGTGCCACATGTTAGGAACCACATCTCTTCTCAACAGTGACAGTCTATAAGTGATAATATTCTGGATGGGATTAATTGTGGCCCTCTCCATGCCAGTGACCTTAGTGATCTATATGTGTCTTAATCATTAGTCAACAGATGCTGCCTACAGTGCCATTTATAACCTAGTCTACTAAGAAGAGGCGAGTAAACACAACTTGTAAAGCATCTCTCATTTGTTGAATGGCTGGTATGTGTTAGATACTTTACATATATTATTTCTAATCTTCAGAATAACTGTTCAAAGTACATTTAAAAGGAAACTCAGAGAGGTAAATTACAGTGTCCTAAATCTTACAGCTAATAATGACTGAGCTGGGCTTTCGACTCAAGTCTTAGCCACTAGACTCCTTTCTTCTTTACCGTGCTACTTCAACTACTTCCTCCTTACTTTCTTCAAGCAAAATTAATTTCTTGCCTTATCTTGTTACTTCTGCTGTTTGTACATAGTTTTATTATGTTTTTTATTGACACAATTTATATTTGTCTCTTCTAGACTATGAGCTTTTTGAGGGTCAGTCCGTTGTCTCACCTTTGAATCTTGTACCCTAGGATTATGGTACCTGGCACCTAGTAAATGACAAATACATGTTTATTGAGGTGAATTTTTAAAATTTTAATAGTTGCATGATTTAAACATTCTATATTGCATTGTTTCTCAGCTGCGTTTCTTGGAGTGAATATGCTGTTAAAGAGAAATGAAGTGTTAAGCAACTCATAAGCATAATTGTTATACATACCTTTAAAACATCCAAATGCTTTATTGAGTGTCGTTTTCTGTGCTGGGTACAGTGCTTTCATGTATTTTGTTTAATCTTTTCAACAATCCTGAGAGAGATTATTGTTCTCATTTTACAGATTCAGATACTGAAGCAAAGAATAACTTGCTTAAATCTGATAGTCAATAAGCAAAAAAGTCATTATCTTTTTTCATAATATGATAACATACTGTTAAGTCAGAAGGCATTTTTGTCATCAGCATAAAATTAGAAATGAAACTAACAGAAAGGAGCATAGTGAAGAACCAGGCCTACTTGGATTTAAGAAATAACTGTGTGAAGGATTTGCACAAATTTGCTTGGTAGGCATTCTGGTTAATTAAATACCAAATGAAAGGGAAATAGGCTCTCACTAGTGTTTTTTTCCCCTGTGCAAAGAAAGAGATGTGATGTGATTCTTCACTTTGTGTATTATCCCCATAGGTGAAGTGGGAAAATACACTGACCTTTTTATCTTAGAGTCTGACCTCTAGAAAATAGTCTTGTTTATGTATTACTTTGATAAAAATAAATTCTTAAAAAGTAATGAGAACTACGAACATCTTAACATTTTAGAGCCAGAACCACTTCATTTTAGAAATCTTGAAATATCACTCCATCAGTGAAGTGACATGGCTGAGATCAATTATTTAATGACAGAGACAGGACTAAACCAGAGTATCCTGGCCCTTAGTTCTCTGCCTTTCCTTTTTATCCTACATAGCTTGTTCACTCAGGCAGGTTGACAGAGAGTAAATCTACGGTACAGGTTGAACATTCCTAATCTGAAATTTTAAAATTCAAAATGCTCCAAAATCCTAAAGTTTTTGAGTACCAGCATGACACTCAAAGGAAATACTAAGCATTTCAGATTTCAGATTTTCAGATTAGGGATGCTGAACCAGTAAACAGCATGAAAATTTTCCAAAATCTGAAGTCTGAAATCCTTCTGGTCTCAAGCCTTTCAGATAGGGGATATTCAGCCAATACTTAAGATGACCCTGGTAAGTATTTGCATCAGCGAGCCTGAAGATGTATGAATGGAACTAATATGTCCAGGAGATAAAATATACTGGAAAATGTAATATATTGGGGTTTCTAAAATTTTAAGTTGCCATTGCCTTTGTAAAAGCTAGTGATCCATATTTATCATCTATCCAGTTTAGAACTCCTACCAAGTTCAGCCTGCTATTTATTTCCCCCACCTTGGAAGACATTTGTATGGGGATTCCACATAGAGCAGATTAATCCTAGAAACCCCATATCTGTCACTTAATAACCACTGCCAACGTTTCTTTCTGTATATATCACTTAAAGTGTGTTTTTCACAGGATTCCTACATTGTTTAACTGTATCGGTTATATGCTTCTGAAGTTGAGAGATAAATGGCTTCCTTACTTTCTCAAATAGATTTTCTTTCTTCAAATATGTTCTAAATTCCCAACCCCCAGTCTAAAATGACAGTCAATATTGTTTATATTCTTTTAGTTTTTTAGGTAACTTGACTGTTTTAAAAAAATGCAATTAAATGTATCCTTTTGCTTTACTTTTATTTTCTTTAACTATTTTGACTTCCATCTTAGTGTTCTGACCCAAATTTGGTTGCTAAGAGTTTAGGGAAGAATTTTTATTTAGAAAAGGATAGGATCTGTAAACCCCAGTGTAAATGCAAAAGTTGGCTGGTGTTAGGAAGGGGATAATTGGTTTCTGGGGAAAAGATGAGGGGTGCTTCAGGCTGGTTTCTTTCAGTGTCAGCAGCAAATGTGGGGGCAGGTATTCCCCTCTTTCTATTGGTTATAAGCATTGGGAGGCTGGAAATTGAACCCAGAATGAAGGTTCAAAGGCTTCTCTCTCTCTCTCTCTCTCTCTCTCTCTCTCTCTCTCTCTCTCTGTGTGTGTGTGTGTGTGTGTGTGTGTGTGTGTGTATGTTGTAGTAGTAAGTAGTAATAGTAATACCCTTTAGTCAAGGGGAATATGTTCCAAACCCCCCAGTGGATGGCTGAAACCATGGATATTTCTGAACTCCATATATACAGTCATGTGCCATGTAACTTTCCAGTTAAGAACCTCATATGATGATGCTCCCATAAGACTATAATGGAGCTAAAAAATTTCTATCACCTACTGAGATCGTGGCTATCCTAATGTCATAGTGCAACACGTTACTCACATGTTTATAGTGATGCTGATGTCAGCAGACCTACTATACTGCCTGTTCTATAAAAGAAGAGCATATATAGTTATGTACAGTACATAATACTTGATAACAAATGACTGTTACTGGTTTATATATTTACTGTACTAAACTTTTGATTATTTTAGAATGTACCCCTACTTATGGAAAATAAAAAAGAAAAACTGTAAAACAGCCTCAGGAAGATCCTTCAGAATTCCAGAAGAAGACATTGTTACTTTAGGAGATGACAGCTCCCTGCCTGTCATTGCCCCTGAAGACTTCCCATGGGACAAGGTGTGGAGGTAGAAGACAGGGATACTGATGACCCTGACCCTGTATAGGCCTAGGCTGATATGTATGTTTGGGTCTTAGTTTTTAGCAATTATTTTTTTTAATTTTAGAAGTAGAAAAAAAGCTTATAAAATAAGAATATATTTTTCATACAACTGTACAATAAATTTTGTTTTAAGCTAAGTGTTATTAGTAAAGCATTAAAAAGTTAGAAAACTTAAAAGTTTACAAAGTAGAAAAGTTACAGTAAGCTAAGGTTAATTATTGAAGAACAAAAAGTATTTTAAAAATAAATTTTGTGTTGCCTGTATATAGTGTTTATAAAGCCTATGGTAGTATACCGTAATATCCTAGGCTTTCAGATTCACTCACAGTTTCACCCGGAGCAACTTCCAGGCCTGCAAGCTCTATTCATGATAAGTTCATACAGATTTCCTAGTTTTTCATCTTTTCTGCTATATTTTTACTGTACCTTTTAAATATTTAGAGACAAAAATACTTCCCATTGTGTTACACTTTCCTACAGTATTGAGTAAAGTCACATGGTTATACAGGTTTGTTGCCTAGGAGCAGTAGGCTATGCCATATAGCCTAAATATAATATATGTTAGGCTATACCATCTAGGTTGGTGTAAGTACACACTATAATGTTTGCACATAATGAAATGGCCTAATGACACATTTTTCAGAATGTGTCCCCATCATTAAGTAACACATGCCTGTACTGTGTTTTTTCCTACACATGCATACCTGTGATAAAGTTTAACTTAGAAGTTAGGCACAGTCAGAGATTAACAACAACAATAATAAAATAGAACAATTATAAAAATATACTGTCATAAAAGTTATATGAATATGGTCTCTTGCTCTTAAAATATTGTATCATACTATATTCATCTATTTTCAGACAACAGTCGATAGTGAGTAACTGAAATTGTGGAAAGTGAAACTGCAGATAAGCAGGGAGATAAGCATAGATATATGTGCGTGTATATATGTATATATTTTATTTTTTAGGATATGTATACATATACATATATACTGCATTATAGCTCTCTTTTAGGCATTACAGTTGCTAAGCCATTTTAGTTTTAATATTTAGTGTCAGTCAAAAGAAAAAAAGAATAAATATTTAGTATATATATTTGGAATTGTTGACGTTCATACTAGTAAAGTTAGCACCTTGCTTCAATAGTGCTCCCAAGCAGGCATGCTTCTCTTGGAGTTATTCTGTGTTCTAGCTTATCATTAGGTTAAGTTCCTCTTCCTAAATGCTCCATTATAGGAGGTGAGTTTAGGTAGATAAAGTTACTTCTAATGTCTACTTAGAGTTATTTATGTTTTATAAATATAGCCCTAAAGATACATGCAACTTTTCAGTCTTTATGCCAGACCTCCATTTTACTTAAAAAAAAAAAAAAAAAAAAAAAAAAGTGACAAGTCCTTACCCTTGATGGTACAGAGTCAACAAGTGCCAGTATGATATGTCCTTCATAGGATTTAACTTCTTTGGAGGCTTACCTGTATATCTTATTGAGATTGAAGATGCTATAATTTTTAAGAAATCGAAATTCTAATTAGTTTTTTTTTTACCATTTGTCATTAATTAGACTTTTTATTTTCTTAATTTCTGTCCCATTACTTTTGAATTATAAATTCATATCCTCTAGCAATACTAAGTCCAAGGTCCAGATGACATTTCTTAGACCTGAAGCATTTTCTGGATAAATCTTGGGACAGCTTAAGTTATAATTTTGATTCTTTAATATTAACTATGTTATAATAAAGTGTATTTATCTGTGTTTAGTGATTGAAAGGAAGGTCTAAGAAAGTAAGATAGTTCAGGAAGAGGAGTCACAGTTTCTAGGGATATATTTTCTGTAGAAAAGAAACCTAAACAGAAGAGGGAGGAGGTAGAGATGGGAACAAGGAATTAAAACTGAGGAAGGAAATTGGAATTAAGAGTGGTCAGAGGTGGCCGGGCACAGTGTCTCACACCTGTAATCCTAGCACTTTGGGAAGCTGAGGAGGGTGGATTGTCTGAGTTCAGGAGTTTGAGACCAGCCTGGGCAACACGGTGAAACCCTGCTTTACTAAAATACAAAAGAAATTAGCCAGGTATGGTGGCACGTGCCTCTAATCCCAGCTACTTGGGAGGCTGAGGCAGAAGAATTGCTTGAACCTGGGAGGTGGAGGTTGCAGTGAGCCAAGATCGTGCCACTGCAGTCCAGTCTGTGTGACACAAGGAGACAACATCTCTTTAAAAAAAAAAAAAGAGTAGTCAGAGGTAAGAGGAGAGCCCAGAGAGTGTAGCATGCCAAACTTACTGTAGTATCAGATGAGTAAGTCTGCTGATGGCTATATTTATTGAACCCTCACTATGTATCAGACACTATATAAAGCATTTTGCATGCATTTCATTTTTTATAATTAAAGTGAGCATACAATTTATTATTTTAATATATGTTATTCTATCAGGTGTGATAGGTTAATTATGTATTTTTAATGACTGTATTAACAATAAAATAATGATAGAACAAACACTGGCAGTAGCAACACTTTTAAAGGAGACCTCATTAGATTGTCATATTCCATCTTGTGACTTTAAGCAGCTTAAGCCTTGAAAGAAAAACATTTTTTTCACCAAGCTGTGCAAATAGGAAGAACACAATTCTTTACTGGAATCCTCCTGCTTGTGTTATAATAATCATGGAATATAATCTAAAAGCATATATCTACTTCTTGTAGTAGAACTTGAAAAAAATGAAAATAGTTTTGAGGAATGTAGGTTACTGGACCAATTAACATTAGCTTATTAACATACTTCATTACTCCCCTTCATTTGATATGCTATCCCACTCCTGGGCTCAAACAGTCTGCCCACTTTGGCCTCCCAAAGTGCTAGGATTACAGGCGTGAGCCACTATGCCCAGCCTCTAATGCTTTTTCATAATCCTGTCATGGGTTGTATAATTTTTTTTTTTAGCGGGGCGACTGAGTCTCACTCTGTCATGCCCAGGCTGGAGTGCAGTGATGTGATCTCGGCTCACTGCAATCTCCACCTTCCAGGTTTAAGCGATTCTTCTGCCTCAGCCTCCTTAGTAGCTGGGATTACAGGGATCCGCCATCCTTTGTATTTTTTGTAGATGCGGGGTTTGTTTCACCATGTTGGTCAGGCTGGTCTCAAACTCCTGATCTCAGGTGGTCCACCTGCCTTGGCCTCCAAAGTGCTGGGATTAGAGGCATGAGCCACTGCACCTGGCTAATTCTTTTTTTTCTTTTTTTAAACCAGCACTTTACCCTGACAGATTGTATAATTCTTAGATAAAAAATGCATACCCAGGGTTTCAGTACTAAGGAAGGAGAGTGATATATTTTCTTTTTAGAAATTTTACTTTTAGTAGTTAATATTTCTTTAACACTTTTAATGTGTTTTGGCATTGTTCTAAGAATGTTATGTTTATTATTTCGTTTGAGCCTCACAGTAATCCCACAAGGTAGACACCATTATTAATTCAGTGAGGAATTAGGCAAAGAATATTTTGCCCTTGCTTATAAGAATGTCTAAGCCATGACATGAAAAATTACCACTGTCAGTCTAGTTGAGCAAACATTTGAGTAACTTTACAGTGGACATGGTGCTGTCAGAGATACAAAGATAAATAACACACAGTGACTATTTTCAAGAAGTTGATGTTCTTGAGTATTAACTTACACATCTTTGTATTAGTTATCTATTGCTGAATGACATTACCTCCAAATTTAGCAGCTTAACACAAGATACATTTATTTTCTCATACCGTCTCTGATGGTCAGGAATGCTGGTTCTGGCTCAGGGTCAAGCTCAAACTGTCAGCCAGGAATTCTGCATTCTCTGCAGACTTGCCTGGGGCTGTGGGGGTCAGATTTCAGGAGCATTCATATGGCTCTTTACCGGTGGTGGGAGGCCTCTCCATAGGGCTACTCACAACATGTTTTTTTCAGAGCAAGAGATCACATACACATAGACACACATAGAAAGAGAAACCAAAACAAGCCACAGTCTTCCACAGTCTTGGAAGTGATATACCATTATGTCTGTCATATTCTATTGGTCATACAGAGACCAGCTCTGGAACACTGTGTGATCAGACTGCTCAAGGGTGTGGTGGGGACCCCTGGAGGCTTCCTCTATGCTGGCTAAGACAGTCTTAAAGATGGGTATGGGGAGAAAGGAATGAGGCTAAGGGAAGACTAGGGGCGTCATAGTAGGTGAAGGGATGAAGTTTCTATAAACACAAGGTGATTAGAAGAAGCAAAAAGCTGTCCTGATGTGTAGAATCATGTTAAATTGCACAGTAGCATTTTCAAGGATTAATCTTGATATTTCTTGATTATGAGTTATGTGCCAGTCTTTGTGGTAAACAGTGATGAACAAAAGTGAAAATATAGTCATTACCCAAAAGGAGCTCAGTGATCTAGAAAAGCTAACCGATTAAGTAGTTCTTTTGTGGTTTGCTGAGTTCAGGAAGAACCAGGCAATGGGATTTTGAAGACAACAAAAGAAGAGGTAGAGAATGGAGGAGGAACCTGTCCATGGGAGGGTAGAGAGGCAGGAGAGGCGAACTGCCTCTGGGATGGTACTGCCAGGACATGATTACATTGCTACCTTCGGGTGCCTTGGAAAGCGAAGAAGGTTTTATCAGTAATGTGAAACTGGATTTTCATTATATGGTTTTTTCTTCTGTCACTCCCTACCATGAATTACTTGAATCTGTCATGGTTTCCAGGCCTACGTTATCAGAATCGCCTGGAACAGTTCATACAGATCCACGGCTCCAGTCAGTATCTATGGAATTAGGACCTGAGAACAGGGCCTAGGATGCTTCATTGTAAACTAGCTCTTCAGGAGATTTTGTTATTGACAGCTTAGGGGTTGGGAACACCTGATTTTGTAAAAATTAGTTTTTTTGTGATCAATTTATAGCTATCTTATGGTGTATAATAGTTAATACGGGAGATTTTGACTTATTAAAATTTCTATATAAATGACTCATTTCCAAGAGCATATGATAAACCAGTTTTTTTTTAAAGTGACTGTCTTCTAACAAATTATACTAAATTTATCTTTGGAGAATGTTTTCTTCATTTGTATGAGTTTTTAGCCATAGAAAATTATCCTTATTAAAATATAATAGTCATCCCTCAGTGTCGTCATCCAAAAGACCACTAGGATAGCTAAATAGTAGAAGGATAGCTTTATCAGTAATATCAATTTGCAAACCAGGAAATTGCATGTACAGTTTCTCTGCCATGTGCATGTGCAGAAGGTGCTGTCTCCGAAGAAGGGAACGGGAGGTTGGGTTTTATTGCCTCTCAGAGTCTGTGTTATACAATAGTTAGCAGGTTTGGGGGGAAAGCTATACATATTTATGAGAGGAGCTGAGTGCATGCTTAGTGGGTAAATGTGTAACATACATTCTGTGTTTACTTTGGGGTGAGGTCTTAGCATTAAAATGAGGTAGAATTTCTGTCAAAAAGTGAACTGTAGGATGCAAAGGCAGTTTGTGCGCAATCTCTGTGTCCTGGTAGAGACTGGCTTCAGGTCTACAATTGCTTATCAGAAAATAATTTTTATAAGGCTGATCCTGTGTCTAATCGGAGTTGTGGTCTGGGTTGTAAATCAGCTAGGGGGGTATAATAGCTCCTGTTGACAGAGAATTTAGAGCCGTAGGACTTTAGAAATTTGCCATGCCACCTGGGCCCTGAACCCGTGACCTGTAGCTAAGTTTGCTTCCTTAACCTTGGGGTCAGTCTTACTTGATAAAGTGTCAGTCTATTTTGGTCTCAAAATATATGTGGGAGATTGATTCTAGGACCACTGCATATACCAAAATACTGCACAGAACCCATATATATGAAAAGCTGACCCTGCCTGTAGGTGGGTTTTGTATGCTGAGAATATTTTTGCTCCATGTTTAATTGAAAAAAAAAAAATCCCCATGTATGTAGATTCATGCAGTTCAAACCTGCATTGTTCAAGGGTCTACTGTATCTTAAAAATTCTAAACGTTTTAGTTATATTAAATCTAAATATGTTGGAGAACTGAACATTAAAAATGTTTATGTAAATATGTTAAGTGAGCAGCTATTGGAATTTCCATCCCTCTTCCTTTGGATAATTGGGGTTCTGCTAAATTTTTCTCTAAAAATAAAGATTTTAAAGAAGTAATAGGATCCTTGAATGTATGAGTCAAGCCTTTTAGCCTCAACTTCTACTAGCTAGTTTTTTTTGAACTTTAGACAAGTCACATGTTTTTTCCAGGCCTGTTTCTTCACTAATACTATCTAATGTAAACAGTTGTCATATTGATTAAGGGAGAGCTGATCTAGAAATTTCACGAGTTAAGAAAAAGTTTAGAGATTTTACTAGGAGTTAAGAAAAAACCGTATGCATTTGCACATAAATTTGTTTCTTTAATCTTTCAAGTTAAGCAACTTTCTTTTTTAAGTGGGACTTCTTCAGACCTTTTATATACTCATTTGTAGAGTAAGATTTAGAACCAAGAAAATCTTTGCTCTCTGAACACTTCTGACCTCTTAGACTTAGGCTTTCTTGAAACTTGGTTTAGGAAACTCTATTCAATAATTAAAGATTCGTTCCAGTTATGAAATTATCTCTCTTTTAATCCCAGTACAGCATAATTACTTCCTTACAGTTAGTCAGAATAATATTTAAGGTGTAATTACTGTGATCTTACTTTGCATTATTTGCAGTTTTCCTGGTTGTGTTTTATTGCCTTATCTGTCACTCATTTGGTCAGCTGTTTATATTTAGTTTTAGTAATGTGTTATATTGAGAGTTTCATTACAAGTTATGCTCATTGATGTAAGAAGTTTCTTTTTCAGTATTTGGTATAAATATGCAATGGAAATATTATATCATGAGATTGTAAAACATTTTACTCTTCTTCATTGAGGTTTTTTTAGGCCAGTGATTCAAAACAGTATGAATAAATTTTTTTTTGTATGATACATATAATTTAAGATGTTCAAGTACACATGATAATAATTAAAACCATTGTATAATTACTGTTCTAATTTCATACTAGATTCAGATTTTGATGTTTAATCCTTACACGTTTTATCTGAGTAAAAATCAATGGAATTATAATTGAGTAATTACTAGGTTAACCAGTTATGGGGAAGAACAAATTGAATGGCATCTTTTAGGAAGCTACTGCAGTGGCTAAAATATAGAGCAATTTTTGAACTATTTTAAATGGCCTTAACCTGATTTCTTTAAAACAAATGACAGTTTGATTGGTTTTAATTAAAAACCTGTTTTTCTAAGAATTTTCTTTTACTGTTTAATTATGGGTATTGTTGTTTACAGTTTGAAATCATATAATTAGCAAGCAAAAGGGTAATTTAGTCTAAGTGGGTAATAAACAGTATTGCCATGAATTTTAAGACAGGCACTATGTTAAAGTAGCTCTTGAAGGCGTCACAATTAGTTGAAAAGCGAGTGTTTCTGCTCTCTTTTAAGAGGCAAAAGTAAAAAAAAAAACTACTAAGTATCTACAGTAGCTTTAACTTATATATTAAATGTGTTTGCCAGTTGATAAATATAATTTATTTTTAAATCTGTTTGAAATGTTAGAGTAATTAAAAATAAGAAAAAAGGCTGGGTGCAGTATCTCACACCTGTAATCCCAGCCCTTTGGCAGGCCAAGGTGGGTGGATCATCTGAGGTCAGGAGTTTGAGACCAGCCTGACCAACATGGAAGAAACCCTGTCTCTACTAAAAATACAAAAAATTAGCCTGGTGTGGTGGCCACATGTCTGTAATCCCAGCTACTTGGGAGGCTGAGGTAGGAGAATCACTTGAACCCAGAAGGTGGAGGTTGCAGTGAGCCGGGCTCATGCCATTGCACTCCAGCCTGGGCAACAAGAGCAAGAGTCCATCTCAAAAAAATGAATAAATAAATAAAAATTTTTAAAAGTAAGAAAAAAAAGTATTTTATGTTTGTCTTCACTTTAATTTTTGTTAATTATTTCTTGGTATAAAGTTTCCATCTGGTATCATAATCCTGTCTAAAGCACTTCCTTCAGTATATTTTGTAGCATAGATCTGCTGGCAGTTGATTCTCTGAGATTTTCTCTTTCTTACAAATAAGTCATAATTTCACCTTTAGTTTTGAAAGACATTTTTATTGGATATAGATTTCTGGCTTTATAGTTTTTTCCCCCCTTTCAGTATTTTAAAGATGTCACTCTCTTGTCTTCTGAGTTGGAAGTTTCTGATGAGAAGTTTCCTTTTCTTTTTATATTTGTTCCAGTATTTGTAATACATCTTTTAACCTCTGACCACCCTTAGTATTTTCCCTTCATTTTTGGTTTTCAGTCATTTCACTATGATGTGTCTAGGTATGTGTTTGTGGTTTATTTTTGTTTTGTTGTTTTTTGGTTCTTGGATGTGGGAGGTTTTTATCTTGCTTAGGATTCTGTGAGAGTCTTGGATTTGTGGTTTGATTGCTTTCATTATTTTTGGAAAATTTCAGGCACTTTCTCTTCAAATACCTTTTCTTTTCCATTGTCTCTTTCTTCTAGATTCCAATTACATATATGTTAAATCATTTGAAATGGTTCCTTAGCTCTTGAATTGTTCTCTGCTGACCCCTCTGCTGCTGCTTTTTTTTTTCTGTTTTTTTTTTTTCTCTTAACTCTTTGAGTTTGAATAATTTCTCTTGATTTATTGTTAAGTTCACTGATTATTTGTTCAACTGTGTTGAGTAGTATTGGTGAGCTCATTAGAGGAATTCTTCATTTCAATATATTTTTTTCTAAACTTCTAGCATTTTCATTTGACTCTTAGAATTTCCATCTCTACTGAAATTCCCCATCTGTTCATGTGTGTTATCCATTTCTTCCACTAGAGCCTCGAACATAATTAATGATAATTATTGTAAAGTTCCTGTCTGGTTATTCCACAATCTAGGTCATCTCTGACTCTGGTTCCATAGATTGCTTTATCTCTCAGCAGTGGGTTTTTCCTGCTTTTGTGTGCTTCTTAAAATTTTTTAATTGAACAAGTCTCAATAGGGACTGAAGTACGTAGTGTTTATGTCTGGAAATGGGCTGCTGCTTCTGTTAGACCATTAGTGTGAGAGTTGATTTAATCTACTCAGGAGTCGAGGTGAATTCGAATTTTGTTGTTGTGGTTACCTTCAGTACACCACATGCTTCACATTCTCTAGACGTTGCTGTTGTTGCCTTGTGCTTAGGTTGGGAGCTGGGTGCTACGGGGTTATTCTCAGTGACATCCTCCAATTGTAGCTTTTAGCCATTTCTGCATGACTGTGCCTCAGAAGTGGTCTCTCCACGCATCTGCCTCCCCCAAGTGGCGGAATGCTGATGCTTGTTACTTGCTGCCAGGTTCCTAATGGAAGCTGTCCTGTTTTCGTGTTAGGCACACTGTGTGTATGGGGATCTCAGGGGTTGGGGCTTTGTCAGCATTCCTGCCTTTCTGAACTGTAGTGGTCAAACTCTCCTTTTATGTGTGATTGTTCTTAGGCAGGAGTCTCCCATCCTTTCGTCAGCAATAACAGACCTCTGCTTGGAATAGGGTCCTGGGTCCTGGACGGTTTTCTGCTTCTCCCCGAGGAATAGAGATCCTATTCTTCTACCCTTCTCTTAACTGGAGTTCTAGTAGAGCTTTGCCTGTCCCTTGAGGGTGACAGGATTTGCTGCCCTCCCCAATGGCTTTTGCCTTGAATAAAAGGGTCGCAAGAAGCAAGATTTCCGTGTTTCCCCAGCAGCCAGTGTCACCACCCGCAGGCCTACACCACTGTGGCTCTCTCCAGTCTCTGGCCTATTACCCAGTCTTCCCAGGGAGCACCCAGTAGAGACCTGCGGAAAAGCATTTGTAAGCGAGTGTGCATTTGTGTCTGTCGCTTGTGTCACTTACTCAAAGCTGACATGTTAACCCATGCTTGGTCTTTAACAGTCTGTAAACATTTTAGCTGATTTCTTCTTACCCACTTGTATGTTGCCCACCGCCTGCTCCTGTGCTTTACCAGGTAACACGTGTCCCCCACTTCTTGCTTTGCATCCTCACCTCACTAATGGGCTGAGGAAAAGTTACAATTTTATAATTTAACCTTTTCTCATTGGGTGGGAGTGACATTTTTTGCAACTTTTATATTGAAATTTAAATAGAACAACTGAACTGTTTTAGTAATCATAGATTTTAAATTCAGCAAAATGCATTTAGGAAAAAATTGGAGACATTAACAAACCTGAAATTAATGCATGCTGGGCTTAATACCGAGGTGATGGGTTGTTAGGTGTAACAAACCACCTTGGCACATGTTTACCTATGTCACAAACATGCACATCCTGCACCTGTACCCCAGAACTTAAAAAAAAATAAAATAAAATAATTTAAAGAAGAAATTTAGAGATTTTTAGAACATCGTCCATAATGTAATTGTGCAGGTAATCTTTACATTTTTGTACTTGATATTTTCCTACTTTTAGTTTCTTTACTGCTTGCTTCTCACCAGTGTTTGAAGAGTATGGTAGATGGACTAAATGTACTTTTTTATACTCCCAAGCCTAATGGCATTATCATTCATCCAGATGTTCACACCAGAAATCTGGGAAGCCAGACACCACATTTCCCTCACCTCTATCATCCAGGCCATCAGCAAGTTCTCCTAAATATTTCTCAGATTATTTTCAGTCCCATAAATTGAAAGTATGTAAATCCAGGCCTTAATTTATCTTTTTAAGTTTTTTATTATTTATTCATTTATTCTCATTATTTATTTATTTTCAATGGTGACATGGTCTCACTCCATTGTCCAGCTGAAGTGCAGTGGCACAAACATAGCTCACTGCAGCCTCAAACTGCTGGGCTCAAGCAACCCTCCTGCCTCAGCCTCCTGAGAAGCTTGGACTATGTATGTATGGGCTTATGCCACCACACCTGGCTAATCTCTTTGTACTCTTGAAATATTCTTATAGTCTCTTAATCTCTGTCCAGTCCCACTTTCCCATATCTACCAGAGTAATCTTTTTTATAGGAGATATGATTCTGTAACTTCTTTATTTAAAGTTTTTATTGGATCCCCATAATCTTCAATTTTCACAAAAATTCTCCATTCCTTAGGATCTATAAGCCTCCCCTCTCTTCACCAAAAATTACTCCGGTTCTAGCACACCACTGTAACTTACAACCTTATCTTTCCATATATTTTTGGTTTTAGTCAAACTCAGAGTTCTTGTAATTTCATATTCTCTATTATATATAATTTCATGATTTGAACATTGTGTTTTAGAGTAGTGGTTTCTTATTCTTGGGTGTACAGGAGCATAAGAAACGTTTAAACTTGGGAAACTTAAAAAAATTCCAGTGCCCAAGCTATATCCTAAACCAATTAAATCAGAATGTCTGGGGGTGGTATCAAGGCATCATCATTTATTTTAGGCTCTTCCAGGTGACTCCAACATACAACCAAGTCCCACCTCCCACTCCCCACTCTTATTGCACCTCCAACATGATTCTCTAATTTGTTTAAATCTTGTTAATTTTTTAAAAATTCATGTGTGGTGATGACTCTTCTTGGGACCTTTCTTAACAATCCACCCCCTTGCGCAGGGTTATGTACCCCATAGTGTCAGTTGCATACTGTACTCTGCAGTAGCTGAGGAATTAGAACATAATAGCATTGAAATATCATTAATTGAACACTCAAAGTGCCAACTCTTGATAATATGTGAAGGTACCTTGACTGTAATTTTCAATGGGGGATAGGACAGCCAGGCTTAGCTCAGGAGTCAGCAAACTTTTTTTGTAAATGCAGTAAATAGTCTACTTTTAGCAATAGTATTTTATTTTACTTAAATAGAAAATATAGTAAATGTTAATGTTTTTGGCTTCATGGGCCATGTAGTCTCTGTCACAACTACTCAGCAATGCCAGTGTAGCTTGAAAGTTGTCATAGACTATTACGAATGAGTGTGTTCTAATAAAACTATGAACACCGAAATTTGTGTTTCCTATGATTTTTATATGTCATGAATTATTGTTCTTTATGTATTTTTTCTTTTTCTTTTCTTTTCTTTTTTCTTTTTTCTTTTTTTCTTTTTTTTTTTGAGGCAGGGTTTCAGTCTATCACCCAGGCTGGGTAGTATGATCATGGCTCACTGCTGCAGCCTTGACCTCCCAGGCTCCAATGATTCTCCCATCTCAGCCTCCTGTGTAGTGAGGGATCACAGGAATGCACCAGTATGCCTGGCTAATGTTTTAATTTTTTGTATTTTTTGATTTTAAAAAATCATTTCAAAATCTAAAAACCATTCTCACAGACTCCACAGAGACAGGCTAGATGTGGCTCATGGGCTATATTTTGCCAGCCCCAATCTATATTGCACTTTTTCAAATTGTAAGTGTATCATCTCTCTGAAAGTCTGAATAAGTCCCCTATGTGGGACATGTCCCCAAATTCAGAAGTCACTGCTGTTAGAAAATGGGAGCAAATTCTACACCTTAGATTTGCTGGTATAACAAAAAGCTTGAACTAAACTAATTTGGACACAGATTATTTAAATATATAATATGGACCATTTCTATAAAGTAGAAAATGGTATTTTCAGCTTGATTTCTAGAATGTTGAGTATATAATAAGTTTTCAATGTTGACTTGCTAATGACTTTAGTAGAGAGATTAGATTCTCTGTTTTTGAGGATTGAAAAAATGGTTAGTCTAATGAGATAGGTTTTGTTGGATTTTTAAATAAACAGCTCTTATATAACTTTATCCTAGTGATTTCTGCCTCTACTGCATACCCAGTATGCAGTAGCTCTCATGAGCAGCTCAAGGTGAGAATCATTGATCTAGTAAAGCATCTTCTCCTTTGACAAAGAATGAGAGCCAGGCATAGTGGTACATGCCTGTAGTACTAGCTACTCAGGAGACCGAAGCAGGAAAATTATTTGAGCCCAGGAGTTTGAGTCCAGCCTGGGCAACATAGCAAGACTGCTAGCTCTTAAAAAGAAAAGAAAAATGAATTTCTAAAAATAGTATATTTGCAGTAAAAATTTGCATAAGATATTTCAGACTGGTTGTTTAAAACAGTAAAGAATGTATAAAATAGGACCATTCATCTTTTATCTCTAAAAGACAGCCATTGTTTGGTCTTCTTCCATTTGTTTATATGTTTTCTGTACAGATAGGAACAGGTACTTCTTTTAAACAAATAGGATTATATAATATGTACCTTTTTTTTTTTTACTTGTTTTTACTCAGTTAATATTTTTTAGACATCTAGAGAAATTCATTTCTCAAAAATAATTTTGTTGAGTATTAAAAACAAAAGCACAGAAGATAATTTTTTAGTGACTTGGTAACCAGAGCTGATGAGAGTTACAGATTGGAAGCAGAGCTATTTCTAGTATTGTTTGGAGTCTGGAACAGATCATAACTCTCCTGCCTTTTACCCCACCAAAAAGTAACACACTGCAACAATCCAGTCAAAATTAAAGTGAGGATTATTGTTAGTCTTGAGGGGGAAAGTTACAAAAGGAATTTCTGAGATATGTTCTGGAAGAAGGGATATTCCCTTCGAGAGAGTTATGGTGATTATAGGCATGTGATGCTTCCAAGTTTCGTTGTTTGTGTATTACATTTTTAAAATGTTTGTTTTATATATTTTTCAGCACTAGCAAAGTCTCTCTCTCGCTTCCTCCCTTCATTTTTGCCCAATTGCTAGAAGCTTGGATGAGGTGGGGTATGGGGGGAGACAGAAAACAGTGAGCCTCTGTGTGTTCACTTTAGCATAGACAGTTTAAGAAAAGGCTGTGGTAGTCCACTCCTGTCTTTTTACTAGGTGTTCTTCCCAGGGACTTGGGCATCTGCTTTTGCTCTAGTCCTTAGGATCCTGCAGTTCTCTTCACCTGAACTAATCCAGTAGGTTTTATGTATTTGCCGGTAGTGTTGGGACCTTAGACAGTTTTGCTTATCTAGAGTTGATCCAGATCTTTAGAGGTCCTGTTCACTCATGAGGTTATACTGATCTATCAGGTAATTCACAATAATAGTAATAACACAAAACCTAACATAACCGTAAATATTCTCGAGAGAGTTCATTTTTTTCATCATAAAGAGTATAATTTTTTGAAAGAGAGAAACATAAAAGTAAATCTGACATTAGGGTACTCTGTTCATGTTCAGTCTGATGAAGGAATAATCCTGGACTGGTCACTGGAGGACCATTTGAGATTCTGTTTGAATTTTGTGATTATTTTGATATCTTGGGGTTTTACAAAACAAACTGAAATTTTACTTTGCCTTATTTTAGGTAGGTTTATTGGTGCAGTCATAGCTACATATTCAGTAGTCAAACAATGTTTTTTTAAATACTGTCAGATAATCTCCTGTTCATAGTGTTAAATATCGTCAAGAAATTGTTTCCTTTAATTGTATTATAGAAACTTTTTAAAGTGGGCTTGTGATAAAAGGTAGATTGTTGACTTCTTCTATTGAAGAGTCTGGTTGTTGCAGAGCCTTTCCCTGTCTCAGAGTAAATTGAGAAAAGAGGTCCCTTGATGAAACATACACCCCCCATTACACTCCCTTATATTCTCACTTTTCTCACTTTCTTAGGTTCACTTTGGAAAACTACATCTTTTATTATGCAGATATCTGCTGAAGAAGTTGAGGTTTTTAAATTTTAGCGTATTTATTATAAATTGAAGCCCTTTTTTGAGAGTTATAGTCCGAAATACTGTTTCCCTGAATGCTGGTAAAGTCTCTAAAATGCAAGATTTGTCTATTTTTCTGTAATC
The DNA here is from genome assembly GCF_048565385.1 of Saimiri boliviensis. NCBI lineage: Eukaryota > Metazoa > Chordata > Mammalia > Primates > Cebidae > Saimiri > Saimiri boliviensis. The sequence continues at coordinate 149,711,206 of NC_133452.1, forward strand.
ACTAGCATCTATCTCTTACGCTATTGAGAAGCATGCATGGTAGTTTAATATACACTGTAAAATATATCAGATGTCTCTTATTTAAAATAATTTCAAATTGCCTGAGTGCATTCTATGTGCCAATTGTTTAAGAATTTGGCAGGCTAAGCTGATTTAAAAAAATCTTTCTATTCCCTCTTTCATTTTTTAAAATTAAACTTTTGAGACTATAAGAATCACAGTTGTAAGATGTAATAAATACATAGAGAGCACATGTACCCTTTATCAAGTTTACCCAATGGGAACATCTCGGATATCCACAGTATAATATCACAACCAGGATATTGACATTGATGTAATCCACCAATCTCATCCAGATTTTGCCAGGTATTTCTTGTACACTTGTACTCTTCTCCATATGTCTTTATTACTTTACAGTTTATTGCTTACATGTGTATCCATTGCTGTAGTCAAAGAACAAATCCATCACCACAAAGATTCCTCATGTTGCTTTTTAATAATCATACCCGTCCTCCGTTTTAAGGACTCTTTGTTTTGTTTTAAAATTCTTAGTCATTTATGGTCTTGATCTAATTATTCTTCAAATTTATAGCTATGCTTTTACATTTTTAAAAAAAATTGGTAAAAACATATCTGATGAAACATACTCACTGTTGTCTGGTCATGATAGCTCACACCTGTAATCCTAGCATTTTGGGAGGCCGAGGTAAGCAGATCACCTGAGGTCAGGAGTTCAAGACCAGTCTGGCCAGCATGGTGAAACCCCATCTCTACTAAAAATACAAAAATTAGCCAGGCATAGTGCCAGGCAGCTGTAATCCTAGCTACTTACTTGGGAGGCTCAGGCAGGAGAATTGCTTGAACCCAGGAGGTGGAGGTTGCAGTGAGCTGAGATCACTGCACTCCAGCACCATCACCCACCCCCCCAAAAAAAGGTACTCACTGTTTTATCCACCCTCACATAGATCACTTCTATGATAAGTGATGTCTGGTTTTTTTTTTTTCCCCCACACCAAGCAATTCTCTAGGATACCAACTGGGTGTCCTACAGTTTAATTCAGTTCTGTTGTCTGTCTGGTATTGGCATCCAGTCCCACAAGTTAAAGGCACAGTCCTAGAAATGAGTCCCATTTAGACATCAGTAGAAAGTCTGAGCTTACCGTATTTCTGACTGGCTGTAAGTCAGGGGTTCCCATTGACCCCTCCTTGAGGTTTCATCATTTGCTAGAACAGCTCATAGAACTAAAGGAGGCCAGGCGTGGTGGCTCATGCCTGTAATCCCAGCACTTTGGGGGCCTAAGGCGGGCAGATCACGAGTTCAGGAGTTCCAGACCAGCCTGGCCAACATGGCAAAACTGCGTATATGCTAAAAATACAAAAATTAGCCCGGTGTGGTGGCAGGCACCTGTAATCCCAGTTACTCGGGATGCTAAGGCAGGAGAATCACTGGAACCTGGGAGGTGGAGGTTGCAGTGAGCTGAGATCATGCCATTGCACTTCAACCTGGGCGACAAGAGCAAGACTTTATCTCATGGGGGAGAACCTCAAGGAAACACTTCACTGGTTATGGTTACTGGTTGATTATAAAGGTTACAACCTGAGGCCACGTGTGGTAGTTCTCACCTGTAATCCCAGCATTTTGGGAGGCTGAGGCAGGAAAATCACTTGAGGCCAGGAGTTCTAGACCAGCCTGGGCAACACACACATATCCTGTCTCTACAAAAAATATTTTTAAAAAACTAGCCAGGCACGGTGGCCCACATGTGTAGTCCTAGCTACTGGGAAGACCGAGGCAGGAAGATTACTTGATCCCAGGAGATGGTGGCTGTGGTGAGTTGTGGTCATGCCACTGTACTTCAGCCTGGGCAATGGAGCAAGACTCTGCCTCAAAAAAAAAAAAAAAGAATCATATGGTGTTCATTCGCGATGGTTTATTTCATTTACCATAATGTCCTCAAGGTCCTTTTGTGTTGTAGCATGGGACAAGATTTCCTTCCTTCCCTTTTAAAACTGAATAATTTTCCATTGTATATGTACCATGTTTTGTTTATCCATTTAGGGACTCTTGAGTTGCTACCACCTCTTGGCTATTGTGAATAATACTGGTAAACATGGGTGTGCCAATATCTCTTTGAGATTCTGCTTTTAGTTTTTTTGGACATATACCCAGAAAGTGGAATTGTTGGATCATATGGTAGTTCTGATTTGAATTTTTTTGGGGAATCTCCATACTATTTTCCACAGCAGCTGCATCATTTTACATTCCTACCAACAGTGTATATCCATATTTAATGATACTTGGATACATAGGTTTTGATTCATCCATTTTAACTCTATTTATTTAATGACTATTTTATTGACTTTTCTTTTGCAATTGATGGTGAATACCTAGCCCAAATGACAGATGAAATAAATACTTTGTATTAGAGAATGTTTGCATATCAAGGATGATCCTCAAGGCAGCTCTTTCAGGTGTAAGTGAGAGAATTCCTACCTGAACTAGTTTAAGTAAAAAGAGGAATTTTATTACAAGGGAACTGGGATGTTACATTGAATCTAAGGATGGTAATGTGTCAGGGCCTTAGAAATCACTGGTTAAGAGACTTGATTCCCTCTTGTCTTTGATGGATCTTTTTCCTTCTTGTACTCTGGCTTTCATCATGCGATGATGACATAGCTTCACGAATCTTGAGCCTTTCAGCTTCAGCTCCCTAAAGAGCAAGGACACTTAGTTGGTCCCAATCCAGAAGTCCCAGGGCGAGGGAACAATTGGCCCAGCTTGGATCCATTGCCCTTCTTTTGTACCTCACTGCAGTATGATCGGGAAGAAGGAGTCAGTGCAAAGACATCTGTGGGAACTATATGGAGTGACTAGGAGGCAGTGGGGTGGTCAGAAGGAAAGGGAATGAATGTGAAAGAGAATGAAAAGTGTGGTGCTTGTCCACTGTCTCTCAGTTGAGGTCACACTGGGGAGATAATACTAGAACTTAAAAAGTTCTGGATGAGGAACACTAAGATGACTAGAGGCAATTTTTTTTTAATCTGACTGATTTTTTTAGTACAAGTTCAGGGTCACAGGAGAAATTTTAAAAAGTCATAAAAGGTAAAAATCATTCACTGGTTTCTGGAATGATCTGAATTAGGAGGTAGTTTTTTTAAAATCTTAACACTGCTATTTAGGGCAGAAAATAAAAGATTCTATCTCAGATAGTAATTAACTTTTATAATTTATTCTAAGAAGTTTACAAATATATCAGGGGTTTAATATAAAATTGATGGATGATAGCTACATAATAGGTACATTTAGAAGAAATTAGAGTATAGTGTTAACCTTTTGAAGCCATGGAAGGAATTATTTCCCTATCAGGCATCAGCGATGATGATAAACCTTATAATGCATTCAGTGCTCATTGTGTCAGGCACTGTGTGAGGCATTTTTCTATGTATTATGTCATTTAACCTCCCAAACCATAGATACTCCCTATTTGCTAAACTTAATTTTCTAAGTTGTAATTCAACAGGTGGTTAACACTTTGCTTTTCCTTTCAGAGATGTGGTACTGGATCTTCCTCTGGGCTCTCTTCTCTTCTCTGTTTGTCCATGGTGCTGCAGGAGTGTTGATGTTTGTGATGCTGCAGAGGCATAGGCAGGGAAGAGTCATCTCCGTCATTGCAGTCAGCATTGGATTTCTGGCTTCCGTAACTGGAGCGATGATTACCAGTAAGTTGATTTTGTTTTGTTTAAGGATGTAAGTTTGTATGCACTTGCCATTTTGGTAGCTGTATTCTTACTATAAATGTAACATTAGTGAGATCTTTTATGTAGAATATTTTTCAACACTTTACACACTCCACATAGAAGGTAAAAATGAGCTGATTTATTCATTGAACAGATAGTCGTCGTAATTCTGCTGTGTGAACAGTCCTTTTACAAGGTTTTGTGGGAAATAGAAAAATTCGTAAAAATTGGCAAGAGGCCAGTTCAATGGGAAAATTCACAGTGATTGTAGTTATCTGCTTTAAAGTTGCTCACTCTCTAGGAAAAAGGAAAGGCATAAAAGTATGACAGTGATAATTATCATTAAAAAAGCAAGAGTATAGCCCTCAGGTCCTTACTGTCATCTCTCTCTGACTACAAAATCAAATTGCACTTTCTTCTTATGCGTGCATTATTATGGCCTACTAGAAATGAGCTGTGCTAGTGTGTCCTCTAGTGCTTTGCAGTTTCCTGCCGTGCTGCCTCATGAGCGTTTTCAGACAAGTTTTCAGGTTCATTCCCTCTGGCCTTCTCTGCCTAACAGTGTACTTAGGCCCCAACTCCAGCCTTGACTTCAAAGAATTAGTTATGGTTATATCATTGGCAGAAGGTATCCAAGTTACCAGCAGCCAGTCCATACAGGTCTGCAGCAGCCTCAATTCTTACCTCCTCAGAAGAAAGAATTCAACTGAGGGGGTGTAAGACAGAAAAAGAGACCAAGGCAAGTTGCAGAGCAGGAGTGGAATTTAAAAGCTTTAAGGAAAGAAAGTACACTTGGAAGAGACCCAAGTGGGCACTTTTGAGGTCAATTGCCCCATTTAACCTTGGTCCTGGGACTTGCTGGCCCACTTCCAGTGTCTTGCACCCCTCTTTCCTCATTCTTCTTTAGGGTGAGCTGCCAGCATGCGTGGTGCCCTCCTTACACTTGGGAGGCAAGTATGCACAGTGCGTTTAAGAAGTTGTATGCATGCTCACCTGAGGCTTTCTTCTCTTTTCCAGTGTAATGCCCCCGAAGATCCTACTCCATCATTTTGTCTCTTAATGAGCATGCTCAAGCCCACTTGGCCATTTCCTGAGATTTTATTGGACGCTACTGGTTACCAATTTCAAGTGTTTTTATTTATTGGGAAATTGCCTCTTCCTGGTGCCAGTGATCATTTCAGTGTGACAACTGCCGGACCATCACCTGATGGTCACCTGACATTCCTGCTGGGTAGAGAGAGCCCTCTCCTGCCCCACTCCTGACTACCTACTACTCTTAACAATTTCTGCAGCTGCTGGTTGAGCAGAGCTTAGGTGTGCACTCTGTTGAGACTGGAGTGTGCCACGTTTGCTTGCTTGCTTAGTGTGGTTGTGCCAGAAACTGGCTGCTTCTCTGTACTGCTATTGATTCTTCGACTGCCAATGCAGAGAAGTGTCTATTGCCCTTTGCATCTGGCCTATTCCCTTATGTCAGGGGCAACTCACTGCTACTACTGGGTCTGTTTTGGGACTCATTGGGCAGTTTCTTCTTCCTTTCTAGTTGATTCTTGCCTCAGAGATAGGAAGGAAGCCTTATCTTTATAATACCAACATTCCCTTTTTCACCCTTTCCAGAGTGATTGGCATCCTTTGTCTTGAGAGGAAACCCCTGCCCCCATGTCCCTGGGTATGTCCTATGGCACTAATAAAACGATCATAAAATGCTTGTGGGAAATGGGGAGGAGTCTGGTTTCTTTATCCTTCAATTGCTTTTTTTTTTTCCTGTGTTATCCTGTGTTGTTTTTATAGTTGCTTTTGTTGTTTCTGCATTCAACCTCTAACTTTATCATATGGTACCTCATATGCTTTGTCATAGACAGGGTTTGAAATAGGTACTCAGGTTTAATTAAAGCACATGGTCTGCATAGTAGGAGTAGTAGCAGATTCAGCAGGAAAAGTAGAATGGAGCCAGATTCCAGAGGGTCTTGTAAAGCTATCTGGGAAGTTTGGGCTTTTTTTTCTGCAGGCCATGGAAAACAAATGGATATTTTTGAATGCAGTTGGCAAGGGACAAAGCAGTTCAGTGGGAAATTTTGTTTTCTTGTTGAATATAGAATTAAGGTAAAGAAACAAGAGAAACCCCTGAAAGAGCAGGGACCTGATCTATCTTTATTACTGTGTGATCCCCCAAAATAAAACAGTACCTAAAACATAATTGATACTCAAAACATACAGGTGCGATGGATGGAAGGAGAGAGAGAGAGAGGAAGAGAGGGAGGAAAGTAAAGAAAGAAGAGGGGGTAGGGAGAGAGAATAAAGGAGAAGGAAGAGGAATTAAGAGGCATTAACTGTAATCTAAACTTGAGGCCAGGTTCTGAACTACAGTAATGGCTGTAGGTCGGGAAGGAAGGAGTTAATGTAAGAACTATACAAAAGACAAAAATCTAAATTAGTTATTTAGTGTGTTGGCATACAAAGAGATACGAAAGGGGCTGCCAGTAGTTTTTGAAATGGTCACTAATGTAATTGTGGAACCATGAACAGAGGAGGAAGGAAGAAGAAACAGCTTGTTTGGAAGTTTAAGTGGTATGTGTGTGTGTATGTGTGTGTGTGTGTATATGTATATATATATATATACATATACACACACATACATATAAGTATTTATTGGCATGCATTATTGCAAAACTTTAAAGAGAGCATGAGAAATGGAATTCTTCCATTTATCTCTGATGATATGTGTGTATATATAACCCATTTTTAGTTCAGTCAAGTATAAAATAAGCCAGTGATTTTAGAAACTGCCATGTTATATTTTTCAATCCTTAAAAATATAAGTCTGACACAATTTCAAGTAAACATTTGTGTCCATATTAGCAATAAAACATTTAATTTTTTTCTGGCTAATTATCTGACCTGCAAACACGTGAATTAGGAAAACTAGCCAAGATGAATAGTTGGTTATATTTATTTTCTTAATATGAGTTGTGAATGCTAGTGTACTCATAGCTGTATATTCAGTTCAGTTATTGATTGCCAGATAATCTATATTCAATAAGATGCTGCCTGAATATAATTACATATTCATTATATCTTGCTATTTTGTGTATTTTATTTTGAAACTAGAGTGATTTTTCATTTAATATTGTTAGTTAATACCAGAATAGGGAGAAAATTGTTTCTATATAATGTCTAATTTTAGCTGTTTAATTTTAGCCAGTCTAAGGGTATAAAGTAAGTTCTTGTTGTTGGTTTAATTTGCATTTCTGTGATTATTAATGAGTTTGAGCATCTCTTCCTATGTTTATTATGTATATTGGAAAGAGAAGATGAATCGACTGCTGGCAAACTAAGAAAAAAGGGTTAAGGCGGAAGAGTAAAATACAGAGCATAATAGAAGAAATAACTAAATCTCAATAATACAGAGAATTATAAAAATAAAATATTTTATAAAATAAAATAGAATTATAAAAATATAAAATGTCAAAATTGGCATAAGGGGAATTAGAAATATGAGTAGGAAAATAATTTTTATTTCCAATTGCAATATTAAAGATCCTTCTTCCAAAAAACTCCAGGCCCAAAAACGTTTACAGAAGAGTTCTACCAAACTTTCAAGAACACCTAGTTTATATTTGATTCAAGTTACCGCAGAAGAAGAAAGAGTAAAAGCTGTGCACAGTTTATTTGCAGAGGTCATTGCAATCTTGTTGCTAAACAAGATGAGCACTACACTAGAACCTTAGGAATGCTATTCTTGGAATGCAAAGATAATTAAGTATCAGAAATGAGTGCAGCTGCATTTCAATAAAGCATTATTGATGGACACTAAAATCTGAATTTCATAATTTTCATGTATCATGAAATGTTACTCTCTAGATTTTAAAAAATCACTTAAAAATGTGAAATCTATTCTTAGCCTCCATGCTGTACAAAATAGGTAGGTGGGCCATATTTGTGGATTGTAGTTTGACAACCCTGATCTACTGTGCAAACTGATAAGAACACATTATTAAAACTAATACTTCCCTTAACCTTGTTCTATTTTTTTTGTTCGTTTTTCTACCCATAGCTTTTTGTGTCTCTTCACCCTTAACCTTTATCATATGTTTGCTTTCTTTTTCTTTTTCTTTTTCCTTTTCCATTTTAGAGATAGGGTCTGGCTCTGCTGCCCAGGCTGGAGTGCAGTAGCACACTCATACCTCATTGCACCTTTGAACTTCTGAGCTCCAGTGATCCTCCCAACCCAGCCCCCTGAGTAGCTAGGACTACAGGCTATTATTTGCTTTCTGTCAGAAAATATGCAGGGCTTTTTATTGGTATGCCCATCTGCAGGCACTTAATGTTTGTGTGTCAATGTTTTCTGTCTGCTGATGACTCCTATTCCCCTTCATCCTTGTAGTTTTGTATCTTTTACTCACCTTCAGATATCTCAGCAGTATTGCTTTCTTCACTTCATTTGGGATCTTTCCTTATTTCTACTTGATTATGTTTGCTACTGTTCATGGTGGCAGATCCACATGTGTTCTTTATTTCAAGCACCCTATCCCACTTCTCTGCATGCCTGCATATATTAGCCTCAAAATCACTGTGAAAATAAAGATCTTAATGTACTTTTTCAACTAGCTGTTGTTCAGCAAGATACCCTAAGGAGAGTGAAAACTAAAGAACAAACTGGGGTAAGATATTTGTTAAAAAAAATATCACTTTATATAATTGTAAAATGATTAATATCTAGACTGTATATTTTTTTAAAGACCCTATGACTCAAGTAATAAAAAGACAACCCAGTAGAAAAATGGATTAAAGACTTAAACATTTCATAGAAGTAGAAACCCTAATGGCTAATAATATGTGAAGAGAAACTCAATCACATTAATTGTCAAGGATTTGCAAATTAATCAGATAGATAATATCTCTTACCCACTAGATTGGCAAAAAAAGTAAAAAAAAACACACACACACAAATGGATATTGCCTGCCTCTGAGGATATGGAGTAACTGAAATACACATTGGTACAACTAATTTGGAAAAATAATTTGGCACTATCTAGTCAAGTTGAAAAGGCCTATACCGTAGGGCTGAGCAATTCTGCTTTTACCCAGGGATCATGGAGAAACTCTTGACTGTATGTGTGTGCTAGGGGTGTGGACAAGAACATTCACAGGAGTAGTGTTTGTGATTGTAAAGCATTGAAAACAAAGAAATGTCGTTGGCCATAGAATGGATAAATAAGTTGTGATATATTCATACTTGGAATTCCTTATGGCAGTGAAAATGAATAAGTTATAGCTGCATACAAAAAATATAGTTATTTCCTACTACATTCCATAATATATTTATGATCTGCTATTTTAAATTAAGAATTTATTGAACTTGTTCATTGTATACCAATATTGTTTGAAACATAGGATTGAAAGATAACCTGGCATTTAAAATGAAATATCTTTCATATCCTGACGTTTAAGATGAAAGTTTCTTGGAATTTTAGGGACGTTTTAGGCAAGTTAGGTATAGAAATTGTTACATTTAAAAAATTTTATTATGTGAGTACTGTATGATTATATTCATTGTGTAAAACTGAAAACATTATAAATAAAGCAAAGTCCCTTTTGACCAACACTCTCTAACTAGTACTCTTCTCAAAAGTAATCCCTGTTTTCAATTTGGCATGTATCCACCAGATTTTTGTTGATGCATTACATTCACTCGTACATACATTGATACATACATGCATGCATACACATACACTTTAATATGTATGTACTAGTAAAGAATACATGTTGTTTTATGTTTTATTTTCTTTGTTACAGAAATCATGTGTCTAAGTTATTTTAGTTCATATAGAGCTGTATTTTCCTTTTGAAATTGTATGGGTTCATGATAACGGACCTCATAGTTTATCTCCATCTGATGGTGGACATATGTTTTGTTTTTGTTTGATTACAGAATTGCTGTATTGATTACTATATGCATGCTTATGCATGCTGCATATGTGTGTGTTTATATTCTAAATACTAATCATCAATTTGTTTTACACATAGCAAATGTTTTTCTAGTCTTGATGTGAAACCTTTATGGGTTTTACTCTTTTTTTGTGGTCTTAAGAAGATCTCTTTTCCTAGGATCATAAACATAATTCTCTTACATTTTAAAGTTTAGATTTGTACTTTTGTTTTTAACATTTAGTTATTTAATCCATCTGAAATTTATTTTGGGGGATGGTGTGAAGTAGGGACCTAAATTTATTTTTTTTGAAATGGCTACCAGTTGTTCTACTACTGTTTATTGGATGGTGAATCACCGATTGGAATTATCTTTATCATTTACTACTACGATGATTACTAGCCAGAATTTGCTGTGTACATACTAGGATCATCTACTATTTTAAGCACTTGACAAGTATTGTCTCTTAATCTTCATGCCCACCCATTTTGTGGTTGAGTAAGCAAGGCATGGGAGGCTAAGTGATTGCCCAGTGTGACACAGTTGCTAAGTAGTAGAGCTTGGATTTTAATCCAGGAGTCTAGCTCCAGAACCCAGGCTCTTCACCTTAGGTAAGCCTGGAAAGTTTGAATTGACACATTTGTTTGCCATTTTGCAGGCAGCCTGGATAGTAATTGCTTCGATTTTCCCCTTCTTGGATCATGATGGAAAACTTAGTATCAGAGGGATGGAGGCCAAATTGTGGTTTTTAAAATTGAAGATAGTCATGTAAATCCAGGGTGAATCCAAAGAAAAACGGAGTATTAGTCAGGCTTATTTTAACATAATTTATGATAACAAAGGTAAAGGATACTTAATGTTTTTAAAGAATGTCATCCAATTCTAAAATTTGGATATGTGACCAATTATACAAGTTATTTTATTATTTGATTAAGTAAATGTTGATGCTACTAGGAGTTTAGAGATGCTTATCACCTACTTTATTATTTTTGGAATTCTTTGTTCTCATTTTCACTTAGTATAAGTATGAAGCGATAGAATGATTTTGGGAATTATAGCCAGACTAACCTGGATTGAAATCCCAGCTCTTGCACTTGCTATATTTCCTGGGGCTAGTTACTGAACCTCTCTGAACCTGTTTTTTTCATCTTTAAATTAGGTGATAATACTGAGGGGGTGGTATGATATTTAAATATGATAATATTTGTAAAGGTCCTAGCAAGATACATACTATATGGTAAGTACACTAATTTCTTTTTATTTTAAAACATATGTTAAAGTTCTTGGGTTAGGTTAATAATTTGCTTTTCCTGTTTACATCTCTTATAGAGCAATACAATTACTTTTATTTGGAAGATTTTGAGTAAAGTACAAAGAATTAATCTTTAGCTATTTTTTTTCTAAGTTGACAAGTAAAAATTGTATCCTAATTTTCATGACTAGTTTCCAATCTTAATTGTAATTGTCAGTTCAGTGTCTTCAGATAACTTATCTTCCTATGTTCTTTTATTTAACCATTTTAGGATATGTAGACAGTTTTACTAAGAAAATAGTTTTCAGACCGGCCAGGCACAGTGGCTCATGCCTGTACTCCCAGCACTTAGAGAGGCTGAGGCAGGCGGCTCATGAGGTCAAGAGTTTGAGACCAGCCTGACCAACATGGTGAAACCCCGTCTCTACTAACAATATAAACTTTAGCCGGGGATGGTGGCACACACCTGTAAACCCAACCACTCAGGAAGCTGAGGCAGGAGAATCACTTGAACCTGAGAGGCAGAGGTTGCAGTGAGCCGAGATCACGCCACTACACTCAGCCTGGGCAACAGAGTAAGACTCCGTTTCAGAAAAAAAAAAGATAGTTTTCAGGCCATCTCAATTTGTGAGACATCATATTATAATGTAAATGTTACCTCCTTTATGGTTCCTACATGTACTTTTAAAGTTAGCCACTTAGATACCACATCATTAGGGATGTTCTGTGAAGATCAGATGGGTACTGAGGTTCCTCATATGCTGAGATTCTCCTATTCTTGGAAGTGTACATTACCTAAAGAACCTCCCTAGAATAGATATCAAGTTCATTTTCCATTCTTATTAGATGTCAAGATACTAATCTCCAAATAACTTAGAGTTGGATGCTTTATTTAAAAAGCAATGAACTATTTTATATGGTAGATTGTGAGATGGATTAGTCAGGTGTTATAGTTTACATGACATTTAAGAATTCATTTTATTCAAAAAAGATACCTTTAATATTAAAATATTAATAATTTGGAAATTACATTATTTTTCTGCATTATGATTTATAATTATCAGTATGTTATGTTTACAAAAATGCTACAGAGGTCTAGCTAATTGAATGCCCAGATGAGAGGTTGCAATAATGAATTATTAATTTTTTATGAACACATTTACTGTCAAGTATGCAGCATATACCATAAAGGTATCTTTTGATTGAATAGAAAAGTCTGATTTTCAAATAAGTGACTAAATATATTATGGTTAAGTTGTGACTTTCACCAATCACAGGGAAACTTTTTCATAGAAAGTGGATAAAATGAGAAAGATGATGACTTAATGTTGTTTTGAGGAATGAAAAGAGCTCTTAAGGTGCAGCTACGCAGTGTGTTATAAAGTGAGTGAATGTGTCCCTTCATTTCTCCTTAGGTGCAGCAGTAGCGGGCATTTACAGAGTAGCTGGGAAGAACATGGCCCCTTTGGAAGCACTGGTATGGGGTGTTGGACAGACTGTATTGACATTAATCATCTCCTTTTCAAGGATCCTCGCTACACTTTGAGGTTTCTGTGAGAATGTCTTACTTCATATAAGGAAACAGATGTACAGATTCCCTGAAAACGGCATTGTTAAAAGTGGAAATGAAGTTGCGCAAGAATGTGGACTGAGCAGGTCAAAGCATAAGGAAGACCTTGAGCTGTGTGGAAAGATTGCCCTCTGGTGTTCAAGTGATTGCACTACCGCACTGCACCTTATGTGCCTCTGTCCCAGGCAAGGTGCATTAAGACACTATGTAAAGTTACGAGAAAAAGCACCTTGTTTAGCTGCCTATCAGGTTAACATTGGTGTTGAAATCATCGTTTTTAACAGTGTTGTGTTAAGTTACAGGGATGTTTCGAGGTATTGATATATGTGCCAAACTCTTTTCTTTTTGTTAACATTGATCATGTGACAATTTGCAAGTGTAGATGTAGCTGAGTGCTGTGAACATATTTGACATGAATTCAGGTAATGTACTAAGATTTTTGTTCTGTAACACTAAATCCCGTATGAGTGCTAAATACCGAATTGTTTAATATGAGAGATTAATTGGTTTTTAATGTTGCACATTTCTGGGATTTAGGGCTTCACTTGTTTAGGTATTTTTTAATTGATGTGTAAGATAAGTCTTCTTAATGGAAGACTAGCTCAAATGTTTTAAGAATTCAGAGTGGCTCTATAGGGTGCATACTTTTCACTAACTTAAATAACAGTTTCCCTCATGCATAAATACTCTATACAAATTCAGAAACTTTAAGGGTCATACACATCGATTGTAGTTTGTGTGTCATAAAAATATAAATTTTCTTAAAAATTTTGTAAGAAAAATAGTCTGAAATGCATGTTGCATTCTTTGACCCTTCTAAAGAAAGTTTTTGCCTCGTATCTCATGGACAAAACATCTTTATAACTAGTATCTCAGTGGGATTATATTACATGTTGCATATATCTTGATTTTTGACAAAACATAAACAGTCTTTCATTCTGGAGTATTAACTGTTTTTAGAGAGTGGCCTAAATTAGGCTCTGGAAATAAAGACCTCATTTGTAGATAAGTAACAAGTAAGTTATATAGGAAGAGTAATAACTGTTCTTTGGATATATGGTAACATCATAATTTTGCTAAGTAAAAACTGGGAAATATAGTAGGTAATTTTAATGTTTGGCAGTTAGTCTCAGCATATCAACGCAGTATTGAACGTGTATTTGAGTAATTTATTTCAGTTGTTCAGTTCTTGATTTATGATACTATGATTTAAGTTTAAGTTTACTGGAAGAATCAGTGAGGGCATGTATTAAAGTGGAAATGTCCTTTATATAAAACATTTTAAGAGGTTTTGGCAATATGTAATTGCAAGAGTATAGGAAGTGGGGTTGAACTGGTCTTCCAATGAGATTTTTTTGGCACCAGATAAAGTTGTCATATGCTTACTCAAAGTAGGAGCCATTGCAGAGAATATGAAGTTAAGGATAATTTTTAAAAATCTGGTAACCTTGCTGTTTAATCCAATTTGGCATAAAAGTAGGCTTCTCTAATACCCCATTCAAATTTAAGAACTGTGTTACCTGCATCACTTCTTCTCTACCCAGAAGCAGAATATATCCACAACTTATCCATGAGAAGTTGGGGAAGCAGTACTTTTACCAGTTTACCATTATGAATGGCAAAGCAGTATGTATTTGACAGTAAATCATCAATTGACATTCTCTAGAATTTTTTTAAATTACCTTTTGCAGTTGCATTGCAATTGCAAGTTTGGGGGATTTACTATCACTGTGGCTTGGAAATTTGTTTTAAAAAAAAACAATAAGCAACTATGCATGGATCTTTGAATAAATCTTAAAATTGATTCTTTTTATTATGTACAAGCCTGAAATTGTTTTCATGTGTTCTTTATGTTCCTGATGTTTTTACAAATTAAATTTAGGCATAACTTTTCCAAGTCAATCTGATTTTTTCTTTTCTGCTAGACCTGAATTGTTTTCTTCCTTTACTTTGGCTATTCTGTCAAAAATTTAAAGCATTCATGTTCTTCCAGAGGAATTACCAATAGTATGTGGAAATTGTTTCAGATCTACAGAATGAATACTTATTTTAACACATGGTTATTTTATGATTTAAGAAAGTTATGGTAAAGTAATAAATGGAGCATGATTCATAATCCAAAATTAACCAGAAAATAACTTGGATACATTAAATGTACTAATGTGTGGACCAAAGAGTTAACTCTTGTTTTTACTCTAGAATGAAAGTATAATTGAATGGTTAATAATTAGTTTGTATGTAGAGTGTCCTGCAGTTATCTCATTATCAAGTTGCTTTACGTTATGAATTGTGTGTGTATACTTTTAATTTTAGTGGTTATTTTTGGGTTCTTTGCTGTTTTCAGTTACTTCCATCAGGATTTTGTGCAGCGTCACTCTTGATGTTTTGAGATGCAGTTGAGTAGTGTGAATTTATGAATTGTCTTAATAGCTGTTTATATGCTGAGATTTTAAAAAAGTTAATAGCTTTCCTATAGACACAAGAAATGTTTAATGATATATATATACACACACAGATATGTATATCATTATATACGTATATAGAGTGCTGCTATATATGAATACAGTTTACTTGGAAAGCTTTTTTTTCAATGAACACTTTCATGTTCTAGTGGAAAATTTGTTCAGTGTAATGATCTTTTAAATAGGTTTGAGGATGTTTGAGAATTTTGAATTTTGGGAAAATTGTCTTCACTTAATAGAGCTGGAAACCCTTGTTTGGGACATGACAAAAGCCCTTATTGATGTATTTGGGTTATACTTTGTTAAAATTTATATGTGATTTAGCAGTAAATTTTCTTTGTGACAAATACAAGGAGGGAGGGAGGATTCTTTATAGTGGACACTCCTTTATTTTAAAATGTTTAATAAAATATTGCTAATAGTGAAAATAGTTCCCCAAAGAAAGAACTCATATGTGCCCAAAATAATAATTATTTATCACACTGATTAAAAATACCCATAGATCACAGCTAGTCAGGGAGCCTCAGATAAACTACAAATAATGCTTAAAACTTTAAAAGAAGAAGAACAGGTGGTCTTTTCCATGGCACAGTTCCAAGGTAATACCCTATCTTGCCTAGGATAAGCAAAGTCCTAAATGATGGCTATATTCAGGGCTTGTGGCTGCATTATTATTCTTTTAGATCTTAATGTTTACCAAACAGTGTTACAGTTTATTACCCAATACACTTTTTTTAGTATTTATAGCATACATTTCCACTGCTCAAAAAAGTGTAAGGGTTTTCTTTATACTTTAAATGACAGAAATAAAGAAATAAGTTGGCTTGTATATCTTGTATTTGTGATATAAGGAACGGGGATAATTTAAAATCACAGAATGTTGTGGAAAAAGTCTTCAAAGAATCTCTAATGAAAAAAGTGGGGCTGCCGTATCATGTACCCAGCTGCCACTCACACACCAAATAATTTAATTTCGTAGACACTTCTTGTGGATCCGCTGTGTAAAGTGCTGTACTAAGCATTTTCCCTCGTAATAACAAGAATCACCACAATGGGATTCTTGATCTTGAGTCCACCAAGAGCTAGCAAGATAATTTTAAATTCTAAAAAGTTTGGGACAACATTTTGCTTCCTGATTTTAGTTGAGAGTTAGCCTGTTTTATCCCTCCAGATTCTCAGTTTCCTGGTTCATCCACTAAATAGAATTTCCATAACTGAGATATCATGGCTGTGACATAGTGAAGAGAATACTAGCCAGCAACACAGATTGAATTAAGACTCTGTCACTTGTCAACTTTTTGACCTTGAGCAAACCATTTAACCTCTCTGAGCCTCAGTTCATACTCTGTAAAATGTGACTAATACTTCATGTAGTTATTGTGAGGATTATGTGAGATTGTTTATGAATGGCAAAGCAGTATGTATTTAACAGTAAATGATCAAAGGATAATCTCTAGAATTTTTAAAAATTGTATTTTGTAATTGCATTAACAATTGAGTATGTTGTTTTGTAAAATTCAATTTTCTTTTACTTCTATATTTTCCTTATATATATTTTAGGAAAGAAACTAAAAACATTCTCTTATAATCTTGCTTCATCTCCTCTTCACCTTTTCTTTTTAAAATCAGCAGATCTTTAAGATCCTTTTATGAATTTGTGCTGGTAGAAATGGCCAGTGCAAGTGGGACTAAATTAGTTCTGTTGACCACAGGTTAAAATAGAAAAAGGGTAGAAAGGTAGTCAGCCTTTACTTCTTTACCTCATCCCACTTACTTCCCTTGGATTTATTCTGCCATTTTGATTCATTGACTTTCTGCTATTTGCAAATTACTCTTCTTGAAAAGTAAGAGAATATAGCCCCTCTGCCTTCTATATGTCTGTTTCTTCTACCAGCCCTGGGCATTTGGCTCTACAGTACAGTACCAATTCTTTAGAAAAATGGAAGGATATTCAGTATCTACCAAGTTCTTTCTTCCACGGGCCAAGGGTGCTTTAAGCCCTAGATGTTATTTTATTTTTTTAACTTTACCATTATTTTAAATTTATGTCCATCATATAGTTCAAGGAGTAATGAGATGCCTGGAGCAATTTCTGAAATCTCAAACCACTTCACTCTTGACACTACAGATTTTCCTCTCAGTCTCAATCAGAATCTCTGCAGTCATTATTTGTTTTTAAGATGTGAGGAATGAGGAAAATTACTGAAGAAATTCTAGCAGATTGAGATTGCAGATAAATTTGGCAACACTTGTTGGGTAACTGGGTAAATTACTATTTCTTTTAATAATTGAGGTGAAACTCTCAATGGCTAAAATGGACCAATAATCAAATGGTTTTATAATCTTTCTTAGCTTTCCTGTTCTTGTTATAACATCTTGGAAGAAGACTCTTCAGGATAAAAAGGACACTATTTGATTAAAAATTATAATACTTGGAGAGGTAACACACAAAAACAACATATTTGATGAAGCACCCTACATCCTTTGAACACAGTTTCAACCCTTTTGTTAGTACTATAAACTACACTGGATGAGTATGTATACTGCATGTTTACACATGCTGTGTTTCTTTACTTGTGAGGCTTCACTGACCACTGTGTGTTCTCAAATTGCATTACGATTTCATGTGTGTGATAACAGCTTTGCTCTTCTCACTAAGGAGTGCTGTTCTGTGTAGGTGGTACAGTGTTAAGAAGGTTGCTGAATTAGTTATCTACAAAGGTATCTGTGAACTGGGGGGAAATAATGCTTAATATCTGAAGTATTTTTAGTAAATGAGATACATCAGATAATACTTTACTAAATTAGTGGAAACACATTTCTGAGTGAACTGAACTATGAACTATAATCATCTCTTACCCTGACTTTAGGGAAGTTGTTTTCACATTCTTTACATTTATTCCACATGTGTTGAACTGACATAATAACTCTTCCCTGATTTTGAGAACGGATTTATTAGTTTTCTAAAAGTCTTCCTCCTCTTGCCATATAGGTGTCGTATGTTATAGTTTAAACGTATGTATAGTTTGTTGGTAGAATCCAAGGAGCTGGTATAGGAAGGAATATTCTTAACACCTACAGTTACGCAGCTCTAATCTTTGAAAAGTAAATCGTTTAGGCAAGTCAGAAGAGCATGAACCTCATACATACGTTTTTAAGGTAAGGTAGTGCACCCACATATATCTACTCTTGGTAGTAATGTGACTTTCCCCTTTTTGGGAATATATTTGGGTGGATCATTGAAACTGAAAAGCAGTTTGACACAAATACACAGGAAGAGGAATTATGGTGCATAATCATCTGAGTCACGTAACTGTAACACTTTTTTTCTTAGATATAAATTGGTAATTACCAAAAATCACCACTTTAAAAATTTTATTCTGTCATGCTTAAGCAATCACTTTTCTTAGAGCCCTGTTTAAATGAGTATTAGCGTAAGAGGACCACTGATGATGAAGTCTCTCGTTTTTAAATTATTTACACATCATTGTTAAGTATCTTTGGAATGAAACATTTTAAAGCTTTCTCCATAGAAAGCAAAATAGAGGCACTTATTGAGTAATTCATCATAAACAATGATTTACTTTCAATAGCAGACGAGCTGATAGTCTTAACAGTTGACACTTTGTTAGTGTTTGTGACGTAGGATGCATTTACAATGGCGGCATTTTTAAAAAGATTTGGCCCCCTCACCAATACACACTTCAGATGTGAGCTCCACACATTTAGATGAACAAATAGGAAATTCAACAGTATTTTTTGTTTTAGCCATCTAACTTGGTAAAATTCATAGGATTCTACCGTAAGTATTAGCCCCTGATTCTAGTTATTCCGAGATGAGGAATCAACTTTATCTTAAAGTCAACTAGCTAAAATGTCTTTATTTAAATAGCAAAAATATAGTTTACCTGACAGGTATTAAAAGTCTCACTTTCAAATTGTGTTAATTCTCAGACCACTGATGAATCATTTAGTATGTCACAGGCAGATTTTAAAAGCTCAGTGATGCTTTAGTGCCTTGTAAGTCAAGATACTTGTGCAAAGTGGATTTAGCAAGATTCAGGATTGGCACCAGTGAGTTGGCTAGGTACACATCACCCGTGACTGGGAATTCAGAGTTTAGGAAGCCTAACAGGTAGTGGCTACTAACTTTATATGGTTCAATGTAAATCAGTTACTTAATCATTGACTGTGACAGATGACAGCTACTTTCATTATATTTTCATGATGTGGTATTTTTCTCTATTTTTTTTCTTTTTCCAAGTAAGTATGAAATGGAAAAAATGTAGTTAAGAAAATTAAATGTGGGATTTTAAAATTTAGTTTTGTTGTAAACTAGAGATTCTAGTGAACAGCGTTAGTTTTATACTGTAGTACAGGGCACACACTTTAACCTTTAGAAATACGTTTACCATCAGGGATTTATTTTTACTATAGAAATACTAAATGTACTGTGAAGCTTAAAGACAGGAGAAAAAATGTTGGAGGGGTAATAACACAAAAACAAAGGCATATTTGATGAAGTACCGTATGTTATGTGAACACAATTTCCCCCTTCTGTTAAGACTATATACTGTATGAGTATGTGTAATGCATGTTTACATAAAACAGTTTAATTTCGAAGGATTATTTTAAAAACTATGTTTATATATAATACCTAACAAGCTGTAAATATTGTATATAATTGATTTTTAATTTTATATAAGCAGTTTTTTATTTCCCAATTCATGTACAAATCTCATGGTGTATATAGCATAATTTCCTGGAGAACACACGTTTTGCAGTGAATTTTAAGTATTTTAATTGCAGTAAGCATCAGTTTAGCCTTAGAGATGTTGATCTTTATTTTAAATTATCTTCCACCATTCTCATTTTCTTCAAAGGGCAGCAATAAACATATGCAAGTTATTTTTAATTATAGAAAGTAGGTCTACAAAGATAAGCTCTAGGTTCCAATTCATTGCTTTAAGGAAAAGATGCACAATTACTGTCATTCAGTGTCTGATCACAGGACCATTTCTGTGGTCCACACGTGGCTCTCCTCTTTGTAATATACAGGGTGAACTCTTTACTGATACACACAAAACAACTGTCAAAAGTGAATCCAGCACTTAACTGTCATTACACAGAATTTATTGGATTAAAAATTTGTAATATACAGTATTTTAATAAAGTTTCTGTATTCAATTTCATGCACTTATATATAAATAAACCTGTCTTTGAAAGCTTTATGGGGTGTTTGACTCTTGGTGATGAATCTTTTCAGTTCATTGACTATGGACTCAAATGTCTTCTCTTGCTTTTTTGTCAATTTTTCTGGCCCAGTTTTACCTACAGATTTCGGAGGTAGTGCTTAAGAGGTGAGAGGCATAAAGTCTAGTTAATAGATTTGCCTAGGACCGGTCCTGGGCCACATAGCATCTACTGAGTTACTGTCTAAAGAAGAATGCCATCAGTTTTAATAAAGAGCTACCATTTATTGAATGCTATTATCTGTTAGACACTACGTAATGTTTTCTTTAACACTTAAGATAACCCTTCAAGTGATATGTTTAATCCCCGTTTTACAGACGAAGCATTTGAAGTTAAGGTAGGAGTCTTCTCAAGGTCACAGAGCTAATAATTGCTGGGCTGGGGTTTTCTTGCTCTATTACCTGTGTTTCTCCCGAACTCTGTTGTGTTGGTTTCTACAGAGTATTTTAGCAGCTTTTACCTGTAATGAGATAGTATCTCATTACTATAAAAAAAAATGAAATTATGTGGTTTTGAAAAATTGTCAACTCAGGATTCGAATTGTCTAATTCATGCATATTTTGAATTTTTGTTTAGGGATTTATCAGAGAAGTGCTACATACCCACCTAGGTTCAGCTACTATCTTGCTTGCAGAGAGATTGGAGCTGATGGAGCCAGTCACTGTAAATGTTTAAAATCTTGCTGGAATGAAAACTAGCTTCACTTTAAACATTGCGCAAGTGTAATGGAGGTAAAACACTTTCACATACACTGATACAGTCACTCCACGTAATAACTCAGTGGAAATGTATTTTCTTCTTCCTCAGTAATTTTTCTTGTTCATTCATAATAATCATAAAGTTATTCAATATATTGTCTCCCTGGTCATGAATCAACATCTTGGACAAAATGTAAATCTTGAGATCCCAAAAAAAGTTTTCTATTTCTTGGCTCTTGAAGTAATATTTTTGCAATTAAAAAAAAGTTTCTCTGAGCGTTTTACTTGCTGAGCATTTAAAGAAGACACTACATTTCAGATTTACTTATTTTAGATTGAATGAATGATTGATGAGGTCTGACTCTTGCCCAGTCTGAAGTGCAGTGGTGTAATTAGCTCACTGCAGCCTTGACCTCCTGGGCTCAAGTGATCCTTCCTCCTCAGCCTCCCCAGTAGCTACGACTACAGGTGTGCACCACCACGCCTGACTGGTACCTTTTAGATTTATCACCACCTACATTGACAAGACTACAGGGAAAGGTAATTAGAATGAAGATCCTTCCTTGTAATGACGCTTTCTTCATGCGCTTTCTTCATGATAACGCTAATCTCAAGGAAGATGCTTGAGTCTTACACTGAGCCTTGTGTTTACCATCGTGAATTAGTCCTAGTCAGACTCGTGGAGAAACATTTCAGATTTACTGAATAGTAAATCTTACGCCATCTGTGTTTTGCAGTTGAACACTTATTATTTTGTTTTTGAGAGTGGATCATTCACTATGTTGCCCAGGTTGGTCCTGAACCCCTAAGCTAAAGCAGTCCTTCCCTTTGGCCTCCTGAGTAGCTGGGATTACAGGTGTGTGCTACTATGCCCGGCTTCCAACCCTTATTAGTTCATGAAATAGTACGCAAAGCTTCTAGGTGCAGAGGGGAAAGTAAACAGGACCCATGGCACCTACTCTTTTGAGGAGTAGAAGTTGGGTTTGCCTTTAGCTTCCAAATGGAAACTTAGGAGAAGAATCTATTCTGTCTGCTCTTAATTTTTGATGATTCATCGTCAGTAGACATTCTTTTTTAGGACAATTTTATGAATACTCCAGGCTCAGAAGTTTCTTTTTTTTATTTTTTATTTTCATTTTTTTAAAGATGGGGTTTCACCATGATGGCCAGGCTGGTCTTGAACTCCTGACCTCAGGTGATCCACCCACCTTGGCCTCCCAAAGTGCTAGGATTACAGGCGTGAGCCACTGCACCTGGCCCAGGCTCAGAAGTTTCTAGGGACTGATTTGCTGCAAAATGTAATTACATCAGGTGGTTTTCTTGTAAAGTGAGAGTTCTGTCACTAGATGGTGCTGTGGTTCTATTTTATTTTTCTCCTTGCTTTTTTGCCTTGGACATTACGTATGAACTTAACTAACTGATGTTACTTTTGGACTCATTTCCACGTGACACATTTAATGTTAATTTTTTTCCAGAATAAATGCACACAAGAAAATTAAATATGAGAAAAATGAAGGTTTCTTCATCTCATCTCTAGCCAATTTAACTTTCCAAAGAATTCTTAAGATAGGTTTCAGAATTGTTTACATATTAGTTTATGATTTTTTAAAGTCATTAATCTGGACTTTGATTTACATATTTTTCTTAAATTCCAACTCAGTGCAAAATGGTTTTATCTAATTTATTTATTTTTGTCTAATGTATTTTATTTCTTAATTAGAGTCACACTGTGGGTTGCCCAGGCTAGCCTCCAACTCCTGGCCTCAAGCAGTCCTCTTGCCTCAGCCTCTCAAATAGCTGGGATTACAGGTGCAAGCCATGGGATCTTAGTATCTAATATAATAGTCTACGCTTTCTTAGTGACATTTAGTTTATAGTTGATCAACTTGCTGAGATAGAAGGGTTACACTCACATAATGCAGTCTACCTTGTGACACGAGACTTGGTTTTAAATTCCTGCACTACCATTTAGTAATTGAACTTGTCCAAGTCATTTAACTTCTGCAGCAGTCAGTTCCCACATGAGTGAAGTGGAATGACATCTCGTGTTGCACGTAGCGAGTGCTTAGCACATAACCTTTGTCCCACTGGCCTCTTTCATGTATTGTCTGCACGTAGAGGGATAATGTTCTTCCAGACTTTGCTAGAAATTTTGCTAGTAAATTCAGTCACCTCCGTTTCAAAGACAGAGCCAGATTCTGTGTCCTGACAGAGAACAGTGCATTTTTAGGGAGGATTTGTTTTAGATTTAAACTGTCCCATTGAACCCTGTGCTGCTTTTGGAACAAAGCCTGCTGAGGAAAATTTTAGAAACATACCTCAGTGAGAAACAGCCTAGTTAGAAAGCAGGATGGATAAACTTGCTCAGCTAGCAAATTCCTCGCATTCTCTAAACCAAATATGTCCAAGATGAGGAAGCCAAAGCAGCCAGCATAAATTAATCCTGAAAGATGCCCGGGACTTACCCATCAGCTGTGTTCATAGTCATCAACCACTGCAGATCCTGTTGCTAATGGGCTTCTCTGGTTTGTTTACTATGCTACAGAGACAAACTATTTCGTTCATACTCAGAGAGGTAGGGTTGGTCTTTTCAGCGCCAGTGTTCTGGTTTCAAAAGTGCGAATTTCATTTTACATAGTGTGGCCTGCGGCAGCCATGGAGGCAGACAGACAGGCCCAGGCACTCAGGGTCTTCAATCAGGACTGAACTTCAGACACCAGATGGCTCACGCCTGTAATCCCAGCACTTTGGGAGGCCAAGGTGGGTGAATCACTTGAGGTCAGGAGTTCGAGACCAGCCTGGCCAACATGGTGAACCACCGCCCCCGCCACCACCTCTACTAAAAATATAAAAAATTAGCTGAGTGTGGTGGCATGCGTCTGTAATCCCAGCTACTTGGGAGGGTGAGGTGGGAGAACTGCTTGAACCTGGGAGGTGGAGGTTGCAGTGAGCAGAGATGGCGCCACGGCACTCCAGGCTGGGTGATAGAACGAGACTCTGTCTCAAAAATAAATAAATAAATAGGACCAAACAGATTTTCATAAAACTACACTTGGCTTACTTGTCATGGGAATTGGCATTATGGGTGATTCTGAAATGTGTTAAAAGAAGATGCTTGTGTTATCTTTGATGTGGAAAGTAGGAGAAGGTACAGAGCTGAGTGGGGGACGTAGGGCTGAGGAAACTACAATTTTGAGAGACTCATGACTTTTTTTTTAACTTTACATTCCAGGATACATGTGCAGAATGTACAGGTTTGTTACATGTGTCATGGCGATTTGCTGCACTTATTGACCCAAACTCTAGATTCCCTTCCCCACCCTCCACTTCCCAACAGGCCCTGGTGTGTGACGTTCCCCTCTCTGTGTCTGAATGTTCTCACTGTTCAACTCCCACTTATGAGTGAGAACATGCAATGTTTGGATTACTGTTCTTTGCTGAGAATGATGGCTTCTAGCTTCATCCATATCCCTGCAAAGGACATGATCTCATTCTTTTTTAGGCTGCGTAGTATTCCATGGTGTATATGTACCACATTTTCTTTGTCCAGTCTATCATTGATGGGCATTTGGGTTGGTTCCCTCTCTTTGCTAATGTGAACAGTGCTGCCATAAACATGCATGTGCATGTGTTTTTATAGTAGAATGATTTATACTCCTTTGGTTATATACCCAGTAATGGGATTGCTGGGTCAAATGGTATTTCTGGATCTAGATCCTTGAGGCATCACCACAGTGTCTTCCACAATGGTAGAACTAATTTACATTTCCATCAACAGTGTAAGAGCGTTCCCATTTCTCGAGACCCATGACTTTTGAAAGCCCTGTGCCTGTTAGCTGAGGGGGAATGATAGGAGACCTGTGTCTTCTCCCAGGTTCTGCCCTTGCGCCCATGAGACCTCATACTAGGCTTAATCTCTCTATGCCAATTTCTTCTTCAATAAACCTGAAAACACGTCAACTCCTTTTGCTTTCTGATAAATGCAAGTTGAAACTTTTAATAGGACCGCATCAACATAGGCCTGTTATTCTCAAACTTGCCTAGGCCAGGACCCATTTGGCACCAAGCATCTGACACTTAACATGTCCATTGTAGTTCTGAGCTTTAGTCTATGTCCAGATTTATTTGAAACTTGTCTAACTTGCCGGGATTTTTTGCAAGATGAACGAGAAGGGATAAAAATTTCAAATCTAAACTCTTAACTTCTGTTTTTTTGTCCCTTTTTTGTAAGTCAACAAGGCAGAGGTATTAGTCCCATTTTGCTGATGCAGAAACTGAAGCATACAGGTTACAAGTCTTGGCCAACATCACACACAAACATATGTGTTCATATATGCACATACAAGAATATATACATATTCATCCAAATTCAGCTTTTCATGTAACTTCTGTGTTTTTTTTTTTTTTAAATTGTTGTTTTGTTTTTTAGACAGAGTTTTGCTCTTGTCCAGGCTGGAGTGCAGTGGTGGGATCTTGGCTCACTGCAACCTCCACGTCCCAGCTTCATGTGATTCTCCTGCTTCAGCCTCCCAACTAGCTGGGATTACAGGTGTCTGCCACCAAGCCTGGCTAATTTTTGTGTTTTTAGTAGAGATGGGGTTTCACCATGTTAGCCATGCTGGTCTCAAACTCCTGACCTCAGGTGATCCACCCACCTCGGCCTCCCAAAGTGCTGGGATTATAGATGTGAGCCACTGTGCCTGGCCTGTTTTTAATTTTTTTACAAGTGCCTAGAGGATATATGTAAAGCCTGCATCACTGATAGGGTAATCATTGTAATAATGTTGGAATTCAATTTTTACTTTCAAACCATTTTAACATCTTTGTCATTTTGTCATCACAATCGGTTTTATTTGAGGGAAAGGTACATGCTTCTAATAAATGAAGAAAGCCATTTACTTGGTTAAACCAAGGTCTCTTATGAGACCTGGACTGCTGTTTGAACAGATGTGCACGTTAAGAGCAGAACATAGGTGGCCATAGCAGTCTAACTGCCTGGACTCAGGTAATCCCCAGAGTTCCGAAGCGATCTCCTTAGAAACTGGTCTCTTCCTGGGTAACCCATGATTAGCTCATTCTCCTGCCACAATGCTTCTGCTTATGACTTAGGATGTGCAAAGGCCCAAATGTTCACATGAGATCTTATTGAGGAGTTAAGTCCCAATTTCCTCTATCAGGAATATCTTAATTGTGATGGAGCTTTTCAGTCATAAGAGTTACACACCCAGGTCAGTAGAAAGCTCATAGAATAGAACTCCCACAATGCTTCATTAAGATGTTTTTTCACATTTAGCTTAACTAAGCAGACTATTTCTTCACAAATAAAGCAGCATGCTTCTCAGACTCTTGTTTCACCTTAACTAGTTCAATGCACACCACCAATTATCTGGAGAGGAAAAGTTGCTAAGTCAAAGCAAACTATGAAGGCCCGCTGGATATTTTGAGCCCAAAAAGGAAGAAAGCAAAAAGGACTTCCGGGATCATTGATATGGGAAGCCGTGTTTTCGAGACCTCTGTGGACTGGAGCCTGAAGTCTATCAGGAACAGTTTCACTGGTTGTCAGGGAAAACAATGAACAGCGTGCCGATGGACCTCAGAATCAGGATTAAGTCAAAACACACCCACCCGTGACTTCAGGAATCTATTTGTGCGCTATTAGAGACTGTATTGGGGAAACTATTTTAAAAGCTTGAACCAAAATTTAGATTACAGTCGTGTCCATAAAGACCAGCTCGACCTTGTGTCACCTACATAATTGAAGAGACAAGAGGTAGAGATCAATTGGCAAATATCCCCAAAATAATTTGTGTTTGATGTTGAAACTTGTATCACAAGTGTCACTTTCTATTCTAAAGCATTTCTATCTCAAATGTATGCAAATTTGTATTTACCATCTCTGAAAGATGGCAGAGGAGGCCAAGTGTCAAAGGATTTCTCCACATGTGGTGTAGGTGGAGAATTAAGACAGGAATAATGTAGATTGTGTGCGTGTGTGTGTGTGTGTGTGTGTTTAAAGAACTGTCCCAAAAGTTAACAAAATAAGCCCTTGAAATAGGTTCTGTCATGAAAGCCGGCTTTTTCTTAAGAGAAAATGAGGATAATTAGGCTGAAAATAACTAAGAATTGGTTTATTCTTACGTATCCATTCAGCATTCTTAATTCTGGAAAACATCAGACATCAAGTTGAGAAATGTCTCAAACCATTTGGTAGGATTCCAGCTTTGTGACGCACATCTCAAAGAATCCTATGGTTATCTTGGCTGTTACTAATCCAACCTGGTTCTAGTACCAGCTTTTGTTCAAAACTATCAAAAACGCTAGCTTTTAATACAGCAATAAATTTGGTAAAATAAAGCCTGACATCTCTCTCCCCAATTTCCCACTCTTCCTACTTTGTTAGTCACAATGACAGATGGGTCAGACTAAATGTAAACAGCATTTATTAAGTGTATTCTAAGGCAGGGTTCCCCAGTGTTTTTGGCAGCAGAGACCGGTTTCACAGAAGACAATTTTTCCACAGGCAGAGTTGGGGGTGGTTTCGAGATGAAACTCTTCCATCTCAGATCATCAGGCATTAGATTCTCATGAGGAGCACACGACCTACACCCCTCACATGCGCAGTTCACTATAGGGTTTGTGCTCCTACGAGAATCTAACGTCCTGCTGAGCTGAGATGAGGTGAAGCACAGGTAGTAATGCTTGCGGGCCTGCCACTCACTCACCTCCTGCTGGGTGGCCTGGTTCTTTTTTTTTTTTTTTTTTTTCTTTTTTGAGACAGAGTTTCGCTCTTGTTACCCAGGCTGGAGTGCAATGGCGCGATCTCGGCACACCGCAACCTCCGCCTCCTGGGTTCAGGCAATTCTCCTGCCTCAGCCTCCTGAGTAGCTGGGATTACAGACACGGGCCACCATGCCCAGCTAATTTTTTTGTATTTTTAGTAGAGATGGGGTTTCACCATGTTGACCAGGATGGTCTCGATCTCCTGACCTCGTGATCCACCCGCCTCGGCCTCCCAAAGTGCTGGGATTACAGGCGTGAGCCACCGCACCCGGCGCGGCCTGGTTCTTAACAGGCAACAGACCAGTACCCGTCTGCAGCCTGGGGGCTGGGACCCCTGTTCTAAAGAACACTAACTGGGAGAGGCTCTTAAGAGAAAGAATTCCCTTGCCTTCTATATTCCTGTCTTAGAGATTCCTGATAACCACGTACAAATTGAAGACCGTGGAAAGCTCTCAGTTATACACCTGTTTGGCTTCGTTTAATTTTGATAGATACTCTTTTAAAACATCAATAGGAGGAATGTCCGTACTTGATTCTGTGGTCTTCCAGGAAGCATTTGCAAGCATATTTTTAAAGTTCATCCGAGTCCCCATTCCAAAGGCCTCTGGCCCATCACACTACACCTGAACTGGATTTTGACATCTAAGTTTGTTTGTTTTTGTTTTTGTTTTTTGTGACAGAATCTCACTCTGTTGCCCAGGCTGGGGTGCAGTGGTGTGATCTCAGCTCACTGCAACCTCTGCCCCCTGGGTTCAAGCAATTTTTCTGCCTCAGCCTCCCGAGTAGCTGGGACTACAGGCACATGCCAACACGCCCAGCAGATTTTTGTATTTTTAGTAGACTCGGGGTTTTACCATGTTGGCCAGGCTGGTCTCAAACTCCTGACCTCAGGTAATCCACCTGCCTCAAACTCCTAAAGTGCTGGAATTACAGGCATGAACCACAGTGCCTAGCCGACATCTAAGTTTTTTGCCTAAGTCTCTAATCCCACTGCTCAGTGTTGCTTCTCATTAGCCTGCCAACATTTACTGACCTCGTTTCTCATCCTCTGCCTGGCCCCTGGGTTCCAATACCTTCCCCACCCTATGATGTCATGTTTCACAGACTTCTCCCTGGAATTTCCTAATTTCCTAATTTCCACTTCTGGGGCTTCCCAAACCCAAACCCATGGCTGGCACTCACTACCCATGGCCCAGGTAGTCTATGAATGTGGGACCCTCATATAAAACCCACGTTTGCAACTGGCAAATGTCAAATGAGAGATCTGGAGCAGATGTCACAGGGTTCCACGGAAGGGAGCCGCCACAGGGGTCTGGGAAGGTCAGCAACAGCTTCACAGATGGCTTGGCAGTGGGGCAGGCTTGAAGCATGAGTGGCAGAAGTGGTGGCTTATCCTGAAGAGGGAACATCCAGATGTGGATACTTGGGTGAAAGAGCACCGGGAACCCACACATTGGGGGTTAGAGTGTGTGCAGGGAGTCACGGACAAGTGAGGCCACAGTGGGAAGCCGTGGAAGCCAGGACTGAGAGGTAGCAGGTACCAGCCCAGAGCCCTGCACACCGGGAGAATGGGCTGGAATTGTACATCATAGGCAGTTGAAACTTTTTGAAAAAGAAAAGTGCACCTCCATCTGAGATTAGAGGCCAGGCAAGGGATGGGGCAGAGTTGTTCGCTCTAACAACATCTCAGCGTCTGCTTTTTAGATACAGGGGGAAAGAATGAGGGCTTCCCAGTCAGAATCTTCTATCGAATTCCACCTTTGCCACTTATGGGCTGAATCATCTTAGGAACGACTTCATCTCATTGAGTCTCAGTTTCCTCACCGAAGTGATTTCAAAGCTACCTCATCAGATTGTTGTGAGGCTTAAAGCTTGTAAAGTAACACGCTGCTGGAACAGAGCCTGTCTACAGACCTACTTAAGGAAGTGGTGTGCTAGGGGACCGTTCTAATGAACTTTGTTCCCCTCGACACTGGCAGTCATGCTGTCTGGTCAAAGCCTGCCTTTTCTGGAATCCCTGAACCTCGCTGTCCCACTTGCCTGCAATAGAGAGGATGATGTTGCAAAAGTCTTAGTCCTTTTAAAATTTTCATTAATGTTTTTCAAAACAGGGTCTCCCTCTGTTACCCAGGCTGGAGTGCAGTGACACAGTCGTGGTTCATTGCAGCCTTGACCTCCAGGGCTCAGGTGATCCTCCTGCCTCAGCCTCCAGAGTAGCTGGGACTACAGGTGCACACCACCATGCCTGACCAATTTCTAAATTTTTTGTAGAGACAGGGTCTCACTCTGTTGCTCAAGCCGGTCTCAGACTCCTGTGTTCAAGCGATCATTCTGCCTCGGCCTCCCAAAGTGCTAGGATCACAGGTGTGAGCCACCAGGCCCGGCCCATTTCTCCTTCTTAACCTGAACTGCTGGTGGCTTGTTTTGAGACCCTCATCGGCACATTTTCTTCATTAGCATTAAGTTTAGCTGCCATCAGCAGGCAAAAGCAGCCACCTGGGCTGGCTCTGAGTGTGACTTCTTGAAACCCAATCTCCCCAATTACCTCTTGTGCAAAAACGCGGGTCAGGAGGAGGTGAAACCAATTGACCTCAACCTGGCAGGTTTTGCCTAGAGCCTGAAACAAAAATTCCCTTTGTAGTTTCTCATTTTCTTCTTTTTAAAGTTCATTAACTGTGGGACAGAATGCCTGATGGGAATTCTCCATAATATTTCTTATCTGGGCACAAGTTGAGGCCCAAGGCATTGCAGATAAATAAAAGTAAACTCTTAGGTACTGAGAGTTTGAAACTATAAGACACTTAGCAAGTAGTTATTACAGGCCAAACATTTGTTTATGTCCCTGGTCTATTATTTATATTCTTACCCTATCTCTTGTATAAAGTTAATTTTCACCACGTGGCCCCTGCCATGCCCACCCCAGCCTCTCTCGGGACTGAAGGCACTGTTTTGCTTTCTTTTCATTGGTGGCTCCTCCATCACATGTCCAGGGGGGTTCTGGCCGCTGAACCCACTCCTGCACCTTCACCTTCCCCAGCACCACACCCAGCATGGCAGCCTTCTGCAGGTGAGGCTGCACCTGGGCTGGGTCCCTGGGAAAGATTTGAGTAGGTCCTGAGTCATGAGGGAAGACGCCAGTGGAGAAAGAAGGGAAGTGAGAGAGAGAAGAGAAGAAGAGATCGATTGTTGGGGTGAAGTCTCAAAGCAGAGAAGAGGGGAGGGGAGGAAATAGCCCCAAGATTGGGGAGAAAAGCCTGGCCCTCATCTGACATCTATTCAATGACATGTCCCAGTGACATGAAGCAAAGGGGATGAGACTGAGCGTGGCTGAAGGCAGGTAAGTGGTATTGATGCAATACCAACATTCCATCATTGCAAAATGACTAACGCAGTCACGCACACCCCACACACTCACAGTGCAGAGCGGTGCTGGCCCCTGCATTTGCCCCAGGGAGAGCGCTGGGGACAGGACACGCTCCCGCTCTTAGCTTAGAGATTTGCTGTCGGTTCCTGGTGTGCCTGTGGCTTATGCTTTTTTTCCCACCCTATGAGGACTTGGGTAACTTTCAAAAAGGACATTTCTAGTCCTACATTTTAATTCTCATTTTTCTCAGAAGCCCAAATCGGGCTACAATATGTAAAGGCTGTATTTTACCCCTGGAACTTCCTCCCGATCATCTGCACTTGCGATGAAATCTCAGCTCCTTGACACCAAATTGATACTTTCAGACAGGGATTGCCTTCCTGGATTTATAGAGATGTGTCTAGAGGCAGTAGGTCAAGAAGCAAACTAAAAATATCTAGATCAACAAAGAATACATGGAGCAAATAGTTTGTTCTCATACCTTGTTGGGAAGGTTCTTATGAATTATCTCTGCTACGAGTAAAACATTTTTCTTTGTTGTATTAAAAAAACATTAAATGGTTTTTACCCTTCACCAGGACTTTTGGATACACTATAACCATATTTTATAAACTGTAGATTAGATAACAATATTATCTCAATGCTAAATTCCCTGAATTTGATAACTATACTGTGATTATATAAGAGGATACCCTTGTTCGCAGGCAAACTCTGGTATATTCAGCAGTGAAGAGGAATGATGTATGTAATTTACTCATGAATGTTTTAGGGGAATAAAAATATCTACCTATCTATCTATAGAAAATAATTAGCCAAATGTAGCTCAGTGTTGACACCTGGGTAGAGAGGATATGCGTGTTCTTTGTGTTATTTCAGCAACTTTTCTGTATGTTTCTCATTTCAAAGAAAAAATTAAAATATTTACATGTATACACACATATATTTATAGCACACATATATAGAATGGCATTTAAAATATATTTATACAAATTGTATATATATTTATAACACACAAGTAATATATTCGTATTTTGAATTTAACCTTACATTGAGTTAGCTCCAGCTGGTGTTCACAATAAAAAGCTGAGTGAGGCAGGTGATTCTAGTTTGCAGTTTATTTGAAATCCACAGTATGTATTGGGGCGGCTGCCTCCTGAGCAGGCCTGCCTCATCAGGAAATGCCCGAGCCTTGAGAGAGACTCCCTGAGTTTTCCGTGGTGAGCTGAAGCTCGCTTTCTGCCTCACTGTGCACGGGTAAGAACAACACCATGGCATGGGAACAAGTGCGAGCCTCCTCTCTCTTCCTCTGCAAAATGCAGGCTAGGGTAGCTTATCTGCAATTGCCAGAGACAGCCACTAGGTTATTTTTACTCGAAAACTTCTCTGTAAACAAGTCTTCAGAACCTTGGAGTTCAAATGGATGAACGAATAGGGTAAAAGCCGTCTGAAAAGGTAACAGCTCACTGTTCCTGGTAAGGTGGGGAGTGCTCTGCAGTGGGCCAAGAGTTAAGATGGGGAGATTCTTTTTTCAAAAAAGCCTTTTTCAAATTGACAGACAAGAATAATGTATATATATGGTGTGCAACATTACACTTTGACAGACGTATACTTTGTGCAATGGCTAAACCGAACTAATTAATATGTGCATTGCCTCATCTGTACTGTGGTATGGCTTAATGACAGATACTTTCTGAGAAATGCATTGTTAGATGATTTCGTCCTTGTGCAAATATCATGGAGTGTACTTTTTTTTTTGATAAGTAGGAATACATGCTACAATAATAATAAAAAGTACATGTAATCTCAGCATTTTGGGGAACTGAGGCGGGCAGATCACCTGAGGTCAGGAGTTCGAGACCAGCCTGACCTACATGGAGAAACCCTGTCTCTACTAAAAATATAAAATTAGCCAGCTGTGGTGATGTGTGCCTGTAATGCCAGCTACTCGGGAAGGCTGAGGCAGGAGGATGGCTTGAACTTGGGAGGTGGAGGCTGTGGTGAGCCCAGATCGCACCATTGCATTCCATCCTGGGCCACAAGAGCGAAACTTCATCTTAAAAAAAAAAAAAAAGTACAGTATCATACAGAATGAACCAGTACATACTTGTCTTTTACCACTATCAAGTATTATGTAGTATACAACATTGTATGTGCTAGACTTTTATATGACAGGCAGTGCGGCAGGGTTGCTTACACCAGCATCACCACAAACACGAGTAATACCTTGCTCATGGCATGTCACTAAACTATAAAACTTTTCAGCTCAGTGATAATCTTGTGGAACTACCGTCATAGCTGGGGTCCATCATTGAACAAAACATTATTTGGCAGATAACTATGCTTGTTTATTTGTGGTGAGAACACTTAAAATCTACTTTCTTAGCAATTTTCAAGTGTATTTGCTATTAACTATAATCACCACGTTATAAAATAGATCTCTTGAAACTCATTCCTCTAATTAGAGTTTTGTATCCTTTGACCAACATCACCTCTCCCCTGCCCCCCAGCCTCTGGCAACCTTCATTCACTCTGCTTTTATGAGTTAGACCTTTCTGGATTTCACATAGAAGTAAGATCTTGTGTTTTGTCTTCCTGTGTTTCATTCAGCACAATGTCCTCTAGTCTCATCCATGTTATTGTAAATGATAGGATTTCATTATTTTATATGGCTGAATAGAATTCCATTGTGTGGGCCAGGTGTGGTGGCTCACACCTGTAATCCCAGCACTTTGGGAGGCCAAGGCAGGCAGATCACAAGGTCAGGAATTTGAGAACAGCCTGGCCAACATGGTGAAACCTCATCTCTACCAAAAATATAAAAATTAGCTGGGTGTGGTGGCGGGCACCCATAATCCCAGCTACTATGGAGGCTGAGGCAGGAGAATCATTTGAACCCAGGAGGCGGACGTTGCAGTGAGCTGAGATCGTGCCATTGCTCTCCAGCCTGAGTGACAGGGTGAGACTCCATCTCAAAAAAAAAAAAAAAATGTGTCTGAATATGCCACATTTTCTTTCTTCTTTTCATCCACTGATGGACTCTTAAATTGATTCCATATCTTGGCCATTGTGAATAGTCTGCAGTAAACATGGGAGTGCAAACATGCC
Organism: Saimiri boliviensis; assembly: GCF_048565385.1. Classification (NCBI taxonomy): domain Eukaryota; kingdom Metazoa; phylum Chordata; class Mammalia; order Primates; family Cebidae; genus Saimiri; species Saimiri boliviensis. Next base: position 149,745,354 of record NC_133452.1, read on the forward strand.
TTTGACATACTAGTGTCATATTCTTTGAATACATATCCAGAAGTGGGATTACGGGATCATATGGTAGTTCTAGTTTTGATTTTTTGAGGAATCTCCATGCTGTTCTCCATAGTGGTTGTAATAGTTTCCATGCCCACTGACAGCATGTAAGTTTCCCTCATCAGGCATGGAGATTTTTGTCCTGTCCCTTGAGACAGTTGGGGATCCCAGCAATTGCCTTTACCTCTTTATCTGTCTCTTTGTTTTCTTCCCTTCCCTTTTCTTTTTCTTTCCAAGCTTTGACAGATCAGATGATCTCTACCCAGTTCTAAAATTCTGTGGAGAGTCCTGTCGTGTTGACACCAAGCTCCTTATGGGAGGAGATGGTCCTGAGAAAACTAGGTTAAAAATAAGCAGAATTTGAACTTTACCTTCACCCTCCCCCAGACACGTCTACTGTCTTCCATTCACTCCTGCGTTCTTGGGTTTTGTAATCTTAAAAGAAATTCCCAAGGGGACTGCTTTTGGGCTGAAGGATGTTCTCAAAACTTAAAAGACCTTGAAACAAAAAAGGCATGCAAGTTTTTAATATTTAAATAAAAATGTTTTTAACGGCAAAAAGAAAAAGGAACCCTCGTTGACTAGGAAATAGAAACAGGTTGAAAGTTTCATTGGATATGAGAAGAATTTGGGCATCTTGATGGCAAGGGTTGGCTTCAGGCACAGTTGTGATGGGGGTAAGATTGGTCTTCAGCAGCCCCTACCTCCAGCACACTGGATGGCCGCAGGTTTCCTGTCCAGAGCACAGCCCCTAGGCCACCCTCCCAGTCCTCTGGCAATGCCCAGGGATGCAGCTTGTTCTCTATCCAGGTTTGATGACAAAACGTGTCCAAGAAAAAATTATTCCTGACACTTGTTAAAGAATGGGAAGGCAGACTTTATTCAGAGGTACTATTGAGGTAGACCTCAAGACTACCACAGGAGTTTTGCAGTGGAGGTGAGAGATTGGGCTCATCTGTTAGTAGTCAAGGTCAGCAGATGAAAAATTCCTAGAGAAAACATCAAAGGTAACAGGAGATTCTGGCTAAAACAACCTAACAGGATTCTGACTGAAGGCAGACCAGTGTGATCACGTATCACCTCTGAGATGGTGGGGATGAGGAACATGGTCAGATATCAATGATGGGAGATTCCAGCTAAACAGATTTAGCAGGATTCTTACTAAATTGGGCAATACAATGGCTAACCCGGAAGTCCAAAGTTCAGGGTGTAGGTGAGAAGAGAGTTCAGAGGATCCTCTAGGGGTTTGGTCAAAGAGAGAATCTTGGTCACATGGCTAAGTAACTGTTTACAGAGGGGATAATGTGAATAGGGTTAAATGACAAGAATGAGTTACTCCTTAGATAGGTCCTTTCATTTTATAAACTCTTCGGTACTGACAAAGGATCACTCTTTGACCAAATTTTAATTAGGCTCCTTTAAGGCCTCTTTTTGATTAGGCTTTGACCATGGCTCACCTCCTTTCCTTGGTCTGCCCAAACAAATTTTAGCAAAGAATCCTGTTAAGTCAGTTGAGCCATAATCTCCCTTCCACTGAGGTCTCCTCTTAGTAATTCCCAGTCACTTTCCCTTTCACTCTGCTCCTTGCTGTGAATCCCTGCACATCCTTGCTGCATTTGAGTTGAATGCAATCTCTCTCTCCTATTGCAATAGTTTTAAATATAGTCCTCCTTACCGTAATAACAACTGTCAGCATAATTTTTTTCCTTAACAGTACCCATTAGGCTCCAGGTCTTATTTTTACAGAGATAATCAGACTGAGGCTGACCTGGAAGCACATAAGAGTCTCACAGGGAGAGGGTGTGCTGTGGAAACATAGGCATGAACACAGATAAATGGCAAGTTGAGTACAATGATGGTGGTAGGAGGCAGTTGCGATGAGAACGTAGAAAACGAGACAGCTAACCCCAAGCAGGTACACTTTGAACTGTGTACTAAAGAATGAATAGAATTTCACCTGGTAGAGAAAGGGAGGAAAGAGCATTCCAGGAAGAGAAGGTTGCATAGGGGTCTTCCAAGTTTTGGCCCCAAAAATGATTCTGCTAGTAGGAATTCCAGGTACCATGTGGGGTTTCCCTCAAATTGCTCTACAGGGGGCAGAGCTGCTGTTCCTACCCACAGGCTGTCAGTTGCCCCACCACACCTGGGGTCCTGCCCCAAGGAAAATCCCCATTTCCACCCTGCATGCCACAGTGCCCTGCCTCTGCTCTTGCAAAGGGATTTACAAAAAAGGAACTCAGGCCCTTTGGCTTAAAGTGTCAGAGAGATGTTGGACTCATTCCTTAAAATATTTCATTTGGTTCTTCTGAAAGTTACTGATAAGACCAAAGAGGGTGAAGCAGGGAAGGCAGAGTGAGAACAAACATTGGCACCGATGCCTGGAAAATGATTCCCTGCGGCTGGAAAATGCTGTGGTCGTTTCTCCCAGGCAAGGCTAGAAGCAAAGAAATCATGAAGAGGGGTTATGGAAAATCCGAGCAAAATATTTTTAACTGGTTGACCTTTTAGTAAGAGTAGTATCTCCTTTAAAAGAAAAATTATCAAACGAATGTTATGTTACTAATACTGAAAAAGGAGAAAGGGAAGAGGCTAAGCCAGAAGTCAGAATATCCAAGCTTGCGGTGGACTTTTTGGGGGCCTCAGTGTCCAGGAGCTCATCCTTCTGAACATGGCAGTATCCAATCATTGCTGGCACCTGGCATTCCCATGCCCCCTGCCAGTGGAAATGCGTCTGTGGGACCAGCTCTGGATTCTCACAATATTCCCATATGGCTCCTTCCCTTCCCTTTTCTGCCTCCTCCTCCCCTTTCTTCTTTCCTTTTACCCGTCCGTCCTCCTTCCAAACCTCCCTAACTTGATGCTATTGAACCTGGGTGGATTGCTTTGCCGGAATAAACTCTGACCTAATCCCACTCTGTGCTCTGCAAAGCTCTCTGCTAACTGGTTCTCAAAATACTCCACTGTCCCTCAGATGAAGACAACTTCAAGTAAAATTACGGAGCATACAAGGTTTTGTCTGGTATCGGTTCCTTTCTACCTCCCCTTTTTATAGGCTTTTCATCTCCCTCACTTTTCCCTCCCATCGTAAAATCTCAAGGACTCAGTGTTCCTGTGGCTGGAAGTCCTTGCTGCGGCAGCCTGTCCAGTTCCTTTCTGTTTTCCAAAATGGGCTCTCCCAGTGACCTTCCACCACTCTCGTTCACTGGGACAGCTGATATTCACTAATTTTTAGAAATAGGCAGAGGGTCAAGGTAATCCACAAATGCCCACAACTAACCTCCCTCTTTGTGTGCTGCTTTTCTCATTTTGACATCTCCCCCCAGCGTTGTTGAGGTATGACTGACACATAATTGCATATATTTAAGATGTATGAAATGACGTTTTGATATCCATCCACATGGTGAAATGATTACCACCATCAAGCTCACCCATCCATCACTCACCTAGTTATGATTTCTTCCCATGTTGATTTTAAAGGCACATTTCTAATAGCAAAATTGATAGGACGTTCCAAAGTGGGAGCACATTTCCAGCATGCACCTAATTCTATCCATCATATAGGGAATTCCCTCCTGTTCCTTTCTGTTAGTCTGGCTCCAGCCATGGCTGGGGTCATAACTTCTAAGAGACTCACAGCTGCATCAGGGGAGTGGGTCATAGGGTTGAAAGCTAGATGGGAGAACAGGTGTCAGGTTACAAAGGTGAGGTAGGTGGGGGAGTGGGCAGGCCATCCCTGCAGGCAGCAAGCTGCAGGTCCCACTTTGCTGTTGGACCAACTCTTGGAATGGATACGAAGTCTTTCTTTTCTCAGAAAGTCTTGTTGTGCTCACTCTTCCCTGGATGCTCAAAGTTCAGCTGTTAGAAACTAGTGAGCCTTCAGGCCAGGTGTGCTTTCATTTTAAGGATTCTGTGGGGTCCAGACCTCCCATGTGTATTCACATTCTCTCCTGTTTAATCAGAGAGGGGTTTGCAAACCTTTTTCGTTCTTGCCAGACCCAGTGCCACATCTACACTGCCCCTCACCTGACCACCTTACTTGGCAAATGCCTCTGACTCATCCAAGGGGACCCTGCAACCTCTCTCACCACCTTGAATGTCTGCTGTTCTTACCTCTCCCTTTCTCCTTTATCTTTTAAGGAACCCTGTATTCCTCCTCCTCCTCTTATAGGAGAATGCCCCCTTTGTCCCTGACCTGGACCGTGAGTCCTCCAACGTCCATTGACCTTGTCCCAGGACTCGTGTATTCTTCCACTGCACGGTGACTCTCTCCCTACAGGTGATGAGTAGTCTCACATCTCCCTAGACTCCGACACTGGAAAAAGGAAACTCAGGCCCATTCTTCCTTTGAGCTGCCAGCACGTCTTCTTCCCTCCCAGGGCCACACTTCTTAGGGGTAGAGTTCCGCTCCCAGCCCACACCTGGAGAAGCCTCACCCTCACTCTCGCTCACTGACTTCCTCCACCTCGGCCTTCCATCAGACGTTTCCATCCAAAGGACGTTTCCTCCATCGATGTCCTCCCCCTCCGCATTCCACCTTAGCCTCTCCCTTTTCAAACGGCGTTTCCCCAGCTGCAGCGGTACTTCTCTGCCTTGATTTTTCTCGTACCCTTGAAATCATTCTTATGTCTTGTTTCCTAACCTTCCTGCCCTTTCCACTCCCTGCTTTTTTTTTTTTTTTTTTTTTTTTTTTTTACAAATGTATAGGCTTTGTTCATTTTCTCTATACATACTTTCTAGCCTTATTTGTCTTTCTGCTTCGGACTTCATCTGTCACCTCTGTGAATGGCCTCTAAATTGGCATTCATAGACCCACCTCGCTTCTTTTCCAAACTCCAGGGTTTTCTTTCCTCCTAACCTCCCTTCCTTCCTACCTCCCATCTCCTTCCCTCTTTCAACCGCCCTTTCCTTCCTCCCAACTTCTCGATGGGTATTTACTGAACATCTTCTGTGGGCCAGCCACTGTGCCAAAACAATGGAAGGAGCAGTTCCAATAAAGCCTGGCGAGTGCTGCGGTGTGGGAGGTACAGGACGTTGTGGGGGCACCCAGCAGGGACACCTCCGTGTGAATGGGGTGGGAAGGCGAGGAAGCCTTTCCCTAAGAAACTAGCATGTAGGAGGAGCTAGGAGGAGAACCGAAGGTTGGAGTGAATGTTCTGGACAGAATCTGGAGGAGCTAGGTGAGGAAGCTTGCTGCATTTTGCCATCTCCTGACCTCTCACTCATTCGTTTCAATCAGAGCTCCAACTTAGGAGGTGGCCCTCGTGACAGACACTTCAAACTAGAAGGGTTTCAGACTGAACCAATGACCTCGTCCCACTCTTTGCATGCTGCCGTCTCAGGAAAAACCATCAGGATGTATTCTTTCCCCAAGTCTCATATGGGTTCTACACGAGCAGCATCTTTTATCCTTCCCCTTCTGCCATTTCCACTAAAGTCTCTTGTTCTTCTAGTCATTCACGCTCAGCAGAGACCTCCAGTCTATTCTGTGCTGATGAACCCACGTGCTTCTGCTTAGGGATGACTGCCTGACATCTATCTTGAATTATATCCCCCGCTTCCTCAAAAGCCATCAGCCAACCAGAGAACAAAATTTCAACTTTTCCCTCCTACAATCTATTCTTTTTTTTTTTTTTTTTGATACGGAGTTTTGCCCTATTGCCCAGGCTGGAGTGCAGTGGCACAATCACAGCTCACTGCAGCCTCAATCTCTCAGGTTCCAGTGATCCATCCTCCTGCCCCAGCCTGCTGAGTAGCTGGGACCACAGGTGCATGCCATCACACCTGGCTTTATATTTTAAGCGATGGGGTCTCTCCATGTTGCCCAGGATGGTGTAGAACTCCTGGGCTCAAATGATTCACCCACCTTGGACTCCAAAAGAGCTGGGATTACAGGCATACACTGTGTCTGGCCTCACAATCTATTTCTAATGTGTAGCTGGGGCAGTGTCCTCTACCTGCCGTGATAGGAGCAGGCACATACTTGCTTTTCTACCCGCAGGCTCTGCATGAGCCAGTCTCTCTCCTGGGATACCCTTCTTTTCCATGGGCTCTCTTTCTCTTAAAGAAATTGTGATAAAATACTTAAAACGGACCATTTAAACCATTTTTAAGTGTACAGTGCAGTGGCATTCAGTTCATTCATATTGCTGTGCTACCATCCTCACCATCCCTCACCAGAGATTTTACATCTTCTCAAACCAAAACTCTGTAACCATGAAAGACTCTCCCTCCCCCGCAGCCCCAGCCCCAGGCATCCCCCATTCTACTTTCTGTCCCTCTGAATTTGACTGCTTTAGATACCCCATATATGTGGATTCATGCGGCATTTGTTCTTTTATGACTCTTATTTTACTTAGCATGATGTCCCTAAGGTTTATCGATGTTGCGTGTGTCAGAATTTCCTTCCTTTTTAAGGCTGAATAGTATTCCATTGTATGCTTGTCCCATATTTTGTTTATCCAGTCATTGCTGTTGGACGCTTGGGTGTTTCTACCTTGTAGCTATTGTGACTAATGCTGCTACGAATACGGGTGTGTCAATATCTCTTCAAGTCTCTGCTTTCAGTTCTTTTGGGTGTATACCCAGAGGTGGGATTCCTGGATCAAGCGGTTTAATTTCCTGCGGAGCCACCATCCAGTTTTCCATAGCAGCTGTACCATTTTACATCCCACCAACAGTTCACGCAAAGCTTTCCATATCTCCACCTCCTAGCCGACTGTTGTTAATTTTCTGGGTTGTTTTTATTTTTTATTTTTTTAGATAGTAGCCAGCCATACCCAGGGGTATGGTTCCACAGAATACAAAGAATATAAATATTTTGAAATCTTCATATTATTTTAAAGTCGGTTGATATTTGTTTGTAACAAAAACAAGACAAACTCATTAGAATGAATCCAAAGTTTCCCTAAAAGTAAAGATCGCTGGCACTAGAGTGGTTGTAACGCTGCCATGACGCCACACCCCCAAACCTTTTCTTACCCCCAAACCTCTTTGACCTCTTGTTCTCATCTTCCCCACCTGCTGCCCCTGAAAGTGGGGATGGTATCAGTGGTGTGCCCCAGCCTGGCTGTACCAGTTGTTCACAGTATGTCCATTTATATGGTTATTGCCTGTGCCTTACTGGTTATTTACTATTTAGAATATTTGTCCTGCCTAGGAGTCCTTCCTCCAGGGTACCTCAAAATCTGTAATTGTGTAAGACAGGAGAGGTTCTGAAGCAGCAGCTATGAGCCAAGAAAAATAGCCACTCAAAAGACTTTTCATTTGGTTGATTTAGTAAAAATTGCATCTTCAAGATCTTGCTCACAAGGCCCGGGTGGTGAAAGCCCACCTCCTGCCCACTTCTACTCCTCTCTCCCAATGAAAGTCACTTCTTCCCTCTTTGTGCTCCAATGGCACTTTATTTGGGTCTGTAATTACACATTATTATTAACAAAAACACTCTGCCCTTTATTATTTGTGTATGTCTCTCTTTATCTCTGCAATGACTATTGGTTTTTCATTTCCTGTAGTGATTCAAAATATGTACCAGGCATGGGATGCATATTGACTTCTGTGGAAGGCAATGGCCCTGTCTCATTTCTGCACTTATTTGGGGTCATATACAATATTGAGCTACCCTGAGGACACCTGTGTGAGTTCCAGCAGCAGCAGCCAATCAGCTAATCATCCATTTTCCAGTCCAGGTGAGGCTGCCTGGGACCCTGGGTTTGGTAGTGCCATTTGGAAATAACACAGATTACTTCTTGGGGTCTCTCAGCCAACCAAAGTCACTTTTTAAGACTGGGACTTTCCAAGAGAATTGCTTGAACCTGGGAGGTGGAGGTTGCTGTGAGCTGAGGTCATGCCACTGCGCTTTAGCCTGGCGCCTGGTGACGGAGGTTGCTGTGAGCTGAGGTCATGCCACTGCGCTTTAGCCTGGCGCCTGGTGATGGAGTGAGACTCTGTTTCAAAAAAAAAAGACCGGGCCTTTCTGCAGAGGACTCTTAGGAGCAGAAGCTCTTAGATCAGAAGAGAAAAAGGTGATGCAGAATCTGATTTTCCTTCTGAGGTCGTTTTTTTTTCATCCCATCTTAAAGGCTTCACTGAGGCTGAGGTCCAAGAATCCTGATCAGAATTTAAGCCAGGTTCCCATGAGCATTGGCTCATCCACAAAGTTAGTAGGCTTGGTAACAGCCAGGCCTTGAATTCCCAAAGTCTTGGGTTGACCTATCCAGGGAGTAGTTGGAGAGACATATGATAAGGGCCATGCCCTGGAAAGCTGGGCCAGAGCACCTATCAGTTGATCAAGATTGCAGGAGGTGAGGTGAGAGAGAAAAGAAACAGAATAACCAAGAAGTCACACTCCTAAATTGGAGCAAGTTACCAAATGACCTAAAGTACTGTGGTGGCAGGGCTGACTGTGTAGGGCACCCTGTCTGGGGCTGATGGACTGGATTCGGAAGGATGGGGAAATTGTCAGCACCAGAGAGCTGATGCAGGTCAGCTGTATGGTACAGGGCTGACTATACAGTGAGGATGGGTGCTTCTTTACAGGGTGGCATGGGAGAGGTTTTCTTGCAGTAAGAAATTTAATCCCCTGGAAAAAGCACTAATACCAGGGTGACTTAACCTAGCTGGTAAAGTGGGAAGGAGAGAAGGGAGAAGGGAGGGGTGAGGACGGATGGATCAGAATCGGCACTTTGGGCAAGTCATGCATAATACGATTTTGTGGGTTATGTCATGGTTAGGGGCAGGAGGGCCCTGATCAGCAGGTTTTCACTATTCCACGTGTCCCCAGACACATTCTTGACTTTCAAAATTTCATCACAGAGATGAAGGGCTCTGTGGAAGAATAGAATAGTGAAGAGGAAGAAGAAGAAGGGGAATGAGGAAGAGAAGGATGGGAAAGTGGAGGAAAGGGAAGTGGAGAAGGGGGAGGGAGGAGGAGGAGGAGGAGGAAAAGGAGGAAGGAGGAGGAAGAGGAAGGAAGGAAGGAGAAGAAGAAGGAGAAGAAGGAGAAGAAGAAGGAGAAGAAGGAGGATAAGAACAAAAAGAAACAAAAGGATTCTGCCTCTAAACCGATTAGTAGTCAATTTTTACCAGCTTCCAAAAGCTTTTTTTTGAATACTCAGTTAAACATGCATCACCTTTGTTTTAAGAACTTGGAATGGATAGCAGAAGACAAGCACTCATCAAAACACCACAGACAGGACTTCTTGATCACTGGAGAAGCTATTCAGGCAGCCACTGCTCCCAGGGAACTCCAGGAAAGAACAAAAAAGGGGTCTCATTTTGCAGCCTTCAGTCAAGAATCATCTGTTCTTTTGGCCAGGCTGCCATGAGGGTGGGGTTCACGCAGAGCCCTGGGAAAGGACGAAAACAGGATTGCAACACCGCTTATTTTGTTTCTTCTAACACCCTCCTTTCCCCGACTCATGTCTGAGCACTTACTGGCACCATTTGTTCTAAAACAAAGGAAGAAATAGATCTGTTATGAGTTCCCTATGTGCTCGACTGAGTTACCTGGCATTGGGATGGCTTGTTTTCTGGGATGCCCAGAGCTGTGCACGTTCCTTTCTGGGGCGAATGCTTTGTGTAGAGAGGCATAAACAGCCAACTAGTCTGCAGGGAGTAAACCCTGTTACTAACTTTTCTTTCTTTGGTGCTATATTCCTGCAGAGATAACTATATAGAAAGAGAGACAGATTATAAAGGAGGAAGGGCATGGTGTCGGCATGCGAGCTCGAAGAGAACAAAAAGGGTTATCATGTTCAGAAGCTGAAAATAGAATTTAAAGCTGTCAGGACTGGAGAAAGAGTTCAGGCCTCCCAGGAACAATCTGGAAAGAAAACTTGAAACCCTCCAGGAAAACAAGTGGGTAGAGTTGAGTGAAACTGAAACCTGAAAATCTATTTTCCAGAAATGCAATTGGGCAGGGAGGAGGGAAACCACTACTATCACGTTTTTGCCCTGAGCAAGCAAGCAAGGCATGCTGGCTTTGGACAAAAAGGCTTATTTAGAAGCTCCCCTGAGTTGAATGGAAGAAGCTGGGGCAGGTGGCGGGGTGGGATGGGTCTTTGAAATGAGCCATCCTAACCTTTCAGACAGAAACAGCTTAGCCTAGCTGCTGTGGGGTGCATGTTTCTAAAACAAGGCCTGGAACATTAATTTTACATTTCAGTCTCTTTGTAACAAGCAGATGCTCTTCGCCCACCCCCTTGTTTTTTTTGGCAAGCTTGCTATAAAAGCCAACAAACCGAGTCAAGGCTGTCCGCTAGCCACGGGTGCCTTTATCTTGTGCGGTATCTGTTCCTTTGCGGATCAAGCATGGAATGGAAACCGTGCTGAAGAAAGGTCACTTCTCATTTTAGACTCCATTTCAATGGGTAGTTAACCTCTGAGTCAACCGACTCTGTACCCATGTTGAGTCTCCTCCGCCTCTTGGGCTCTTCAATTTACCCTTTTTCATAATTAGAGTACATCTTGTTTACAGTGCACAAAGCTGGTTTAAGATCCAGCTGGCCACATGCCCTCTCGTTACAGGACCGTGCTTACACCAGTCAGCTCTGAGTGCAGCCAGTTAGATGAAAAAAACGAAGGGAAGGAAGCTGCCCTGTAAGGAACCTCGGCCTTACTGATTAAACTAATAATTAAGCCATTATATCTGCGGAGGAGCTCTTTGGGCTTGCCTGCTAACTTTTCCAACAAAAGCCCTAAGCCAGAGATTCCAGCTGAGCTTCTCGTTATCATGTGGGTGCCAGGGCTGCATGCCAGGATCAGCACCCACCCCAGGCAACATGGTTTAAATTGTAAACACCCGTCATCTCCCTGCCTCCATGGATCATTCATTTTCAGGGTGAAAAGTGCCCCTCACCGGAAGTGGGGCTGCCTGTATCTGGGTTTGCCTTTGAAAGCCAGAAAGGACCCATCTGAAATTTTATTCCAAATTTAATTGCAAGCTATCTCAGGCTTGAAATAGATTTACATTGGCTTCTCTTGTTGGATTTGGTAAGGAAAGGGATATGAGATTCAATTCGAATTGGTCTTCTTCCCTTTTTTTTTTTTTGATCTCTGCTCACTGCAACCTCCTCCTCCCGGGTTCAAGCAATTCTTCTGCCTCAGCCTCCTGAGTAGCTGGGATTACAGGTATGCGCCACCACACCCAGCTAATTTTTGTATTTTTAGTAGAGATGGGGTTTCATCATCTTGGCCAGGCTGTTCTCGAACTCCTGACCTTGCAATCCACCCGCCGTGTCCTCCCAAAGTGCTGGGATTACAGGTGTGGGCCACTGTGCCCGGCCCTGGTTTTCATTCTTAATAAGATTACTGTCTTAAAGACAAATATATAGCATGTCTCACCACACTGCCCCACTTCCCACCAAGGCAAAAAGGTCCCTGGCATGCATATGTGATTTTTTGATGTGCAAAGATCCATTTTCACAACTTCCGTATTTAGAGAACCCCAAGGTAGTTTAAGGCTCTCACTGGCCACTTGCCTTCTTAAAACAGGCAACCTATGATTAGAGAGGGAGCAAGACTAGAGAGGGCAATTTGCACCTGACTGTGGAGCAGGGAGCAAGTAGAGAAGTGAGCAGGGTTGTAATAAACTGGGTGGAATTTAAGGTCTCAGTCTAAAAGCAAGCCATCTTGCGTCTTCGAGACCCCGTCTCAAGCCTGACTCCAACTCCCGAGTCCCAAGGCTCTCCAAGGCCTCTTTCTGCTCATCACAGCCTGTGGAGAGAGATGCAAAGTGATTTGTGTTGATTTTAGAAATAATCTGGGCCGGGCGCGGTGGCTCAAGCCTGTAATCCCAGCACTTTGGGAGGCTGAGGCGGGTGGATCATGAGGTCGAGAGATCGAGACCATCCTGGTCAACATGGTGAAACCCCGTCTCTACTAAAAATACAAAAAATTAGCTGGGCATGGTGGCACGTGCCTGTAATCCCAGCTACTCAGGAGGCTGAGGCAGGAGAATTGCCTGAACCCAGGAGACGGAGGTTGCGGTGAGCCGAGATCGCGCCATTGCACTCCAGCCTGGGTAACGAGAGCGAAACTCCGTCTCAAAAAAAAAAAAAAAAAAAAGAAATAATCTGAACATTGCCAGGAAAGGGCTTGCTGAAAAATGCCACAGAACTAAAGCTGGTAAAAGCCAGTGTAAGTGCAAAGAGCAGAGCCGGCTCCTTCCCGGCTCTTTCCCTGGGCTGCTCTTCCCGGTTTTTGATCTCAACCTCACTCTCCTCCATCCCTTCTTGATCCAAGTCCAGAGTCTCTTTCACACCAGCCATGCTGCCAGCATTGTCAGCAGGTTTGATGTGGTGTGAATTCCTGCCTCTGGGAGATGGATGGAGGAATTCACAGAATCTTGGGAAAAGAGAGCTCGGGGAAATCCTAAAGTCTCTCTGCGCAGCCTGTCTCCTACCAACAGACAAGATGGAAACTGGCCCTGTCGGAGCACTGGCTTCGATCATATGTAAGGGTAAAGATTCCTTGGGCTTGTGGGTAGGAGCTCATTTCTGTGTTTTGTTCCAGATGGTCCGGGGTCTTCTGTCTCCCTATTAAAATAAATCCTGTTTGATACCCATGATGGCCCTTTTGTCAAATCCTAATTGTGAGTTTGAGTTGTCCATTCTCCAGGAAGTACCATCCCATGATCAGTCCAGTCTTACAATTAGGTCCACACTGATCAGAGGTATTTATTGATGTCTGGTGAATATTCTGGTGCTTTTGAATTTTGGAAATGAGGCTAGATGCATTTATTTATTCAAAATTAATTTTGAGTGTCTAGTATGTCCCAGTCACTGCTTTGTGTACTTGGAAAACAAGAAACAACAAGAAACTGTTGCATTGAAAGCTCTCATTATAAGGGGGAGGGGAGTGGGGAGACAGACAGTGAACAATAGATAAGCTGCGTGGCACGTTAGGGTTTTAAGGCCCATAGAAAAAAAAGACAGAGAAAACTTGGGGTTCTGGCCTGCCGCTGGGACAGTAGAGAGAAGATGGCATTGAAATTTCCAAGTGCAATTTTACTGAACCAGGAAGAAAAATGACAAGAGTTTCTATTCCTTCCTATGAAGAATGGGTCTTACCTATAAACAAGTATTGAGAGATATATGTGCATATATACACCTATCGTCTCATGATTTACAGACTTAGATTCTGTAGATATTTATATCAATTATAAATATCTCAATATTATTGAGGTATTTATAAAATAAATACTCAATATTAAAATGATGTTGAGTATTATAAATATCATTTTAAATAAAATGATACTCAATATTATTTCATAATTATGTATACATTATATATGTGGACACACACATATAACCATAAATGTTATACATACGCACAGCTATGTGTTGCTTAACAATGAAGATCTCTTCTGAGAAATGCTTCATTACGTTATTTCATCGTTGTGTGACCATCAGGGTTACACGAGCTGAGGCGGCATAGCCCACTATACACCTAGGCTATACTGGAGACCCTATCACCTCTAGGCTACAAACCTGGACCCCATGGTGCTAACACAGTACAGGGTGGGGGGCCACTGGGATGCAATGGTAGGTATCTGTGTAGCTAAACATACAAAGTACAGTAAAAATACTGAACTGTAATCTCACAGGACCACCATCATGTACGTACTCTGCCTTTGACAGAAATGTCATTATGCAACACGACTGTCTATTACAACTTAACTAAACAATATGTGCCCTCAACAAATTTTGATATCTCTTTCAGGTCGTGTAGATATGTAGTAAATTTCCAGCTCCCCAAATCGTTTTTTTGCTTATTCAGTAATAACTTTCTAACCTGACCAATTTACATCTTTTGGTCTCATAAACCACAGAGGCTTCTCCCTGTTTTCAGCCCTGGCCTGCTGGCTGGTCTTAAAGCTAATCTATGCTGGCCTTCAGCCTTCCACGGCCACTGGGAGTGACAAGGGTTCTGGAAGGCCAGGCTGGGGGCAAGGGGAGAGTCCCCTGAAACGAAGAACGGCCTCAGGGAGTGCGGCCTGGCCAGCCCATCTTCTCGCACTTCATTCCTGCTCTGAAACCCAAGTCAGAACTTCAGTTTCTGGTTTCTTTGAAAGTACTTGGTGAACAAATAAGCAAATAGGGGATAAGGAATGTCCAGTCATTGTTTGAGAATTTTCTGGAATTTGGAGCATTGTTATTTTAGTTGTTTAGAAAAGACTTCGGTTGCCTGTTTATCATACAGTGCAGGCTCATGAATGACTTCCTGGGGGACTAGCCCACATTCTTGGTCCCGTTGGCGTCTCTTGCCCAGCAAGGCTCATGCCGGGCGTCTTCCCAACATCCTGTCTGGGAATGACCTTCTTTTCTCCGCTTACTAAGCTCCGAGAGTCCTTATTGAAATGACCTCCTGCACAGGAAGGCCTGCTGCAGCGCCTGGCAAGAGAAAACAGCCCTGGTTTCTAGGAAGTCCTCCCCGCCATGCACGCGCACCACACACACACACACACACACACACACACACACACACACACTGGAAGTCTTGTTCGGAAGAGGTGACATGTTTATGTTCTTCCACGCGTCTGATAAGGAAAACCAGCAGACATTCCAGAATGTACCAAACAGAGGCAAGGGCAGGTGCAAGGACCACAGCTGGAAACCAACGAGCACAACAGACCACAGCTGTCAGGGCCACGCCATGCTGGTGTGGGCCGGAGGGGAAACCAAGGGCGTGCGTGTGTCTGTGTGTGTCTGCGGATACATTCAGCTTAAAAATTGCCCACTGAAAAGCCTGCAAAGTCCCCCTGCATTTAAGAGAAAAAATAATCATGGAATTTTTCTTGCCATCTAGAAGAAATTTTGCCCTTGCCAAAAACATTTAAAAGCTATCAGGATTTTTTTTAACTTATCTGAGTGATATTAGTGAGAGTAGGGGAAGCCCAAAGAAAGGGACAGGTGTGTTCTTTAAATTCATTTTTGGTCTTAAATAAGGCCTGCTTGAACATAATAAAGAACTTTAAGAAGCCCTCTTACCTTGGTTGAATGATACAGTGTTTAGAAATAATACCTTTTTGTGGCTGGGCATGGTGGCTCATGCCTGTAATCCCAGCACTTTGGGAGGCAGAGGTGGGAGGATCATCTTAGGTTGGGAGTTCAAGACCAGCCTGACCAACATGGAGAAACTCCGTCTCTATTAAATTAATTAGCTGGGAGTGGTGGTGTGCCCCTGTAATCCCAGCTACTCGGGAGGCTGTGGCAGGAAAATCACTTGAACCCAGGAAGTGGAGGTTGCAGTGAGCCAAGATTGTGCCATTGCACTTCAGCCTGGGAACGAGAGTGAAATTCAGTCTCAGGAAAAAAAAAAAAAGAGAGAGAGAGAAAGATAGATAGCATACCTTTGTGATGATCATGTACAAGGCATTCATCTTATAAGGACTCTGATGGCCAGTTAGGTTCCTTGCCCCTGGTTGTAATGCAGAATTGTGATTCCCACTTAGGAGTTTTCAGCAGGCCATGTCCTCCCTTTCTCTGTGACCAAAGTTAGCATCACAGTTGAGTGACCTACCTACCCAGGGCCCTGAACTCACAAGGGTCCCACATCTGGTTTAACATTCTGCTGTTGCGCTCTTAAAATCCTTAATAAAAACAAATAATTTATGAATCCTTAATGAGTGCCTAATAGCTTTGAACTCTCGTCTCGTAGGTGTACTGCAGCGTGAAAATGGAGCGTGCGTGTGAGCTGAGTAGTGCCATGCGGCACACATGTCCATCGATCCTTGCTGCTCATTCACATACAGTGTTCGCCATGCCCCTTGGACACTGGATTCCAGTGGACCCAGCATGTGTGGGAATTCAGGGGAGACTCAAAGCATATTCAAGGTAAGTGTGGACCACCAAGGAAGGTAAGGTGAGGAAGGAGGAGGGGCACTGACAGCCCCAAGAGGGCGCACTTTCCGTTTGAAGCAGAACTTGCTTTGACACAAGAAAGAAGGCAATGGCATTCTGTTAATAACAAATACTAACGACCAAGGGACCCCATTCTGTTCTTTCTCACTCATGTCACTTCCCTGAATTAACCAAACACTTCCTCTGAAAATGAAGACATAGACCGATAGGAGAAAAGGGCAGCTGAGCATTCTTTAATATTGATAGCCAAATCCGGAAGAAGATGATGGAAATCATGACCCGAGAGGTGCAGACAAATGACTTGAAAGAAGTGGTCAGTAAATTGATTCCAGACAGCATTGGAAAAGACATAGAAAAGGCTTGCCAATCTATTTATCCTCTCCATGATGTCTGCGTTAGAAAAGTAAAAATGCTGAAGAAGCCCAAGTTTGAATTGGGAAAACTCATGGAGCTTCATGGTGAAGGCAGTAGTTCTGGAAAAGCCACTGGGGATGAGACAGGTGCTAAAGTTGAACAAGCTGGTAGATATGAACCACCAGTCCACGATTCTGTTTAAAGTTCAGACTTATAGTAGTGGCAAATAAAAAGTTATTTGTGAAAAAAAAAAAAAAAAAAAAGATGGATAGAGTCGGTGCATATCAAGAAGTAAAAGGCTGGGTGTGGTCACTCACACCTATAATCCCAGCACTTTGGGAGGCTGACGCTGGTGGGTCACCTGAGGTCCAGAGTTTGAGACCAGACTGGCCAACATGGTGAAATTCCATCTCTACTATAAATACAAAAATTATCCAGGCATGGTGGTGTGCACCTATAATCTCAGCTACTCAGGAGGCTGAGGCAGGAGAATCACTTGGAACTTGGGAGGTAGAGGGTTCAGTGAGCCAAGATCACACCACTGCACTTCAGCCAGGGTGACAGACTGAGACTCTTTCTCAGAAACACACACACACACACACACATACACACACAGAAAATAAAAAGAGCTGAGTTGGTTTTGTGTGGTATTTCCACTGTTTTGGCAAGAAAGAAATGCATATGCATCCATAAGCTGAAAATTATGAATTATATAATTTCAGTGATTCTGAAGATGAGCTAAATATTCTCATATTTGCATTTATTTATTTATTTATTTATTTTTCGAGACAAAGTCTCGCTCTGTAACCCAGGCTGGAGTGCAGTGGCATGATCTCAGCTCACCGCAACCTCCGCTTCCCAGGTTCAATTGATTCTCATTCCTCAGCCTCCAGAGTGAGTAGCTTGGAATTACAGGTGCGTGCCACCATGCCTGGCTAATTTTTGTATTTTTAATAGAGATGGGGTTTGACCATGTTGCCTAGGCTGGTCTCAAACTCTTGAACTCAGGTGATCCACCTGCCTTGCCCTTCCAAAGTGCTGGGATTATAGGTGTTGGCCATCATGCCCAGCTCATATTTGCATTTAAAACTGACATTGTACAATGTATAGATTAACCATAAAATTCATGCTAATAATTTAAAATTTTATTTTTGCTTGACTTAGAATAGCACTAAACAGCAGATTTTTAAAAATGTCATGATAAGTTGAGACATTGCAGAAGGAAGGAAAAAAGCTTTATTTTATAGTACCTTTAACCATACCTTCTTCCCCCACTTTTAAACAGTTTTCATTTTATACTGGGTCCCATGGATATGCAGTTGGCTGTGCTGGTGATCAATAGAAATTTTTGCAGAAACACATCACGTGGCTGTTAGGCTCATTTTTGGTGATAGATTTGTGTAGCTCATATCTACTAGTGTTCACATCACCTCTATTTAGGATTTCATTTTAGCAGTTGTCTTTATTTGGATTTCCCCAGAAGCACACCAAGATGAGGCTTCAAGTGGGGATGTGGAGGCCCTGGGAAAAGAAACCTGTGTAAAGGGCTTATTGGAGAATAGAAAGGATATGGGAATGACAAAGTGGTCAGGTTATTTGAGGAGCCTGAAGGGGCCACTGAAAGGTGTTCCGCGAGAAATGTGTGTACCCTCCTAGGCAGAGACTATGCTCCCTGCTCTTCCCCTTCCTTTCTCCATCATTTCTGGACTCTAGGACTTCAGAATCTGTTTAGGAGGAGATTCACTTCTGTGATGGAAATCGCAGTGTTATAGTTGAATTATGTCCCTCAAAATTCATGTGTTGAAGTCCAAACCCTTAACAATGTGACTGTATTTGGAGGCAGGGACTTCACAGAAGTAATGAAGTTAAAAAGTCAAGTCATGAGGGTGGGCCCTAATTCAATATAGCTGGTGTCCTTCTATGAAGATGAGATGAGGACACAGATGTGCACAGAGGGAAGACTATAGGAGCACCCAGGGGAAGATGCCACCCGTAAGCCAAGGAGAGGGGCCTCAGGAGAAACCAACCCTGCTCACACCTGGATCTTGGACTTCTGGGCCCCGGGACTGTGAAAGAATGCATTTCTGTTGTTTTAGCCCCACAGTCTGTGGTATACTGTTATGGCAGCCCTAGCAAACAAATATAGATGGTTAAAAAAAAAAATACTCATCAGGAGGCTGGGCGCAGTAGCTCATGCCTGTAATCCCAGCACTTTGAAAGTCTGAGGCGGGTGGATCACGAGGTCAGGAGTTTGAGACCAGCCTGGCAAACATGGTAAAACCCCATCTACCAAAAATATAAAAATTAGCTGGGTGTGGTGGCGGGCACCTTTAATCCCAACTACTTGGGAGTTGAGGCAGGAGAATCGTTTGGATCCAAGAGGTAGACTTTGCAGTGAGCCGGGATTGTGCCATTACACTCCAGCCTGGGTGAGAGGGCAAGACTCCATCTCAAAAAAACCCAAAACCAAACAAACAAATCCTTCAGGAACTGTTAAACAGAGTTCCTTGCTAAAATGCACCTTAAAAGACATGATGAGATCAGAACATTAAGGCATGAACAGGAGACAAGTCTGCAAAACTGGAAGCATTCTGAAGGCCAGCTCTGCCACTTTAGTGGATTTGTGGTCTTGGTTAAGTTACTTAATCTTTTGTGCCTACATAGTCAACTGTTAAATGAGCTTCAAATGCAGTATACATCATAGAGATGCCATCAGAATAAAATGAGATAATCCTTGCAAAGTGCTCAGCTTGTAGTAAGTGCTCAATGTGTTAGCTCATCTTGTTTTTCTGCAGGCAATAAGAGCTCCTTAAGAGCTAGCATCCTGTTTTCTTCTGCTTTGGAAGTAAACCAGAAGCACTGAGTGTCAGCCTTTTGCTTCAAGGAACCAAATCTATGTGGAAGTTGAAGTCTAGTTAGGGAAACCAAATGCACAGAAGTGATGAAGCTAGAATGTGCACTTGTACCACTTACCGGGAACTGTGACATACACCTGATCTCATACCCATCTCATTTTAATCCTCTACAAAGTTATGAGATGGAAGTCTTTGCCTCATTTTCCAAGATGTGAAAACAACTGGGTAGTGTAGTTAAAGGACTTTTCCAGAGTCTGCTTCCAGTAATCTATGGAGCAAGAGTCAAACCTAGGTGTGTGGGCATTGAGTTCATTTATGCCATGACTATTAGAATAAAACTTCGTTTCGAATTATCTTCCTAATTACCCTGCAAGGAAGGTGAGGACCTATTGCTAACATCATTTTACATATTAGGAAAATATGACCCAGGCAGTTCTGAACCATCCAAGTGCGTACCCAATGTTAAACGTAAAGCCAACTCTATTCCAGTGAGGTTTGGGCTCTTAATCTGGTGATATTTAGCTACTTAGATACTGTTTCGATATTCAGATTCTCAGTGAGTGACCTCACAAGACTATGTCTGTGCACTGTGGGTAGATTTCATTGTGAAGGAAGTTTTGGAATGCCACTTTTCCTGTATAGGATGGGAAACCCATTGATGTCAGCCATGATTCTAGGTCAGACAGAGTCCTGTGGGCCGAGCATGGGTTTGGGGATCAGAAGACAGAATTTTGGCTCTGGTTCTGCTTTCTAAGCTATGACAATGAAAAAAAAAATTAGTTGAAGCCCTTTGAAAGGCCTTCCACTTTAAGGCTATTGGCAGCTCTGTCTGAAAAGCTCTGTCTGCCACAAATTGGCTAAATTGGCTGAGTGACTTTGAACACTTCATTCTTCTTGGCCATGAGTTTCTCATCTGCAAACTGGAGAGTTTGTACTGACTGATTTCCAAAATCTGTTAAAAATCTGATTCTATGAAATGGAATCTCTGGTTGGGCCTAAGAAACTAGTAGGAAGCCCAGAGACTTATGGAGGTAGAAATTGCCCTCCTTTATTCTCAGCAAGAAGGAAATCACTCTCCCCCACCCCCCAAAACCATGGACAACACCTTTTACAGAGAGCTGCAATTGCAGAGAAGCAGTGGCACAGGCTATGCTGGTGGGTGGGGCCGATGTCCTTATTAAAATCTTGGTTACAGAAATAAGTCTATTGGGGACTTAATGAAATCCAGTTTGTACTCCAAGGATCAGCAAGTACAAATCCTACAAGAACTCTGGCCATAGAACAGAGAGTCCTAGAACAAAGCCTGTTTTGATCCTTTGTCTTGGTTAAGGGTGACACCATATCTCCAGCATAAACTACGGCGATTGCATTGTTCACATGCCAGTAATAAAAAAGGAAAACACAGCCAGGCTGTTTGGTTAGTTTTGGCATGCACAGTAGAGGGTGGGAAATGCCCATGGGTTCTGGCTGACCACCTGGTATTTAATTTTTTAAGAAGCGTGCCAGTTTCAAAATACCAGAGGTTCTCCTTGAAGGCTAATCACAAAGAATTGAATGTCCTGGTATTTGGAACAAGCATTCTAGCTCACTGGCATCACAGCCCTTACTGTAATATCAGCAATAGCAGCAGTAACCGCAGCAAGAACCAGCGTCCCGTCCCTGGGGATCTCCCAGAGAAAGTCTTTCCATTTACAGCAAAAACAGTAAAGAAGCAGGGAGCTGAGGTGGAAACACAGTTGGTTCCTATGGTAGCACTTCCTTGGTACTCTAGTGCAGGATGAGTGGGTTTCAAAGTGGAACTGCCTCCAGCCTCAGTGGCTCTGAGACCATGTCCATCAGTTACCCACTCTGGTTTTGGAGTTCACTGTGTGATCTTGGGCTGAACTTGGATCTAGTTTTTGGAAGCCTCAGACTTACCGGCCTGAGGTTTTTGTAACCGCAGGACTTCTGTGTTCTGATGGCTGCATTGGAAAGCATGGTATTCATGCTGGATACCTCGTTCAACAGGTATCATGGTATCACCAGTTGGTCCATAGACCAGCAGTGTCAGCATCCTCAGGAGCTTATTAGAAACACTCCATCCTAGATACAGGGACTAGGAGCCTGAATTGTAGCAAGACCCTGGGGTGAATCGTTTGCACATTTCATTTAGAGAAGCCCTGAAAAGGAGCCGTACCACCCCACACATCTGGGAGGTAGAGTAGCCATTCACTGGCCCAGGACAGTTCGGCTGTAAGAAGAAAGAACTTAATTTGGAAATTTAATGGGTACAATCAGAACTTCTCTGTTTTCTGCTCTGCAACATTACCTCTTTTCAGCCAAAAAATCAAAAAAGTTCTTTTCTTTAGAAAAAGAAAGTATCTAGGGAAAAAATAGCTGAAGTAATTCACATAAAAGAAAAAAGCATCCTTAATATCTCCACTTAAAAACATACGAATAAATAAGTTTAGGGCCTCTTGCCACTTTTCTAATCCTATCTTCAAGATTTTCCACTGTTAACCAATTTCACAGGTATCCCACCAAAAATACTATACTTATATTTGCATAATAATATATATACACATACAAACACATAAGAAAATCATCCTTAATGATTGTTTTTCTGTATGCTTTCTAAGCTAGGACAACGGAAAAAAAAATATTAGATGGAGCCCTTTAAAAGGTCTTCCATTTAAAGCCTATTGGCAGCTGTCTGAGAAGCATTCTTCGTAAAGAGATGGGAGTAGAGGGCCTTTTGCAGAGTGAGTCAACATGAACCCCACAGAGTCCAGGGTGTCAGCCAGATGGCCAGCTCCCCCGGCTCTCATTTCTGCTCTCGTCAGTTTTCTTCTCAGCTCAAGCCCCCATGAAACCTGGAGGGTACCCTCAAATGACCCGTGTCCTCTTGGAGGTTACAAATGTGGCTGTAACACAGTGGAGGGGGGGCCGGTTGGGATCATAGGTACTCAGGCTACACGCCCCGTGAGGTCATGAAAGAGCTTCAGTCCCTCTCCCAGGAGCGGGTTATTTCTTACCAAATGATTTCTGACGGTTTCAGGGAATTCCTTATGCACTCTAAGCTGGAACTTTCTCTCCTTCTTGGGAGATGAGGCCATAATTCAGTTGAGGTCATTTGTTTTCTAATTCCTCTTCAGCATCTATTTGGAAAATCATTTACTTAGCTTTCTTGGTCCGCTCAGTATCCTTATTGTGAACTTTTCTTTAACATAATTTGTGTGTGTGTGTGTGTGTGTGTGTACACATTCACTTAATATGTGTATACTTTATATACATGTATACTTTACTCATGTATATGTACACACACTTTATATATATTTATGTATCTATATATATTATATATAATATATTTTATCCATATTTAAGGTATATACTTCATATATACCTTTTAAGGTATATTTGTAATTTCTATTACAAATTACAATAAGTATATATTACATATGTATTTATGTATATACCTTAAGTATAAATAAAATATAAATATATATAAAAATATATTTATTTTAAATATACATATACATATATATGAAGTATATATATAAAATATGTATATATAAAGTATGTAAAGTATATATAATATATATGTAAAGAATAATGTAATATATGTAAATTATAGTATATAATATAATATAAAGTATATATAAAGTACACATACTTTATATGAAGTGTGTATATATATTATAAATTATATATAAAGTATGTATACACTTAAGGATACATACTTTAAATAATACATATTCTGCATATGTATATAAAGTATATATATAAAGTCATATGAAGTATATGTATATATAAAACATGTAAAGTATAATGTATATAATATATATTATAAAGTATATAAAGTATACTTAGTTTATATAAAGTATAAAGTATATATATTATATATTACAAAGTATATGTACTGTACTTTATTATAAAGTATGTCTATATTATAATAATATACATTATATAATAAATTACATATTATATAATATGTATTGTAATATATTACATTTAATATATTAGTTTATTATATGATATGTATTATAAAATATGTAATAATTTATAAAGTATATATTATATATTTATAATATATATTCTATATAATACATACTTTATATATGGTGTATATGTAGTAGTAGATATATAAAGTATATATTATATATTATAAAGTATATATAAATATATATTATATTTATATACTTCTATATATACTGTGTATACATAGAAGTATATGTCACTCTATAGTATATACAAGTATATATAATATATAAATGTATACTACATGTATATATATAATGTATACTATGCATGTGTGTGTGTATATATATATATATTTATATAATCACCTGACTTCCACAATATATAATATCTACTATACGTGTGTGTGTATATATATATATTTATATAATCACCTGACTTCCACAATACTGATAGCTTATAGCTTTTGCACACTAAACCTTCTTCCTTTCCTATCCCTGACTTAAGCTGTGATATTGGAAGGTTTGAGGACTTGTTGGTGACCAGTACTTTTCTGCTCTAAAAGTCTTGCCTGAGGAAGTGACACAGTCACAGAACAAAAGGAGGCTGTATCCTTTCTTCTCACATGCAGGGTTTGGAGAGGAAGGATTGCTCCCCTTCTGGAACTCATGACCCATGTTTTATAATTTGCCTTAGTATTAATTTCCTGTCCCTTCTATTACAAATTGCCATGAACTCAGCGGCTTTAAACAATTTGTTACCTTACAGTTCTGGAAGACAGAAGTAAAATATCTGTCTCACTAGACCAAAGTTAAGGTGTGAGCAAGCATCTGGAGGTTCTAGGGGAGATTCCCTTCCTTGCCTCTTTCCATTTCTAGAGGCTGCCACCACTCCCTGACTCCTGGCTTCATCACCCCAACCTTTGCTTCCATCATCCAATCTTCTTCTCTGATCCTGACCCTCATGTCCCCATCTCAGAGGATCCTGCAGATCAAATTGGGCTAACCCAGGTAAGGCAGAATAATCTCCCCACCTAAAAATCCTAAAGTTAATCACATCAGCAAAATCTCTTTTGCCATGTAAGGTTAACATAGTCATAGGTTCTGGGGATTAGGATGTGGACATCTTTAGTGGGTCATTGTCCTACCTAGCACGGTCCACAGGGCAAAAATGCTGAAACTGTGACCCCACACCATGTCCCACCAGCTAAGGAAGATTTTACTTATTGCCTACAGTTTGAGTGGCTTGGAATCTTAATACAAAACAATTCCCAGACACCTCAGAGAAGGGGCAGCAGATCAGTATTTCTGATAGGGCTGAGATGCGTTTTTACCAGCATGGGGTCAATATAAATGTGTGAGAAGATAGAAAAAAGGGGCGTGAAGACTTACATGAATGTAATAGTCATCATAACATCTGTCATTTACTAAACCTTCATGCCCTAGACCTAGGGCTAGGCACTGCATATGCTGTTTCACTTAATCTGCATGATAGCGTAACCAGGTTTTTTCTTGGATGCTGGTGATTATTGTGGGTTCTTGGCCTCCAACCTCTTAAGGAATAATTTGTTGGGCCACTGTGGGTGGACCATATGTTCCTAAAGGGAATATCAGACCCAAAAAGTGTTGCAGAAAGGTGATTTTATTTAGGCAGGGAAAAGAGACAGAAACGCTTCCCTGAAGAGTGTGGAAGGGAATTCCAGAGTGGAAATCCCAGAGGGAGCTCCCACCCTGTGGGAGGGGATTCCAGAAAGTTGGAAATCCGGCGCAGGTGAGGGAGCACGGACTTTTATCCTGGGAGAAAGCCCCACCTTCTCCAAGACCCCGGGCCAATGACAGGAGTTCCTTAGAACTTCCGCTGGAGTGATTGGCTTTTAGTTTCTTCCCACGCCCACGAAATTCAAACAGAAACCGTTGAATCTCCTGGATGGAAAGAGTTGGGAGCGGGGCATGGCGCAGGAAAATTCTTGCCCTTAAAGCTACGCCCCCTCATGGACCTGGAAAGAGAACACGTTCCCTCATTAGGCTAGCAAAATAGGCATTGATGTCCTTGTTTAAAGATGAGGAAACTGGCCAGGTGCGGTGGCTCATGCCTATAATTCCAGCACTTTGGGAGGCCAAAGCAGGTGGATCACCTGAGGCCAGTAGTTCAAGACCAGCCCGGCCAACATGCTGAAACCCCATCTCTACTAAAAATACAAAAATCAGCTGGGGATGGTGGCTGGTGCCTGTAATCCCAACTACTCAGGAGGCTGAGGCAGGAGAATCGCTTGAACTTGGGAGGCAGTGGTCGCAATGAGCCGAAATTGTACCATTGTACTCCAGCCTGGGCAACAAGAGTGAAACTCCATTTCAAAAAAAAAAAAGAAAAGAAAAGAAAAAATGAGGAAACTAAGTTGTACAAGGATAATGGGCTCTACAGCTTCTAGTCTAGGTAGGTACCCAAGGAACACTGCTTCTCAGTAGAGATAATGGTGCATCTGAATGTGGTTTTTAATCTCTAGATTTACTTTCCCTGAAGAGAGTATCTTTAGCTGTCCCAGAACCTTCTGCTGTGGGTTAATTTCATCTTACCCTATGTCAGCAGAATGAGTCTGGCCATTGTGAGAGAGGATGGTGTTTATCTTGCCTTCTGGACATCACCCATTACTTTCCTTTCCCACTCAACTGGCCAGTGGTCTGTTGGATGTACTTGATTTTATTAGAACAAAACCCACAGTGTCTTAATGGTTGGCGTTCAAGACCTTGTTAGAGAATGAATTCGTATTTGATTAACACTTCTTGAATACATGTCATGGGCTGTGGGTTGAGCTGGGTAACTGGCATACAGCTCACTAACTGTGTGACGGAAATAGGGCTGCTGCCAGCACAGGCCACCCCAGCAGCGAGGCGGTCACGTGGCTTGTCATCAGGAGAACTTACCACCATGATCTCTGCCCTGCAGGAGAAGGGCCAGGTGGCTGGACCCCATTCTGGTTTTCAGTCATTTTACCACTTACTCTCTCCACTCACGGGAGTTCAGTTTGAAAATATGTGTCTGTTTATTGTCAGACTAGATCTTCCTGTTGCAAATAGTGAAAGGAGGAAATTAAAAAATCGTAATATAGGAATTTAAGCTGATTTCAGCAAATTTTGATGTTGCTCAGAATGTATCCAACTAGCGGTGTGATGGATCCTGAGCTGGCCCTCAAGAGCCAATTATACACATGTTCCCAATTCCCTGTCGAGTGGTCGCGTGACATCAGGTTCATACCTTGAAACTGGCCATAGCAGTACTATTCACACCATGAAAATCTACAAACGCTACAGTTCAGGGCTTTGTTTGTTTGTTTTTCTAAAGAGCCAGTTGATCAGCATGTGACTGTCCCGAGCACACACATTTTCTATAAGTGATCATCATGCTCAATTAAAGGAATCAATTGACTAATAAAGCAATGTTAATATTTGTTAGCAGTGGTAGTTTACTAGGTTTCTGCATGTGGTTTTTAATAACTAGAATTACCTTTCCTGAAGTATCTTTAGCCTTCCCAGAGCCTTCTGCTGTGGGTTAGCTTTGTCTTACCCTATGCCTAGGGCTGAAAAGAGCAGTATTTTAATATCATAGATCTGTATGCAAGAAGGAATGGTAGGGGTTAAACAGAAGATTTTTCTATTTGACAGACAAGGAAACAGAATTGACCCTGACTCAGAAGAGCTCCGCATCCTTCTCCTTGGATGAACCGATCCAGATCCCTTTGGAGATGTCTTTCTGCACTTTTCCCCAGAGCCTCAGCTTTGGGAACTCAAAGGTAGTAGGTACTGTAGGGACAGAGTATTCAAAGCTTTATTGTGGTAGGGATTGAAGCGAGGGCAGACTAAGGAAGTAACTCCAGGATGCAGGAGTTTGGGTGGACATGTCAGGGCTGGTTTGTTAGTTGTTAATAAGGAAAATGATTTCTGTTTTCCATGTCCTTTGTTCATTCCAAGACACTTTTGCATGTCAGGTGTGGAGATACTAGGCTCAGAGTTAGGGTCGATTGCTGGCCATTATAGGACTCTCAGCTTCAGAAACTCCCATGGCGCACACATGGTCATGGTTTCTCATTAAAAACCCAAGGCAGAGGAGGATGGTTATATTGTATCAGTGCTGTCCAGGAATTCATCCTCCCATGGCTAACCAAACCAAACAGACTAATTCGTTTTAAGAGTTAATATAAGCAGGAAATCTACCACCAGACCTCCTGTTGGAGGGTAGGCTATTTATAGTTTGCGTCCAGAGAAGAACATATGAATATTTCTTCCGTCAACATTTGCCTGCGCTGTATGTTCTATTCTACTTCTCTGGCCTCAGCCCCACACTGAGCCTGCTGAGGCATGACACTGGAGGTCAAATGTCTCACACAGAATAAATCCCAGATGTCACTCTCCTTCTCTCAGCCTACAAGCCACTGAACTGCGCAGGGCGGAGGATAGACTTCTAGTTCTTGGCAGTGACTCTGTGTTCCTGGGAGCAGCCTCCTTCTCTCCCCACGTTCCTCTGGCCTGCACGTGCCACCTCTCTCCCCAACCCCACCCCATCTTACAACAATCCTTGCAAAAATAAATGAGGAGGAAAGGTTATTAGCTGTTTACCTATGAACTCTGGCATGTTCTGAAAGCTGAGTTACTGTGTCCAACAACCTAAGGTGAAGCTGGTTGTGTGTATTTTGTAGAGCAGCAGCTGGAAATGGGCTTTCTGCTTCTAGAAGAGTCCTATTGGCTGTAGATGAATGTAGCAGACATTTCTAGCAATTTTTCTTAGCCTCTCGTTCTCCGTCCTTCTGCAGACTTCTCAGCCATAGCTTCCAGGTATAAAATGACTAAGACAAACCTTTGGTCTTCTTGACCCAGGGTCCCAGGAAAGAGTTTCTGAGGCTTGACACAGGTGAGGTTTGCAGCAAAAACATCACACAATGAAGTGGAAAGTGTAGAGGCAGGGGGAATCATTGAGAATTCTTGTGTTGTGAGGCATGAACTGGGTTGTAATGTGGGGGACCTGAAGAAGAAGTCAGAGGCACAGGCAAGGGAAAAGGAAAACAGATTTTGTTACTGGTTGGATTTAGAGATTAAAGGATAGAAAAGAAACAAGCATGACTTTGGGAGCTGGAGGCTGAGCCCTGGGAGAATGGAGGAGCCATTGACAGAAGTTGGGAGGGATCAAATGGCGCTGGTGCTAGAGCGACGAGTACTCGCGAGAAAAATTCCTGAATGTCACTAATATTACTGAACATGATTTGTCTTACCAGCCAGGGTGGAACAATACCATAGTTACCTTCCTAAAAGGAAATTACAATTAAGCCTTGACCTACCTAAGGCAATTGTGCCGAGGCCTGAAAGAAAACAAAAATAAAAAGTGTTCATTCTCACCTCCCCTCTTCTCGTGGGCTGATAGTCATTGACAGGTTACTACTGCTATGCATTTATAGCTTTTTGGAACAGAGGAAGATTCTTGGCAACCACCCAGGGAAGGCCCTCTAGCAGAGTGAGGCCACATGGAGAGTTTCAGTCCCGGGAAGGTTCATCCTGAGTCTTTCACTGATTTTCCAAACACAGTGAGTTGAGTATCCTATAGGCCAGCCGAAGCGCTAGGCCCTCAGGGGATAAGGTAAGCAATACCAACACAGTGGCCCCTAATCCCAAGCACACACAGTAGCGTCTTAAGACTTTTGTCGGGAAAGGCTGTTGGTCTGCTCTGGCCACCATCATCACAAAGTACCATGGACTCGAGGCTGGAAGTCCAAGATCAAGGTGTGCGCAGAACTGGTTTCTCCCATGGCCTCTCTCCTTGGCTTGTGGATGGTGTCTTCTCTCAGTGTGTCTGTGTCTTCCTCTCCCCTTCTTATAAGGACAGCGGTCATAGTAAATTAGGGCCCATTTGAGTCACCTCATTTCACTTTAATTACCTTCTTACCCACCCTGTCTCCAAATACAGTCACATTTTGAGGCCTAGGGGGTTAGGACTTCAATGTATGAGTCTGTGAGAGTGGGACATGATTCAGCCCTAGTCGCCGGCTGCCCACCTTACCAGGGACTGTTCTGTGGGATTCTGTGTGAGCAGCAGCCCCGTCCTGCCTCCCAGTCCTGAGGAAGGCCATCGCGTGGGCGTGGGGAGGCCAGTATGTCTGAGTTAGCATTAAAGACACTCTGAGCAAGAAGAAAACCCATTTGTGGCATGGTAAAGCAGGAAAAGCCGCAGGACAAACCTCTCGAACACCGACCTGGGAAGGAAGCGGGTGATTTATTCAGCTGGGAGCAGGGCAGCATAGTTGCCTAACAGCTGAACTCGCCTGAACAAAGAAAGTCCCTGCTCTTGGCCAGGTGCAGTGGCTCACGCCTGTAATCTCAACACTTTGGGAGGTCGAGGCAGGCAGATCACAAGGTCAAGAGATGGAGACCATCCTGGCCAACATGGCGAAACCCCGTCTCTACTAAAAATACAAAAGTTAGCTGGACGTGGTGGCGCGCTCCTATAGTCCCAGCTACTCAGGAGGCTGAGGCAGGAGAATTGCTTGAACCCAGGAGGTACAGGTTGTAGTGAGCCAAGATCCTGCCACTGCACTCCAGCCTGACACCTGGCAACAGAGTGAGACTCTGTCTCAAAAATAAAAAAGGTCCCTGCCCTTTTAAAGGCTTACAACTCTAGAAATTACATGTGAAAGGGTCTTGGGTTTACAAGTCTATGTGAAAGGGTCCTGGGCTTACAACTCTGGAAATTACGTGTGAAAGGGTCTTGACCCATGAAGTAGGCTGGGGTTGGGGGTTTGATCCTGCTTAAGTAAAAATAATGCCTTCAGAGAGATTCCTCCATACCGTATCTGTGATCTATAGATGGGATTGTGGTTAGCAGTAGGGGTCTTACCCTTAACTGAGCTGGCGGTGCCGACCGGTCCCTCCTCTGGCTAACTTCTAATTTCTCCTTTTGAGATGCAATGTAGAAGGCCAAAGGTGATTAAGACTCTCCTTCCTCAATGGGTGGGCTTGTCCCTCTACCCATGGATCTGTGCTCTTTGTCTCGTGAGATTTGTAGACAGAATAAAAGGTGAGCTGGGTTTTTTACTCACACAATGAAATGACTGGTGTGGTGTCGGTGTGAGTGAAAGGGAAGAGTCACTGGCTCCAAGTAAGCCAGACTCCTGCTCCTCAGTGCCTCCTCCAGTACACAGGGCACGGGAGGCGGGTCCTTCTACATAGGGTCTGGAGGTTTCTCCATCTCTGATCGGGTCTCTGGGTTCCATGCCACCCGTTGATGATGTACCGCTCGCTCATTTTGTGCTCTTCAGCTGAGTTTCTCCATTATTTGATATAACTAAGAAAAATCTCCAGATTGACTGCAAAATTCAACTTTTATAGCTGTTTCCAGTTCTGTTTAGTGTGACAAGATCTTTCTCTGAGACCTCTTCCAGACTCAATTTTGAGATGAAGAATCTTCTTTTACAACCTCTCCTCTGTGTTGAAGTTACCTGAACCGAAGCAGGACTCTGTTCATGGAATTTCTCTGGACCAAACTACACTCTCCTGTGATCATATTTCCTGTGCTCAAGTCCTTTGCACTAAACTCATAGTAGAGTTTTCTTAGAGCTCACAGTTCTTCGTGACATTCTGAAATATCTTTACAACGCTTTCCTTACCTATCCAGAGTTTCAGCCCACCTGGGTGGTTGGAATCCAAATTCATTGCTCCATGACTCAGACGCATGTTGGTACTAAGTCAATTTATCTAAAACACAAATATACATGCTGATTCCAGCCCTAAACAGAACACATCTGGCGTGAACACACCTCTGGTTATAGAAAGGTGGGTGCACCTGCTGCTGGACAGTGTGTAGACACGGGGAGCATTTTCCTCTGGAAAGATAAGTCCCACGAGCTCACCAGATCGTATTCTTTGTTTTCAGATTCCAATATTCATGCTTGAATAGCTAACACAAACAGATCTTTTCCAGGAGGCTGGCAACAGTGTTTAAAAGTCCATAAAAAATCAGACAATAGGTTGTTAACATTTAAGCCAAGTAGTAAAAAGTTGAAAGAATCCCTGGTAAGCAAAGAAGTCATTCTGGGGCCTGGGTTGTTAAGCCAGTATGGGACACACATGAGCTCTGACTTGGTGTTAATGCTATTTTGACAAAGCTACTTTATACTTGATTGTTTAAGAAAAAATCTCTGTCCCTGTAAAATCGAGAATGCCCTTGTAAAATCGAGAATGTCCTTGTAAAATTGAGAATGTCTTAACACGAGTACTCTAGACTTCCTGACCTGTGGGTGGAGGCTTCTCTTTCTCACGTTCTGTTAACAGGGTATTTCTTTGCAGGTTTGTGTCTCTGAAGAAGATGCTGAGGTAGATTTGCCTGATTTGGGAATGCTCTTAGGATTAACATCCATGGGAGCAGAGGGAAAAGTCAGGATGTGATACAGTCACCAGAGGTCTCAGCTAATCCCAGGGGCATGGTCCATCAGAGAGATCTGAGTTGGGGATAGGGGACCAGGCATAGATATCCTGCATTGGCTGTTGGCAATGTGCCTTCTCAGGAAGGAGTGTGACCTTGAGTAAGCATCTCCCTTGAGCAAAGTTAACTCTCAAAGAGGACTGTATTAATCCATTCTTCCACTGCTATAAAGGAATACCCAAGACCGGGTAATTTATAAGGAAAGAGGTTTAATTACAGTTCTGCAGGCTGTACAGGAAGCATAGAGGCTTCTGCCTCTGGGGAGGCCTCAGGAAGCTTCCAGTCATTAGGGAAGGCAAAGGGGAAGCAGGCATCTCACGTGGTGGGAGCGGGAGCAAGAGAGAGAGGAGGAAGGTGCCACACACTTTTAAACAACCAGATCTCATGAGATCTCCCACACTATCACCAGAACTGCACCAAGGGGAAATCCACCTCCCTTGAGGCTCCACCTCCAACAGTGGGGATTACAAGACGACCTGAGATTTGGGCAAGGACACAAACCGTACAAGGACTAACAGTACTGGGCAGCAAATTCTTCCTTTTTGAAGGGGGAAAATTTAGGCAGTAGCACAGTATTCATGACATGACATTCCCTATGTTTTGTGAAGGATTATTGAGGAGTTTGTAGGATATACATAGCGGTGCATATATATGAATACCAATGATAAAATAATGGCAGAAAGCGGGAACATAAATAACGGAAAACCTGACTACAGTGGATTAAACACAGAGTGGCTTATTTTGTGTTATTCAAAAGGAGGTCTGCAGGGAGGCACGCAGGAATGGGCCGTCCTGGTGTCTGCGGCCTCAGGGGTGAGGTTCTGCCCATCTTTCCACACACCATTCTCTTGCCAATCAATTGTCATGCTTGTTCGCCTGTGGCTGCAGGATGGCTGCCTCCTTTTAAGCAGGAAGGAGGGCAGGGCAAAGGTGCAAAGGGCAATGAAAGGGCTCTCTTTCAGTGAGGTTTTGCTTTTTTTCATTTCGAGAAAGGGACTTCTTTCTTGGGGACTTTTGCCTGCAGCTGGCTGGCCAGCATCATGTCACATGGCTGCTCTTAGCAGTGAAGGACGTTGAGAAATTACACAGTGGTTTCAGCTGGGTACTTTGCTCCCCTAGCAGAATTATGATCCTGTTAGCCGGGAAGAAGGGAAGCATATGAGACAGGAAACATCAGTATCAGCTCTGTGTCCCCTAGGGCAGATTGAGCCTCTGAATTAATTAAGAATTTAGTGATTGAGGCTCAACCACATGAACTCCTTTTCCCTCTCTTCCTTCTCTTAAATGTATTTATTCTGTGCCTATGTGATTGCATAAGTGGGTAAAGGAAAGGAAGTTGTTGAAGGTGCTTTCTAGACATCTGCTTGGGAAGCCAGCAAGGTTGTGTACCCAAGGAGGAAGAATGAGATCTCGGCTGTGTGCAGTGGCTCACGCCTGTAATTCCAGCACTTTGGGAGGCCAAGGCAGGTGGATCGCCTGAGGCCAGTAGTTCAAGACCAGCCGGGCCAACATGGTGAAACCCCATCTCTACTAAAAATACAAAAATTAGCTGGGTGTGGTGGCGGGTGCCTGTAATCCCAACTACTCAGGAGGCTGAGGCAGGAGAATTGCTTAGGCCTGGGAGGTGGAGGTTGCAGTGAGCCACTGCACTCCAGCCTGGATGACAAGAGTGAAACTCTGTCTCAACAACAACAACAAAAAGAAGAGCTCAAGTCTGGCTGTGTTGAGGTTGAGGGCCTGTGAGACATCCAAGTGGAGATGCCCAGTAGAACTACAGATAACAGTTGTGAGACTGTGAAACAAGCCCTTGGCTAGAGGTACAGACTGAGATGTCATCAGCCCTGTGATTGGTTAAGACATTGTTGGGACATATGAGAAGATGGCCAAGCACGATCAGAGAACATTCTCTTGATTAAATCAAATTCCACCTTTGCCACGCTGAGGTGGTCGTTCCTTTCTCCTAACTTTCTCTGGGGCTTTCATGTCTATTCTGCCACTTGACATTTGCCATGGGTTTCCCAGTATGATTATAGATTCCTTTTCTCCCCAAATCATGTGAGCTCTGAGGCTTCCTGAGGCCTTGATACCTGATAGGTCAGCATCTATGGCCCTACAACCCTTCTCCTTATGCTTCTGTTTCACTCAGCATTCTTCAAGGTGTCTCTGTGCATCAACAGTGGAAGATAGTGGGAAGGGGTGAGATTCAAGAAGCCTGGCTAGAGCAAGGCAGGAGTCCTCGCAGAACATGTTGGAGAGCTCCCTCAGGTTGCATGGCAGGCTCAGAGGTAAAAACCAGGACAGACTTCACTCTCCTGAGTGCTCAGTGGACTCAGGATTAGGGAGTTGTGTGCAGAGGCTTTGGAACCTAAACTTGTGTTGTGGGGATGACCGTGGGGAGGGGCTATGACTTGGGTGATTCCTGGGGCTCAGTGCAGCCCTAGGACTCTGTGTCTCAGGCTGGACCAAAAGCAGATAGTGGCATGATTTGAAGCCCTGTGAACTCGGTGTTGGGAGGCAGGTAGAGGGGCGAGGGAACGGATGAGGAGGACTGAGTACACTTGGTATGTCCTGTTAAGATTGTTCTGAAACTTGGGCAAGACAGACAGGTGGCTGGTCAGGTAAGCACGGAAAGGATCATACAGGGGAGGCGGTGCATCCCTTCCCATAGCTGCTGCTGCTGGTTTTGCAACCTCCCTCCTGCAGCTCTGGCTTTGGAGGCTGTGATCATAGACCCTTTGGGCTCCCAAAGGAAAACCCACCCTTCCCCTTTTGCAAAAATGTGAGCCTGTTACCCAGTACTTGAGCCCAAGAACATATGAGGGATGCTCTTGGGATTTGTACGGTGGCTCCCAAAAGATATCTCAGAATGTGATCTTATTTGGAATAAGCATTTTTGTAGCTGTCACTAAATAAAAATTTCAAATTGAGATCACTCTGATTTAGGGTGGACCCCAAATCTAGTGAGGGGTGTTGTTGTAAGAGATGAAAAAAGGAGCAGACACAGACTCTGGGAGGAGAAAGTCATGGGAGGATGGAGGCAGAGCTTGGAGTGGTGTGTGTGCTACCAAGGAACGCCAAGAATGGTGGGAGCCACCAGCAGCTAGGAGAGAGGCAAGGGACAGATTCTCCATCTGAGCCCCTGGAAGCAAACGACCCTGCTGACACCTTGATTTCAGACATCTGGCCTCCAGGACACTGAAAGAAACGAATTTCTGTTGCTTTGAACTACCCAATACTGTTACACTGGCCTTTAAGAAAAAAATAAAATAAACTACCCAATTTGGGATCATTTATTGCAGTAGCCCCAGGCAATTAATGCAGGGCTGTGCCTGAAAATTCCTCCTCATCCACCAGTTGTGTGGTTCCTCTGACACTGTTAATGGGGGGCACTCTGACCCTCGCTCTAATATTCTGAGTTTCTGTACTTGGTTTCTGTGTTAGCTGGCCCTTTATCTCTGGGGCACCTCTATGCCAGAGAAGTCTTTTGTGAGAAGACTTTGGAAACTAGAGCTTTTAGTGGCTGATCCTAACACCCAAGCAGAGACAGGTACTCAGACTAGACCCACTCCTAGCATGGCACCTGCCACTGATAATCATATACAGTGGACAGTTTTCAGAGTGTCCTCGCATATGTCACTTCATCCTCAGAGCAACTCCATAAGGAGGCAGGTCAAGAACAGTTACTTATTTTACCCAGGAGAAAATGGAAGCTTAGAGAACATAGAATGCTTTGCTTGTCCCATACCTTCTAATACGTTTGTGATGGAATCGGAGAGGGTCGGGTTCTTTCTTTCTCTTGCATCAGCTAGAAATGTATTTGACAGCCAAGTATCAGAACGATTGATATTTCTGATGACGGCTTCAAGAAATAAGGGTATGTTTATCTCAGAAAATAATCATCAGAGGAGGCCAGGGCAGGGCTGGTGTGTGACCCAGCTGTGGCACCCTCCCATCGCGCCGGGTCATCTTCCCATCGCTTGGCACAGAGGGCTCTCCTTCTCACTTGCCTATCCTTGTTTTTGAGTATGACTGTTACACCCCCAGGCTATCCAGTAGGGAGAGTGGGAAGAAGAAAGAGAGCTATAGAATGCAGAGATTTCTCTTAACAAGGCCCAGTCCTTTGGATTTAGGCCTCTTCCCCAGTGACCTCTGCCTACATGTCACCAGTCAGAATCGTGTCACATGAAGGGTTGCTTCCTTAAGTTGCACTGGCGTGGAGAAAGGGATGAATATTGGAGTGAAAAACTCTTCAGGGTTACCACTTTAGTTACGTTTTGTTTCCTAAACTCTGCTTAGGTTGGCACTTGATGCAATTTGCATATCACTTGTGAAGTCTTATGGAGCGC
The DNA here is from genome assembly GCF_048565385.1 of Saimiri boliviensis. Classification (NCBI taxonomy): domain Eukaryota; kingdom Metazoa; phylum Chordata; class Mammalia; order Primates; family Cebidae; genus Saimiri; species Saimiri boliviensis. The sequence continues at coordinate 149,781,225 of NC_133452.1, forward strand.
TGGTTACCATTAGTGTTAACAGTATCAGAACAGTCGCAGTCACTGTAGCGAAGCCGATGATGGAAAACGTCATCAGTTTCCACCTGCTCATCAGACTCTTTTTTTCCTAATCTTTAGCAATGCCGTATGTGAGGTGGGACCAAAAACGATAAATACATTGCTGATTTTAATGTGAGATGTTCAAATCTCTGACATGGGTAACCTCTAAAGAGAGAGAACGCAAGCTTCGTCAAGGGCAAATGTTTTGGATATGTTGTTTAAAAGTTAGTATCCTGTGCCCTTGGCTCATTAGAACAGCAATAAAAATGTAATGCAAAGGCTATTTTGTTTTCTGCCGAGTGCTGTCGTTTGCTTCCCTTGAACATTTTGGATGTCAAACTGAAATGCCGAAGAAAGTTTGTGCTCTGAAAATAAGATGACATCTTTCTGGAGACCATGGGAACAAGCCGGGGGCGCTCCGCCAGGCCTCTGTCAGTGACAGCTGCCATTCTGCCTGGGCAGTTCACAGGTGATCAAGTTACACAGAGTGGGCTGGCTCCCAATTCTTTCCTCCGGAGAAAGACCATTTCTTGGCCTCTGAGCAGAGGTGGGTTTGCCATGAAGTCGGCATGAAGCTTAAGCCTTGGGGCCCCGCCTTGCAGTGGCCTGCTTTCTGCAAAGAAGCCTTCAGTGTCTTCGTAAGTCCTACTTTTCTGACAGCTTGTAGGAGGAATCTTTTTTATTTTATTTTGAGACAGAGTCTTACTCTGTCACCCAGGCTGGAGGGCAGTGGCATGATCTCAGCTCATCGCAACCTCCTCCTCCTGGCTTCAAGTGATTCTCCTGCCTCAGCCACCTGAGTAGCTGGGACTACAGGCACGTGCCACCACACCTGACTAATTTTCGTATTTTTAGTAGAGATGAGGTTTCACCATGTTGGCCAGGCTGCTCTCAGACTCCTGACCTCCGGTGATCCACCTGACTTGGCCTCCCAAAGTGCTAGGATTACAGCTGTGAGCCACTGCGCCTGGCCTTTATTTCTTTTTCTTAAAGAGAGTCCCCCAAATTTTCTAAAAGTCCAGGTTCCACCTGGAATGACCTTGTCGTCTCTGCATCTGGGACAACATTGTTGGCAAACATCCCAAGACGCAGCGAGCACCTGCCTTTTCTCCTCCCTGCACTTCTGGTCCCCGACACAGAGCCTTTTCTCCCCATGGCGTCTACACCTCTGGACCAGAAAAGCTCTCTGGGCCAGGCTGGAGAGACGGTCAGCCCTCCATGGCCAATTTTGGGGTGCTTTCATGCTACAGAGGCATGAACAAACAGCTGCTCTCCAGAGTGTTGACAGAGGAATGCCAGGTCGGGGAAATCTTTGTCATTAAATGATGAGAAACAGGCCAAAAATGTATCTTTTAACATGAGTGAAGTTGCCCTGGGAAAACTGCTTTGAAACCTCAAGCTAAGGATGGATTATCCTGTCGCTGTGGTCCCAGACATCCTGGCCCTGCTGGTCTGATCAGACCTGGCTCATTATAATGACAGTCTCTCTTTTGATGTTTCATCCCCCTGTGCTGGCCCATGAGCTCCTTAGAGGTGCTTAACTTTTATCTTCCCTGTGCCCAAGACAAGGGCTCCCCAGGATAGCTGCTGAACTAAAGGCCCTAAAACTATTAGCTTAACCCTCTCGATCTCTCTCTTCTCTACCCTTACTCCTTCCTCCCTCTTTCCTTCTCTTCTTTCTGTCTTCCCACCCCCTCCCATACAATTCAAGTACGTGCCTTTAAACATGGAGGCTGGGAAGAATTTTAATAGTTTAAGCCCAACTTGTGTGTTCATTAGATATGAAGATGAAAGAGAAGAAAAAAAGCATTGAGACCCCCTTTTCTTTTTATTTCAGCAGCAGCAGCAGCCCAGTGCGCGTGCACACACACACACACACACACACATACACACACACACTCCGGTTCTCAAACAGGTGGTTTAGGCAAAAGGCTACTGGCAGCCTGGCATCTCTGGCGAGGCTGCGATAACTGGGACCTCCTTGTACATGTTCCTCTGGGGGGTGTGGCACAGCGTCGGCCTTTGAGTTGCTACTCCTGCTGATTCCTGACTGTGCATGACTTAAGAGGAAAGTGAGACAAGGATTCTTGCCCTCAGCGAAACCTTCCTCACTCATCTTCTCCTCTATCAGAGCTGCATTTCTATGTGTGTGAGTTCTTCAGATGTGAGTCCTGCTTTTGTTTGTTTGTTTGTTTTTTCGAGATGGAGTCTCACTCTGTTGCCCAGTCTGGAGTGCAGTGGCATGAATTCAGCTCACTGCAACCTCCACCTCCCAGGTTCAAGCAATTCTCCTGCCTCAGCCTCCTAAGTAGCTGGGATTACAGGTGCCTGCCACCATGCCTGGCTAATTTTTGTATTTTTATAGAGACAGGATTTCACCGTGTTGGTCAGGCTGTCCTCGAACTCCTGAACTCGTGATCCACCTGCCTTGGCCTCCCAAAGTGTGGGGATTGCAGGTGTGAGCCATTGCGCCTGGCCCCTGCCTTCCAAATGTAACTATTCTACCTTAGTTACCAATTTATGCCTTAGCAGGATATTTCAAGGAATGAGATCTTGGAGACCTACAGGATTGGAGACGGAGAAGGAGGGGAGGCAGCTGTCAATATGCCTGCTCAGGACAAGTCCTGGGTAGTGCCTCAGTTTTGTGGGGTCCAGGCTTATACCCCCAGAGCTCCCAACCCTGGCAGATGCAGCCATCAGTACAGCCTGCTTGAGAGCAGGCCCAGGCTAGGAGAAGTCACTGGAGGTCAACACATGGCTCCTTATGCCCTTTGTTGGTTTCTCTGGTGCACTCAGCTGGAGGTGACACTTGGTGACCAAATAAAGCACCACATCTCTGAGTAAGCCCAGCTCAGGAATATAGGATGGAGGGGGCTGCTCTCACTTGCCCAAGGAGAGGCCCTGTGGAGGAATCAGTAAGTCAGCAAGTATTTGTTGAGCATTTATTATGTGCCAGATGTAGGCTAATCCTTGTGAATAAGACCACAAATATCATTACTCTCTGTGGTTCCTATAAACTTCCTGGCTCACAGGATGCCACACAGTCAGATCCAGGCAGGCCAGAGTCACAATGCAGCCCTGGGAGGCTGGGCTGGAGCATGAGAAGCTGGGGTCAGAGGGCTGGAGTTTAAGCAGAGGAAGTGGACATCTGGCCTGCGCTCCTCCCAGGTGGCTGAGACCCTGTAGCCAAGCACTGGCTGTGCCTGGCTTCTGCGGGTGTCCGATTAACCTGGCTTCTGAGTATTTTTGGATCATAACTCTATATACTGCCTACTCAGGTATTATTTTCTGCTCATGTAATAATATTGTCTCCCAACAATTAAAAAAAAAAAAAGAAAAGAAAAAACCCGAGTCCCAATGAACTCTGAAAAACAACCTGTAACAACATATACTAGTTACACCCAGAACTCCATCAGACTGTGAATTTGTCAGTCTATTTTAGGGACTGCCTACGTACCTTATTTTTATTTCTATAAAATTAAAATCAACCCTGCACCATAGAATTTTCATGAGGATTAAATAAGATAATTGACTTTAAGTTCAGGGCTTGGAGTGTTGTTAGCCCTTGATAGAACGTGGTCACTAAGATAGTTAATAATTCTATTTGATAGAGTTACTTATAAAAATTGCTGTATGTCCAAGGAGGGTAGACTGAAGGAGAGGGTCACCCGGGGAATTTCTGAATTGATGTAAGATTTTCTTGATGGAACCAGATATGACCAGCTTGCCCACTTCAGGGATTTCCAGGGGTACTAAGCCAGCCAGCTGCTGAAATGACGCACTTGTGGGCCATTGTTTTCTTATAAGGTGTATGCAATTTGAATGGGTGCAGAAAAGGCATTCCTTGCTCATGTTCCGGGAAAACTGAAATAGACCAGCAGATCTTGATTGTCTGGACAAAGCTCACTCCCTTATCCATTCCCCACACCCCTGACCCCACCCCAAGGAGGAATACCTTCTGAAACCCCTCTTCTTTCTTTTTTTGTTTTTAATATACTTTAAGTTCTGGGGTACATGTGCAGAGTGTGCAGGTTTGTTAACATAGATATACACATGCCATGGTGGTTTGCTGCATCCATTCCCTATCATCTATATGAGGTATTTCTCCTAATGTTATCCCTCCCCATCCCCTGACCCCCTGCTATCCCTCCCCTAGAACCCCAGCCCCCAACAGGCCCCAGTGTGTGATGTTCCCCTCCCTGTGTCCATGTGTTCTTATTATTCAACACCCACTTATGAGTGAGAACATGCAGTGTTTGGTGAAACCCCTTTTCTTTTCTTTTTTTTTTTTTCTTTTTTTTGAGATGGAGTTTTGCTCTTGTTACCCAGGCTGGAGTGCAATGGCGCGATCTCGGCTCACTGCAACCTCCGCCTCCTGGGTTCGGGCAGTTCTCCTGCCTCAGCCTCCTGAGTAGCTGGGATTACAGGTATGTGCCACCATGCCCAACTAATTTTTGTATTTTTAGTAGAGACGGGGTTTCACCTTGTTGACCAGGATGGTCTCGATCTCTTGACCTCGTTATCCACCCTCCTTGGCCTCCCAAAGTGCTGGGATTACAGGCGTGAGCCACCGTGCCCGGCCAGGGAAACCCCTTTTCTTTTAGAAAAAAAGTATGAAGGGTTGGAGAGAGCCCTGTTAACCCTGGCTTGGAGAGCAGTGGATTCTAGAGGTCCCTGGCAGACAGTGGGCCAAGGAGGGCTTCCATGGGCCTTAGCTGAATTAAAGGAATGTGGGCCCCTCAACCTCAGGCAGGAGCAAGCAGGGCTGCTCTGCAGATAGGTGTCTGCTTCACCTGGAAGGCAGGGCCAGCGCACGGTGACCTGGTCTGTCTCCTGCTGACACCCTCTCAAAGCCCTGGCCCTGAGCAGCAAGGTAGGCATGAAAGTCAGGGCCTTGTGAGGTCTCCAGCCACCCTGAGAGCCTGCCTGGACCTGAAGGCTTTGGCCAGAGCATTCAACATTTGGCTTTGAACCTGACTGCCTTTGTCTATGATGATGAGTCTGACATACCTTTGCCTTCATGTCAAATATGTGCTTATAAATGTGGGGGCTGGGAAGAGCCTGACCCTGTGTGTTCATTAGAAAAGAAGATGAAGCCAGGTGTAGTGGCTCACGCCTGTAATCCCAGCACTTTGGGAGGCTGAGGCAGGCGGATCACCAGGTCAAGAGATCGAGACCATCCTGGTCAAGATAGTGAACACTCCGTCTCTACTAAAGATACAAAAATTACCCTGGCATGGTGGCAGGCACCTGTAATCCCAGTTATTCAGGAGGTGGGGGCAGGCGAATCTCTTGAACCTGGGAGGTGGAAGTTGCAGTGAGCCGAAAAAGTGCCACTGCACTCCAGCCTGGTGACAGAGCAAGACTCCATCTCAAAAAAAAAAAAAAAAAAAAAAAAAAAAGATGAAAAGAGAAGAAAGGGGCTTTGAGACCCACCCGTTCCTTTCATTTCAGCAGGAGCAGCCCAGCACCTGGCTGGTCTGGACAATTGAGTGGTTCGTATGTGGGTTATGGATTTGATCATACTGTTGCTGCATTTCTTTTTTTCTCCATTTTTTTCTACTAGTATTTTTTAATGGCCAACTGCGTACCAAGCACTGTTCTGGGCACCAGAGGATGCCTGGCCCTGTGACAGCCCCGAGACAGCTCCCACTGTCTGCGCCCAGTGGCTTCCTTTGCGCTGGGCATCTGCTGCGCCCTGATCCGTTGGTGAGACTCCCAATGCTTAGCTTCCTGCCTTTCTTTTAAATATTAATTCTGAAGCAGACTATCAAACAAGTGGCTAATGTTCCCATGTGGCTGATAAACTGGTTATAAGGAAAGTTCCCAAGGAACAGCTCCAAAATAATCCGAGCAGTGATGATCTGGTTTGAATGAGCCTGTCGTCGTCTGTGCTGACCCCCAGGAAGAATGTGTTTATTTGGAGACAGGAGTTCTGGCATGTTCATCAGTAAGCAGAATGACAGCTGAGGCTCATTGCCTCATTAGACACACCTTGTCCAGGTCAAAGCCCCTCAATCTGTGTGCCCTGAGGGACTGGAGGGTGGAGCTGGAGGCTTCTTCTGTAGGATAGTATTTCCACTTGTCACATGCAGATCATTAGCTAGCACTGAGAAATCTTTGTCACATACTTTGAAATTGTAATCATATTTCAATAACAGGATTGGGTTTACACTTAATCTAGTGATGTGTTCAATGAATTCTTTCCTTGATACATGATAGATTGACCTTGTTTTCTTCTTACCCTGAACACTACCCTGGCAATGAGGTAAAAACCAAAGCTCACTGAATGAGTGGCTGAAACATAAATGGAGACACTGTGCCCATTAAAGTCATTTTGCACAGAAGTTTTAAAAATAACATGTACTGAGGCAGGAGGATCACTCGAGTCCAGGAGTTTGAGACCAGCCTGGGCAACATGTGAGACCCCATCTCTACAAAAAATTTTTTAAAAAGTAGCTGGGCATGGTGATGCACATGTGTGGCTTCACTTACTCAAAGGCTGAGGTGTAGGGGATCACCTGAGCCCAGAAGTTTGAGATTGCAGTGAGCTATAATTGTGACATTGCACTCCAGCCTAGGCAACAGAGCAAGACCCTGTCTCAAAAAGAAAAAAGGCATTTATTTGTGTTATGAGGTATTCAAATTGAAATAGTGATTCCGATGAACTCTGTATTCTATTTAAGATATGCAAAAAGAAGAAAAGAATTGCCCTTGTATAGCAATCCTTTCCTACTGTTTTCGAGGTTTCTCTGGGATGTGTATGTGCATGTGTGACTTTCTGTCTGTGCCTGAATGTCGTCTGAGTGATGCAATATTTCTCTTGCATCCTGTGGTGAGTTTAAGAGGGACCTAGGTTATCTGAGCCAGGTTGTTCAGGCTTGCCAGACACCTGTTTGCATGAGGAACAAGACAGGTGTGGGCTGGAAACTCTCCCTGAACATGGCAGGTCCGGGTGTGTGTTTGATCCAGTGAGGGAGTGTCTCTGTGGGTCCTGGGGAAGCCCAGTGTTGGTCCTTGCGGCCTGAGTTAATGTCTCCTGGTGATTTCTTTCAGAAGGGCTAGGTGGGAGGCACATTTGGGGCTGGAGGAGGTGTGAGGGGTCAGGGCACCTGGGAAGCACACAGGGTGATGTAAGACTCACAAATAAATGAATGAGAGATGCTACTGCATTCAAAAACACATGAGTGAAACACAAAGGCTTATGTGGACAGGTGGGGTCGCTGGAATCCCAGCACTTTGGGAGGCTAAGGCAGGTGTATCACCTGAGGTCAAGAGTTCGAGACCAGCACGGCCAACGCGGCAAACCCCGTCTCTACTAAAAGTACAAAAATTAGCCGGATGTGGTTGCACGTGCCTGTAATCTCAGCTACTCGAGAGGTTGAGGCAGGAGAATAGCTTGAACCCAGGAGGCGGAGGTTGCAGTGAGCTGAGATGGCGCCACTGCAGGGGAGAAGAATGTGGAGCTGTCTGCTGGGGTGGTCAAGGCCCTTCCCTCCTGGGATGAGGAGATGAGGTTCCCCATCTGTTGCCTGTAGGTCCTGGAAAGCCCTGAGCACTGTGGCCGAGAGAGCTGGGTGATGGTCCCACTGGAAGATGTAGCTGGATCTACAAAACAGGCCAGGCTAGGCAAAGGCTTAGAATGTGAAGATGTGAGCTAGAGCTTCCAGAAAAGTGAGGCCCGGTTGCTGCCACCTTTCACTTGAAAAAAAACAAGAAGCTCAGATTGCCACATGAGCCAATGATGGACACTCAGTTTCAACCCTTCCTCCAGCTTTGAAAGGATCATGTCCCCAAGACCCCCAACAATGGCAACCTGGAGTGAGTAGCCTCACCTCATTAGGACTCAGCTTTCTCATCTATGAGATAAAACTTGGTATAAATGTTCTTTGAGTCTTTTTTTCCACTGGAAAGTTCATTCGCCCCTTCTCCCAGTCCCTCCTCCTCCCCTAAGCCTCATTTTGTACACAGCTCTCCTGGCTGACCCTGAGAATTTTTTCCAGGGACCTCGGTCAAAGGGAGAGTTGCCAGAAGCCTGGAGGTCCACCATCCCCACCAAGAATGAAAATAGGGTGTTGTGTGGACAGAGAGGAGGAGGAGGAAAGTAATTAAAGTTAATTATGGAAATAACAAGTTAGAAAGATATCCTAAGAGGAGAAAAATCCAGCCCTCATTGCTTGGTGGGTGAGAAGTCATTCTGGTTTGGAAGTCCAGGTGCCCTAGAGAGGTTTAGGGGTGACTGGGGCGGGTCAGAGAGCAGCCAAGAGGTTTTTATTTTAAGCCACAGTGGTATCACCCATTGTTTGAAGGACTGGGGGCCAGTGTATCATAATATTTACAAAGCAGGCCGGGTAAACCCCATGCTGGCAGGCTCATTCCTCCAAAATCAAGGCCACTTCTAGAATTCCCTTTCTCAAGTATAAGGGAAGATAAAGGTTTTTATTTCAGTCATAAGTGGATTAAAAATACACAAGTTTAATATCCAACAAGTTTAAATATATATATATTTAATATATATATTTAATATGTATATTATATATACACATACATGAATGACATCTATAGCCTCTTCCAACCCTTCTTGATGGGAATAAATGAAAAACTATATTTTTTTCCCACAGGAAACAGAAATCAAAATGAAGATATAGCTATTTTTTTTCCAGATTATTTTTCATTAGAAAATGGATATCTGAAGGAGTGGCAGTTAAGAACTGAACTGTGGGCCAAAAACCTTTTAAATATTCCTATGCGACTGTAACTCTGTAAGGGGACAGAGCTGAGATCGGCAGTTTCTTCTGAGTGCTGCATGAAACTGACATCCTTGGGCTCCCTTTAGCACTGGTTCGTAGAACCAGTGTCAGTTTTTTTGTTTTTTTGTTTTTTTTAGCACATGGGTTTGAGAAAGAACTCAAAGGAACAGGAAAGAGACAGAGACTCAGCATCCAGGGAAAAGGGGGAGAGAAATCACCTCTAGGCAGGAGGCCAATTTCTGCAGCTAACTACGTTGTAGTTTCCTCTTTGGCCTTCGTGAGGCTCATGGTGCAGTTAAAATGATCAGGAACATTTTCATGAAGTAGTCCTTTTCCATGCAGAGACATTCAGAGCTGTGCTGGAAAGTCAGAGGCTGTAGGAGCAAAGTGACAGTCGTAGCTTTGTTCACCAACTAGCAGCATAGTGCATGAGAAAATCTCAGTGACAACTCTGTCTCCCTCCTCCCTGAAATCTGGAACTTAAGGGAACCCCAAATAACGTGGAGAGAAGCATGTCAAATGTAGCTACGACAGAGCATGGATTTTCTTGACTTCTTTTTATTTCAGAAGGGGGACTCTGACCTTGCCCTCTTCTTGCATAAGTTCCATCTATGGAAATGTGTTCATATTCAACTCCTTTTACCTTGAAATAGACCCAATTGAAATGGCAACTGCTGGATCTGGCCTGGTGAGAGGAAATGGCTTTAATAGTCTTTTTTTTTTTTTTTTTTTACTTTGGATTCTAAAAACAAGAAAATGAACCCTGCTGTCACTGAGGCCCCTCAAATATTACCCTTCAAGGCTATTTTCCATTACTCAGTGAAAAAGGAATGGAAATGTATTTTGTTAGTAAAGGAAGATTGATGAGATCTTAAACTCTATTTGCCGATTTGTAATAGTCTTCCAAAAATCCCTGTGCTCAAAGAAAAATTATGGTTTCCTTCCCTGTGACCTGTTTTGATAGAATCATAGAAGGTCATGGCTGGATGAAACCTTAGAAATCAAGCAAATCCCTTATTTACAAATGAGGAAACTGTGGTCCAGAGAGGTTAAGCCCAAGGACACTGAGCTAATTACTGGGCCTTGAGAGAATGAAGAGTTGCCTTTTCTTCCCAAGGAGGGCCCGGTGGCTCCAATTTGTGGGTATGCATTGTAAGTGCTTTTGTGTGGTGACACCAGAACTTTTTCGCAGAAAAGGAATTCTTTGAAATGTGAAGCCAATTCTCTCCCTGCCAAGATACTTAAAAAGCAACAGCAGTGAGCTAGGACATCTGTCTATCATTGGGAATTTGGGAGGCAAATATTTTTCACAGAACCTAAGTGTTCAAACAAACATGAGTAGCAAATATGGTCTCAACTCCAGCTGAGCCATTAAAACTTGGACAAGAGAAGTAAGAGAAAATGGAAATAGAGGGTGGAGAAGAAATCCAGGGCTCCAGGATTCTGGTATGAATTCCATGAAAAATCAAGTTTGAGTCATTCAAAAAGACATGAAGTCCGACACCATGATCCCATAATTATTGGTTTCAAGGAAAGAATATGAACTCATAAATCTCTCCTTTGGAACGTAGATTCATGGTGAGGAATTGGCAGAGCTGAGCCAGCCTATGCTTAGAGGATTGGGCAGCCTGAGCCAGGAAGAGTGCTGCATTTTCCCTGTAGGGCAAGGGTGGACTCAGAAGTGTCAGAGGCATGAGCTGGACCTGCAGGTTCTTAAATAGCTTTTAGCCAGGACTTGACTGGTAAGGGGGGTCCTGGTCAGGGAGAGGTCATGGATAGGAAAGATGCTGGGATGGGAGCAAGAAGAGCAAGGCCAAGCCATTCACCTGGAGTAAGACAAGGGTAAGGTGAGAGCTACAACACAGAGCCTGGGTCTAGGTCTGCTGCATTCACGGGGGTTAGCGGGCAATAAGGTTTGGCTGTGTCCCCACCCAAATCTCATCTTAAACTGTAGCTCCCACAACTCTCAGGTGTCATGGAAGGGGCCTTGTGGGAGGTAACTAGATCATGGGGGTGGGTCTTTCCCATGCCATCCTCATGACAGTGAATAGTCTTACAAGACCTGATGGTTTTACAAGAGGGAGTTTCCCTGAACAACTTCTCTCATTCTCTCTTGTCTGCCGCCATGTAAAATGTGCCTTCCACCTTTCACAGGATTGTGAAGCCTCCTCAGCCATGTGGAACTGTGAGTCCATTAAACCTCTTTTTCTTTATAAATTACTCAGTCTCAGGTATGTCTTTATCAGCAGCATGAAAACAGACTAATACAGTGGGAAAAGGTGAGGTGGGGACAGGTAAACTGAGCTTTTGACTTTAAGACTTCCAGTGCTTTTCAGGTGAGAGGTGTGTTAAGGGGAAGGTCTTCCATCCCAGAGCAATTCTTTGATCAACCTCATGCACCTTCCCAAAAGGTGTACCATGGCTACAGAATGGCCAGGAGGACTCCCTCTAGAACTGATGAAGATGGGAGCCCTTGGGAGCATTGTCCTCTGAACCTGTTATCCCCTCTAGGGTGTGAATGGAGTTTTCAGGCATTGAAATAAACCTGATTCTCCTCTTGTTTGCATCAAAAAGCTGTGCTCTTTGTAGCCAGAGAAGCAGAATTCTTTACTACCCTGTTCAAAATATTCTTGCATAGATATGGAAGGATCATGTCATCTTCACTAAAAAATTAAAGTGAGTGGCAAACTTAGTCTTTGGGCTTATATGGGGACTATATACAACAGCCTACATGGTTGACTTGAATAACTTACTAAAAAAGTAGCTTCCCCTGGTGCAACAGTTATTGGAATTCCATCATTAGTGGTACATTCTTTAGCATCCACCATAGCCTGAACAGTGCAGCTCTCTTTTAAAATGCAAAATACTTCTGGGAATAAACAATACATAAAATCATTATCTTTCAGTGTAAATGAATTCACTAGTCCAGGGGCTCAGGGCTGAATGACAGCTCTTGGTAAGGACTGGAGAAGAAGGAAAACTGAGAGGTTAAAAGTAAGGGGCAACATTTGCAGGTGTATTGATTTTCCCATCATGGTAGAGGACAGTCCTGGGAACCAGTGCCACTTATCTGGTTTTGATAAAACACAGAAGGACATGAGCAGACTCAGATGCCAGGTAGCATCTTGTGCGTCCAGGGAAAGGCCCAGAGGACAGAAGCTGGTCCTCCCAGTGGGTTGCACTTCCATTAAACAGAGTCACCATGCATTCATACACTAATCCACACTTTCCAGTGTACTTCCATAATTGATATTTTACTTCCTCCCCAGAGTACTGTGATGGAGTAGGAGGTAGTACTATAAGAGCAGCAAATTTTATGGAAGATGAAAATCAGCAGCTCAGGGAGGTTAACTGATTTTCTTGATGTCATAATGTCAGAGGTTCCCTGACCACCTTGATGGATTTCTGGGAGATTTCAGAATGGTGGTGGGGAACATGAACTCACTGAAACCATATTCAAAGTTTGCATTTTGCAGGTGCATACATGCAATTTTTTTGAAGAGTTTTCACTACTTTCACATTCTCAAAAGCTACATCAAAAGCTTAAGCCCTCTAGGCTTTTCAGTGTGTAACTGGAGAGGTATGGGGGAAAACTGGTTGACCACAACCCTTGTGGGAAGAGAGTGGAGCCCACATGCAAAGGGGAGAGTTCAGGCTGGGAGTCACAGTCCCTCCCTGCCTAATATAGCTCAAAAGTCCCTTTCACCAGCAGCAGCGATGTCACTATGTCACTACACAGCCATCGAACTTCCATGTTCATCCCTTGTTCAGAGGACCCTGTGTGGGGACTCTCCAAATGCTCACATACCTGCCTGGCACAGCGCCAGCACTCCATCACATGGAAGCCTAACTTGAAGAAAACCAGATTATTAAAAATCATTTAGCCTCTAGTCCCAGTTACTTGAGAGGCGAGGTGGGAGGATCACTTGAGCCCAGGAGTTCTGGGCCATAGGATGCCATGCTGGTTGAATGTCTGTACTAAGTTCGTCATCACTATAATGACCTCCTAGAAGCAGGGACCACCAGGTTGCCTAAAGAGGGGTGACCCAGCTCAGGTCATAAACACGGTTAAAACTACCACACTGATAAGTAGTGGGATTGTGCCTGTGAATAATCACTGCATTCCAGCCTGGGCAACATAGCAAGAACCCATCTCTAAAATTATAAATAAAAATGATAAATTCTAAAAATCATGTAAAGGCCAAATATGGGAATGGGGTAGTTTTCTACTTTACAAAATGATGTAACATTTTCCTGAAGCAGTTTTAGATATAAAGTGTTAGTTTCTAGGCTTGTCGTGCCTGTAGCTTACTTAGAAATACTTGATTGTATCTAGTGTGATACTCTGTGTGTTATTTAGCTTAGGTGAACTTCATGTGCCAATTGAGAATGCCGCTCATGGGGTGGCCAGCTAGGATGACATCAGAAAGGCCAGACCTGTCTTTCACAAGCCCTCCTTGTTCAACTACCATTACTTTGCTCATTCTTAAGGTGTCGACAGTGGGTTTTTATTGATGAAATTCATGTTGTGAATTCATTGGTAAGATTACAGGAATTCAGGATGTATAGATTAGAGCTTAGAGGTCCTCTTTCCTCTTTTTCTTTTTTTTCCTCTTTCCTCAGAATCCACTCAACTGTGAATCTGTTCCCTTTGGGGATATTTTCTTAGCTTGAGCCCACTTAACCTCACAGCCATTGGTTAAGAAATGAGATAATGCAGATGGCAATGTTTTGAATCTTGCTGGGAGACGTAGCTGTATCTGTGGTGAGCAGACGTTTTACAGGATACGCTTGGAGCACCTAAACAGAGAGCTGAGAACTGGGACTCCACGTTTACAGGACTGCTTCACGAACTGTTCTGAGCCTGTTTTCACGTGGAGAATTTGGTCAGGGACTTGCTTTTTTTATTACCTGCTAACAAAGTGGTAGAGGAACACTATTTGCCCACTCCAATTTTCTTGAAGCCTGCTGTTATCTACCAAACCAGAGCAAACCAAACAAAATTCTCAAAGTTGCCCACGACCAAATTAAAATTAAATAGTTTGCAGTACTGTTATTTTTCAGTGGGTCATTTATCATGCACATGTAACGTAGAATTTGCCTATGTGGATTCTGAACACTTTTATGACTTCAAAGATAGTATGAGGGAAAAGGCTACCATGGAAGAGGATTGAGGAAGAGGATTTCTTCTTCCTAAGAGATGTAGGAAGAGGAAATGAAAGGCAAGGACAAGAAGACAGCTTGGGGTGAAGGTCCTGGTGAGGTTTTCAGAGCGTGACGAAGATCTGACATAAAGCACTGGAGAGGAGTCCAGAGAGCTGGGTTCCTTGTCTCTGTAGGGAAAGAATGAAAACATTAGAAAGACAAGTGCTTCTTTTCTGTAGAAGAGTTCGAGAAAGAAAGTGATAGCTTTGGCCAGGCGCGGTGGCTCACACCTGTAATCCCAACACTTTGGGAAGCCAAGGCGGGTGGATCACTTTAAGTCAGGAGTTTGAGAGCAGCCTGGTGAAACACTGTCTCTTCTAAAAATACAAAAATTAGCCAGGTGTGGTGGCAGGTGCCTATAATCCAAGCTACTTGGGAGAATCACTTGAACCAGGGAGGTGGAGGTTGCAGTGAGCTGAGACTGAGCCATTGCACTCCAGCCTGGACAACAAGAGTGAAATTCCATCTCCAAAAAAAAAAAAAAAAAAAAAAAAAAAGAAAGAGGTATAGCTTTATCATTTCTTAAGGCACAGCTTTATTATTTCTTAATTTACGAAATACTTAAATGTACCCAAGATAAGTTCTAGCTGGCCTATTAGCAGGGTATGACCACACTATTTGTGAAAATTGTCTCTTATCATTTTCAGAAATCTGTTTGAGAATTGTCAGCATTTTAGCTTGTCTCAGGATGCGAGCATGGACCACATCTTTGTAGGTGCTCCCCTAGGGTCATTTTTTGTAAAGCCCATTAATAGACATTTATTTAATGTCTCTCTAACTGTGCTAGGCACTGAGGGGAACAGCAGAGGAGCATTAGACTTAGTTCTGAAAGACCTCGTAGGAGATGCTCATTTGGAAGGCATTAGACAACTAGCCACCCATTTCCAGCATTTTATGGTTCCCGAGTAACATTACGATGGGATTCAGAGGAAGGGGATATCCGTGCAGGCAAACGTGAAGGCTTTGAGTAGAAGATAGGATTTAGGTTGAAGCGGTATTCGAAAAGCTTAGATATGTATTTTGGTAGGGAAAGGAGAATCTTGGGAGCAGAGCCTGGAGGCTGGGTGAAAATGGGGAAGAGGGACAGCGGTCTCTACATCAGTGCAGGGCTTAGGGGCAACGGGCCCTGTTTACCACTCTCCGAAGCCAGCCTTGGCCAAATTCTAACCAGTTAAGCAGACATCTGACCAGTACTTTGTATGGCAGCTCGGCAGATAGAGTACCCCTTCCTCCGCCACCAGCAAGTCAGAAAAGGTGAGAACAACAAAACTCACAATGTAAGTGAGGCCATGCTACGATTCATTTGCTAACCAGAGTTGATCTGCAGGTCTCTGTGGTGCTGTTTTGGGGAACTAACAGGCTCATACTAACACATGAAGGACACCAGGAGGTAAGAATTTGCACGGGAGGACAGAGGAGGATGCAGAGGAAGTGAGGGTAGCCAGCTCGGACTAAGTAGGGAGGGGCTTCCCAGGCCCCAGGAGACCCCACTGAGGCTGGCTTCAGGTGGGCAGATTGCACTACTGCTGCTCGCCTCAGCATGCAGAAAAGGTCGTTATCACCACATAAATGAAATGCACTAATCTAAAACACTTTGCTTTCATTGAAATCAAACACAATTAACTTATTATTTTAACTACCCAGTGGAGTCCATGGTGGAATTTTAAAACCCAAGGAAAAGAATATGATAACTTTCAGAGAGTTCAAAGAACAGTCAGGCTATTTTATCAGTACAATTGTTTTGGAGGTCACTGTTTTTTGAAAGAATTAAAAGTAGAAAGGTCCTCAGGGAACATCTGTCCACCCTCCTTGTTTTACAGACAAGGAGGACGCAGACGCCGGAGACTGAAAGCACTTGCCTCATTTAGCCATTCAGAGCAGGGTCAGGGTTAGGACGAGATTGCAAAGAGTCTGGGTGAAGTCCCATGCTCTTTCAATTAAATTTGTCAGATAATTATGAGTATTTAATTAACCTCATGGTTTTTCTAAAAGTTTTGATGAAATACAATTCACAGAACAGATAATTCACCCCTGTGACGCGGACAGATCAATGACCTCTACAATATCGGCACGGTTGTGCATCCATCAGCAGAAGCAATTTTAGAACATTTCTTGTTACCCTAAAAAGAAATTTCACACCCCTTTAGCTGTCCGCCCTTGATACACACATTTGGCTCTTTCTACAACTTCTTGGGAGAAATGGCCATTCACGATGCCTCCTAAGTCTTAGGCAACCACTGATCTGCTTTCTGTCTCTGCAGTTTGCCAGTTCGGGACATTCCATAATATAAAGTCGTACAACATGGGGTCCTTTGTGACTGGCATCCTTCACTTGGCGTGTTTTGAAGCTTCATTCATGTCGTAGCATGTTTCATACTTCATGTCTTTCTGTTGTTGAATCTATCCCATTGTATGGACATACCACATTTTATTTATCCTTTGATCAGTTGATGGACATTTGAGTTCTTTGTCCTTTTTTGCTATTGTGAAAAATGTTGCAATGCACACTTGTGTACAAGTTTTTGTGTAGACATGTGTTTTCATGTCTTTCGGGTATCTAGGTAGGAGGTGAATTCCTGGAACTGGTGGTAACTCTGTGTTTAATCATTCCAGGAACTGCCAGGCTGGTTGACTGCAGAATGGTTTCCAAAGCAGCTGCCCCGTTCTGCATTCCCATCAGCAGTATATTAGAGCTGTGATTTCTGCACATTCTCAGCGATGCTTGTCATTATCTGTCTTCTCTGTTAGAGTTATTTTAGTGGGTGTGAGTAGTATCCTTTTGTGGTTTTGATTTGCACATCTGTGGGGGCTAATGATGCTGAACATCTTTTCATGTGCTTGCTGGCTACTTGTATATCTTCTTTGGTAAAATGTCTATTCAGATCTTGGCTGCTTTCAACTGGGTTATTTGTCTTGAGTTGTCATGGTTCCTTGTATATTCCAGATACAAGCCCCTTGTTAAATACATGATTTGTAGAAACTTTTCTTCCATTCTGTGGGCTGTTTCATTTTCTTGGTGGTGTCTTTAAAGCGTGTAAGTTTTTAATTTTGGTGACCTCATAGGACTTTAAATGGTGAATTATTTTCTCTGTGCCTTTGGGTCATTGACAAATAAACATTAATAAACATGGTGGTGATAAAAATGTTTGCTCTGTGATCTGTAAGAGGGAATTTCAGATTAATATAAAGGGCAAAATGAATGGATAGAGACTGTAGTGTTAGAGGAAACAGCAGAAAGTAGGGTGCGGTGGGAGAAGATGCGGTGTGGAGAAGGGTAGGCCTGTATATCCAGGAATCAGCCTGGTTACTGAATATCAAAAGGTCCCTCTTCAGCGTCATTGTCAGAAGGAAATATCCTTGAGGAACAGAACTCGTGTAGTTAAGGACAAACCCAAGGAGATTATAGTTTATCATTTTCTGCATGCTCTTGCTTAGAATAAACAGGGCCCCAATAGCAATAACTGCTTACTAATGAAATCAGGTGTACATGCTCATTCCCAGCCTGGCTGGGCTATGACACACACATAACATGGGATTTTTGCTGGATGAATGTTTATTTATGCATGAGTAGCCCGTACATTACACTTGCGGATGAAGCCAGAGTTCCAGGTTGCTATCATCATTGCATGAATAGAATGGAGTTGTTTTTCCTTATGATTTTCCTTGTCTTTCTCCCTTTACCTCCCCCAACCCTGCCACTTCCCATCTAAACACAGGAATATACTAATCAGGGAAATATGCACTGCTGTTTAGCAAAGGGGTCAAATCCATTTGGATGGAATTCCAGGCTCAACAGGCTAACAATGGCAGGAAACTGGGCCCTCAAGCCAGCTGCACCCGGGAGCTGTGGAGGATAGCGTGTTGAAAGAGGCGGCCCTGGGGTATGCTACTTTGGCTTGCTTTATGTTTGGAACGCTGCAATTGTTCCAGACACAATGAGGGATCTGTCTGTCCACACAGGAGCAGTTATAATTACAGGAACAGAAGCTAAATTACCGCTCTTAATTGCAAGTGATTCCACAGCAGCCTGTATACAACACTACTAATTTGTCCTCTGGGCTTTATGGGGACAGGCAGGATTTTTAATGTGATGTTTTTGGTGATTTGGTTGCAGACCTTATGCTTTATGTCCACTTCGAATTGTAATGCCCTGCAGGTGATCCCAGGGTCTCTTCTGCTTCAAGGTCATACCCTTCTGTACTACCTTTCTTGTTGATTTCGATGACCCAGACTAATGCATGGTGTTGCCTCTGCTGAGAAGACAGGGTGTTCAGAGTGCATCTGACTCTGGTGTCCTAACACCTTGCTTTCTTGCTGCCTTTGAGGGGCAATCATAACATCCTGTAGAGAGGTCTTCTTGTGTATGTGACTTAGGAACCACTTCCTACTTAGGAAAGAAGGTTGACATCTGGCCCGGCATTGTGTTCTGGAAAAGGCAGCTGCAACAGATGTGAGTTTATAGCAAACATCACCAATAAGTGGATGTTCTTTTATTGTGGAGTAGGATCTTTGTCCCTTTGTCTGTTAGGAAGTGCTTTGGGAAAATTCAGCACCCTTGATAACTTAAACCATCATTCATTCATTCATTCAGCAAATGTTATTTGAAGGTCTACTATATGCCAGTATGAGGAGTGGGATGTAGAGTATATGTCATTAGTAGGAGTAGAGCAGAGAAGGCCTACTCTATGAGCTTACAGTCTCTGTAGGAGTCCAAACACATAAATGAGTAAGGCAGTGTGATAGTGTCATGACAGAATTATGCATGTTTCATGGCCTTCAGATAAGGAATGATGAAGAACATTCCCAGAAGTAGCCACAAACCTTCCCTTACATAACATTGTCCAGAACTGAGTAAAACAGTCACTGGTAAGGGGACAGGCTAACTCTTCGATCAATCAGGCCTGCCCAAGGAAAAGGGAGAAGAGACAGCTTTCCTTGAAGCCTACGGCAAAGGTGGGAGATTTAGGTATCTGAACAAAATCCAGTCTCTGTCTACAGGAGAAGAGAGAATGATGCTGAGAGACACCCAATAATATCCACTGCCTTGGACAGACATGTCAGAGAGCTCACTGGCAGCAATGCAGGGACTGGGGACAATGGGGGCAGATCGAAGGCAGGGACACAGTTGGGAGGTGCTGCAGGATTCAGGGAGGGGGATGAGAACTGGAACTGAGGCAGAGACACATGCAAAGAGTGAAGGGATCAGTTCTGAGAGCTGCAAGGAAGAAGATCTGTAACAGGGATTTTTAAGCACTGGGGGAACATTGATCCCAAAGAATCTGATGCTAGCAGTTTTACATTAAATGTTAAGCTTGTCCACTTGTCCCATTAGCATCAGTGTGACCTTGATGGCCGGGAAGGTGGGTTGGTCGACCCTTTGTTGGGGCACTCTTGATTCTGATGGGCACCAGAGATTTCTTTTTTAGTCGGGGAAAGAGGGACAGAGTCTCGCTCTGTCACCCAGGATGGAGTGCAGTGGCTTGGTCTCAGCTCACTGCAACCTCTGCTTCCCAGGTTCAATTGATTCTCCTGCCTCAGGCTCCTGAGTAGCTGGGATTACAGGTGTGTGCCATCACGCCTAACTAATTTTTGTATTTTTAGTACAGATGGCATTTTGCCATGTTGGCCAGGCAGGTGTCCAACTCTTGACTTCAAGTGATCTGCCCACCTCAGACTCCCAAAGTGTGTCCACCATGACCTGCTAGTTTTTTGTACTTTTAATAGAGACAGGGTTTCATCACATTGGCCAGGCTGGTCTCAAACTCCTGACCTCAGGTGATTCACCCACCTCAGCCTCCCAAAGTGCTGGGATTACAGGCGTGAACCACAGCGCCCAGCCACACCAGAGATTTTTAACCACACCAGGCAGGAGGAGGATGCAAGAGAAGCAGCACTGATCAGGCTCTGGCTACCTGTATCACTCACTGCTTCCGTAAGTACTCAGATCATCCCTCATGGTGATGATCTGATGCCCATCAAGCAGATGGGGAAACTGAGGCATTTATGCAGTTCAATGTCCTACCCCTGGTAAATGGCAGCTGTGGAATTTCAGCTCGGGTTTGTGTGAGTCACAACAGGACTCTGCCTGTCACCGGTGCTGCCGTATTTGGTCCACACATGAATTGCTGTGATTATCAGGTTTTTTTCTTTCCTGGAGACCTTTGGTGGCCTCTGTTTATGCAGCTGAAGGAGACAATTACAACCTCATTCCTGACAGTTTTCGGAGCTGACAGCAGAACATTCAAGGAATGACATCAAGTGGCTTTCCTCAAGGTCATTTCCTGCTGGTGATCTCTGCAAAGATCACATTCTTTAAGGATGTGTGAGGGCTGGAAACAGACACTATTCTGTCAGGCAAGAGATGCTTGGAGCAGCTGTAATGGGCAGACGTGTGTGTGTGTGTGTGTGTGTGTGTGTGTGTGTGTGTGTGTACATCCTCCGTGACAGGCTTTGCTGGTGAATACACACGCCGCCCCCCCATGCTTTGCTAAAAACAAACCAGGTTGGCTGGGCTGCATGACTCATGCTTGAACTGGAGTCTTCACCCTGAGACAATAATTTTCATTTTAAAAGCAAACGCCGAACTCAACAGCTACTGGGGTGACTTTGCCTGTGTCTTAATTTGGCTTATTAGAGACAGCACCTCCTTAGCTGCTTGAAGCAGAACTTACTTAAGTGGACCTTCCATGACTCTGTTCTTTTTCCTGTCCAGGGCTCACATAGGAAATGTCTACAGCTGGAGACATAAAATGACGATAGGATTTGCAGTCAGGGAGTCCAGATTTCATGTGTGTGTTCTTTGCTTTTATTACCACACAGTGGTGGGCAATTCACCCACCTGAGCATGAGGTGCCTTGCCTGTGGAATGGATAGAACCCTGCTGTATTGGAGAATATTCATCCATTCAAGGCAATGCGTGTGAAGCACCTGCCGCATTGTAGATGCTCAACCACGTGGATGTTAGCGT
This sequence comes from Saimiri boliviensis, assembly GCF_048565385.1. NCBI lineage: Eukaryota > Metazoa > Chordata > Mammalia > Primates > Cebidae > Saimiri > Saimiri boliviensis. The sequence continues at coordinate 149,802,186 of NC_133452.1, forward strand.
TGACTTCGCTGCGTGTTGTCTGCTTAGCTATCATTTCCTCCCGTCCTCCTTTATTTTGCATTAATTTATTTCTGTAAAGGAGGAAGCTGCTGGGCACAGCGGCTCACACCTGAGGTCACCATTTTAGGAGACCAATGAGGGAAAATTTCTTGAGACCAGGAGTTCAAGACCAGCCTGGGCAACATAGCGAGATTACTGTCTCTAAAGAAAAAATTTTTTAAATTAGCCAGACATGGAGATGTGCTTCTTGTAGTCCCAGCTACTCAGGAGGCTGAGGCAGGAGGCTCACTCGAGCCTAGGATTTCAAGTTATGATTGTGCCACTGCACTCCAGCCTGGGTAACAGAGCGAGACCCTGTCTCAAAAAAAAAAAAAAAAATCCAAAGGAGGAAGTCATCGGTTATGTATATTACACAGATTCACTGTGTCTTTGCCACTTCTCATCCTCTCGTCTTTCTGCATCGCCGGTGGGAGGACGTTGGTTAGAGCAAGCACAGGTTAGAGGCAGAAGCAAAGAGCAGAAGACCTCACATCTCTCTCTCCCTGGGCTGTGGCTCTAACGTGATAAGGGCCCATGGGAATATCACCTAAACTCTTGGGGCCTTTGTTCATTTGTCTGTAAAAAAGAGGGGCTTAAACTAAATGATCATTGAAACCTTCAAGCTCTTGCTGGTCTGTTTCTGGGGGCTCTTCTCTCTGGAGTATTGATTCAGCCGGTACATGAAACACTCACTTTGCTCAGTCTTGTAGATGTTTTTCTGTATTTTCTGTAGTCAGCATAAAGGGAGCCAGCCCACTACTGCCTTTAATATGAATTGCCCTCTGGAGTACAGTGTGTGAGGCAAGCAGCACTTGTCTCTGCTAATGGACCCACATATTTCCAGGAGAATTATTTTTTTCTTGCTATTCACAACACATAGCTTGTTTATGTGAAGGTTTTTATGCACAGCTGATTTATAAGGGATTAGATGTCTCTAAAACGTAAGCTGAGTTGGTTCTATTGGCCAGTTAAAATTCGTATCCCAGCACAGCTTGTTAAGACATTACATTCATTCCTCTTCTTTTTCTCACACTCAGGAATGGTAGGTTAAGAAGTATGACTCTAGTTCATAAAAGCCTGAGAGGGACTAACTGGGCTCTATTTATGTTTTATCCAAGGATGTGGAATTTGAAGCTTTTCTCAAAGTGAAAGTTGACTGACTGGATCCGTGTGCTCAGGCCAAATATGAGTATGAGAAACATTCTCAAACCTTTTTGGAATCCTGGCCATTAGACACTGAAGGAGCCTAAAGGATTTCTGGGCCATTCCTCCTCCTTCACTCATGCCAAAATAATTATTTATAATTCTTACCCTTCTTTTAGCTCAAAAGTGAACTCTGCATGAAGCATATTACCTTAGACTAGAAAATGTTCGCTTAAAGAAAGCCACCTGTTGAGGAAAACAAAGTGTCCCCAAGTGGAGTGGTGGAACGCAGATGGGGATTTTATTTTTCAACAAGGAGAAATTTAAATTCTCTATATCGTTAAAAATTTTCCAAATTACTTGCACCAGGGTTTTTAGCACTCAGTTCCACTAGGACACATTTCTACTCCGTGAAGGCTGAGGAGTCAGTATAAATTTTGCCAGCAGGTGGCACCAAATGTTTTTGTTACAAAAATTGCTGATGGAAAGCCTGGTCACATCCTCCTAGTTAAAAAAAAAAAAAAAAAAAAAAAAAAAAAAAAAAAAAAAAAAGAAAGAAAGAAAAAGAAAACCCTTTAAAGTGAGTGTTGTGTTGCCGGTTCATTCACCCAAATTCAGGAAGCAAGTGCCTTTCTTATTTGCTAGTGCTTTGGCAGTACACTGTGGCAGTTCAGGGTAACTTACTTCCTTGAAGTTTGTTAAAAGGGAAACATGGATGAAGTTCAAGACTTGAAACAAAGCTTTCTTGGAGTTTTGCAAGACAATTAAAATCCAGTCTCCCTGCTGACAAATGGTTTCCTTAGCCTCTCTAGGCCTGCAGGACACAGGATGCCCAGACAAAAGGCAGAGCTGGCAGCATGGCTGAGTTTTTCTATTTTTTTTTTTTTTTATCATTTGCTGCACAAATCCCAAATCAGCTTTTATGGTCTGGTTAAATTTTTGTTCTGTTTATAAAGAGAGTGTCCTAAAGCAACCTAAATGAGCAGGAACTGTTGCAGAAGGACACCCGCCTGCTTTCAGATGTGTGTGCTGACAGGGATGATGTCTTTCTGCCCCTGCTCAGAGTATCCAGGAGACAGTGCTACCACGCTAATACTCCTGAAAAACACCGGCCCATTTATTGCCAAACTGGAATTCTTAGAAAGCTTTTTTTTAAAAAATAAAAAGAGGTGTGCATTCATTTATTCATTCATCCTTTCATTTGATGAATATTTATTGAGGTTCACTGTGCCAGGCATCGTATATAGAAGCCAGGGGAAGAGTGGCAACCAAAACTGTGTTCCTGCTCTTGGGGTGCTTCTAGTCGAGAGGAAGAAGCAGATACTGATCAAGCCCCCCCGCATGAATGTGCAGCAGCAAGCAGCGGGAGGTGCTTTAAAGGCGAAGATCGCTGTCCCTGGATGTTGTGGAGCCAATGAAGTTGACCTAGATTTGTGGAGCGGTGGGAACACACAGAGTTCCCTAAGGAGAGACCCTCGAGCTGAGATTTGAAGGATGAGGAGGAAGTAATTAGGCAAAGGGATGGGAAGAGGTGAGAGGAGGAAGGTTTAGGCCAGGGAATTGCTAGTTGAAAGGCCCTGGGAAGAGAGGGAGAATGGTAAGTTTGAGTTGAGAGTTTGAGATGCAGGTGTGGAGGGAACTCAGTAAGGGAAGCAGGGATGGATGCAGTTACAGGAGTACAAACTCACCAAGAGTTCTGCACTATTCTCTGTGTTTATACTTTCCCTCTGCCAAATGGGAGAAGGAAGGTCAACACACACACACACACACACACACACACACACACACACTATTAATTACCAGATCTCTATTAGTCGCCTGCTTTGATAGGTAGTCTGTGGTATGGTTGGCTTGGAGCCAGTGTCCAAATATTTGAGAAATATTTGGGCACTTTTTCCCCAAGTACAGGAACCTGTATAAATGGACACAAGTACCTTTGGGGAAGGCTAAGAGGAAAAGTCACAGAACCTACTTGGCAATCTTAGCAGAAAGCATTACCTTCAGCAGCCTTATTTCCCCTTTATTAAGGGGATGTGGGTCTGGGAACTGAGTGGATCTTAGACACAACCCCAAATCTCTGATGTAATAGCAGCCTCCATTCACCAGACCTGAAGTTTTCTCAGTTACATATGCCAAGTTGGGCCGGAAATCCTGCAGGTCTGTTCATTCTGATAAGCCGTAATGTCTTGTAAGATAACACATTTCTACCCTACTGTTCTAGTGTACCTATTCGTCCTTTGCCAGCCAGGCCCTTCCCAAGTGCTTGGATCAAGGAGCGCTTTTTGATGGCAGCATCTTCTACCATGCTTCCCAAATCACAGACAATAGCCTCTATGTTCTTTTCAAAGATGCTGGTGTTTCCTTTACAGTGTCTATTCCAGGCTTTGATGATGGGATCACCTATAAGGCTAGCTCTACAGCCACATTCTTACCTTGATACCTACGAGTTCTTTTGTTATCTTGAACCTTAGAATTTCTAGCTTCTCAGCTTTCCCTATATTGTACTTCTAGTGGAGCCCTGGTCTTCTTGGACCATCAGGTAAACTGAAAGTGGCCACTCTCAGCTGCTCCAGCTAACACCCCTAGATCCAGAATCATGGGTGAGTGCACAGTGCCCCCACATTTACCCCAATCAAAGTGATGTTCCTTCCTCTTGATCAATAGCCTTCAGGATGCCTCTCCTCACACATTCCCACGTCTTTGCCAATATAAATAAGTCCTGTAAGTCTTTTGATGCGTGAATTCCCTTCTCTCCTAGTAAGTGCCGGGGTCTGACTTTAGTTACAGGTCTGGGGATGTGGAAGATGAGTTGCATAGGTGAGGGGTTGGGTTGCTAATAGAGCATGGAGTGAGTCTGTCCCTCTGCCAAGGTAACTAATGGCTGCTGGGACAAGGTAACAGTGTCCTCAGGACAGATATGAAGAGCCTAACCAGGCAACGCAGAGGCAGAGGAGGAGGGAGTTCAGGGTGGGTTGCGAGTTGGGAAGATTGAAGGTCTCCAAATCCTGCTCTGTAGTCCCATTCCATTTCTCTCTTTTCTAATCAATGTCCTTATATATATTAGTGAAATATAATGAAGATCTGAGTTCAACTGAGGATGTGATTTGGCAACCGCAGAACAAACGTTGCCTTTGGTTTCCAGCTACTTCAGCCCCGTTCTTTTGGCATTGTCAGAGAAATCTCTGGTTAAAGAAAGTCCATGCCTTGTGCTTTTCATGTGTCTTTCAAAGCCAGTGCCCCACAGGACCACATCCCTTGAACACTTTTCATTTTGATGCATATGCCCAGACTCCCAGCTGCTTGCCTTCATATCTCCACCTGAAGACTTTCTCTGACTTCCAGAGGCAGACACTCTGGCCACAGGCAGCAGACCAGAAGGACAGAGAACAGCCTCTTGTGGGGACATTGTTTAGCTGATGACTGGTGGGAACTGGTGCAGAAACACCCCAGCTGCTTTGTCCTTTGGGTGGGGTGGTTCTTTTTTTTTTTTTTTTTTTTTTTTTCTGAGACAGAGTCTCACTGTGTTGCCCAGGCTGGAGTGCAGTGGTGCAATCTCGGCTCTGCAACCTCTGCCTCCTGGGGTCAAATGATTCTCCTGCCTCAGCCTCCCAAATAACTGGGATTACAGGCATGCACCACCATGCCTGGCTAATTTTTAGTAGACATAGGGTTTCACCATGTTGGCCAGGCTGGTCTTGAACTAACTCCTGACTTCAAGTGACCTACCCACCTCAAAGTGCTGGGTATTACAGGTGTGAGCCACTGGGCTCAGCCTTAGGTGGGGTAGTTCTGAGATGCATGCTTTACCCTTTTCCCTAGAATGCCTGCATGCAGCTGAGCTCCAGTAGCCCACGGTGGTCTCTTGCCTGGTAATGCATTCTTTATTGTCTGCCTTCTCTTTCCTGTCTTGTTTCCCCCTCTCCTCCCTGCAGATGTTTCCTGGGACCACCTCTCAAATAGACTACTGGCACTTGAATCCTTGTCTTCAGCTAGCTTGAACAAGGGTGGCAGCGTAGAGACGTAAGTGGAGATGAGGGAGCAGAGGTGTTTGTAAAAAGGCAGCAATGCTTCTGTGGTATCTGGTTCAGACTGCTGGTTTTCAATCACTTACCCTATGACCTTGAACACTTACTTTATTTCTTCGTGCCTCAGTTTCTTCATCTCTACAAATGAGATATACTAATGATTTCTTTCTCTTTTTTTGAGATGGAACCTTGCTCTGTCACACAGGCTGGAGTGCAATGGAGCTGTCTTACCTCACTGCAACCTCTGCCTCGTGGATTCAAGTGATTCTCCCACCTCAGCCTCCCGAGTAGCTGGGATTACAGGAATCTGCCATCATGCCTGGCTTTTTTTTTTTTTTTTTTTTTTTTTTTTTTTTTTTTTTGGAGAGACAGGGTTTTATCATGTTGGCCAGGCTGGTCTCAAATTCCTGACCTCAAGTGATACACCTGCCTCGGCCGCCCAAAGTGCTGGGATTATAGGCATGAGCCACTGCCCAGCTGTAATAATGATTTCTATATAGGGTTACTGAGAGGATTATCTGTACCTGGCCATAATAATGATTTCTATCATAGGGTTACTGAGAGGATTAAATTGAGTTAATAGAAGTAAAATGCTTAGACAAGTACGTGGAACACAATAATTACACATACCACATTCCACATACACATGCACACATACATAAACTTACTGCAATTAAGAAGCTATTTAAATAATAAAACTGACAGGACTTGGAGATAAATTGAGTATCTAAAGAAAGGGAAAGGTAGATGTATATCTGCCAGACCTCTTATTCACAAGCAATAGATATTGACTCTGTTATTTAAGTTGAAAGAAACCGATAAGTAAAGGAATTGGCAAACAAAAGGTGTATTTCTTGCCAACATGAAGTAATAGGGAATCATATTTCCCCTCCTACTTGAAATGACTAAGAAACTGGATAAAAATATAGGAAGAAACAGATTTCAAGATATTGAACATTAGGCAATGGAGGGCAGTTATTTTTAAGAGATGGAGATTGGGAATGAGCTAAGAAAGAAGTATTTCATAAGATTTCCATGAGAATCAAATAAGATCATATATGTAGAAATACTTTGCAATTTTAAGTGTAAATGTAAAATGTTATTTTAAGACCCATAAAACTTTGCAACTGAACTCTTTTCAACTAAAGCCTTAATGGAATAAGCAAGAGTTAAGCAACTGAGGGAAAAGTCCCAGTGAAGGAACAGGAGGAGATTCCAGGAGATGGCAAAAGGTCTGGATACCAGGTTGTGGAGGAACCAGTTGTAGATCAAGAAGAGGGAAAAAATGGTTAAGTAGTTCCCTTAAGGACATTCTTTATATAGCTGTTTCTATACGTTTAAAATATAATGGTTAGTACCTTAGCAAAAAAAATTACGGTCAATACATTTATATATCTTGTGCAGGCCTATTACAAATAAGTTAGAGACGAATTCTCTTACAGTTGTCATGAAATGTTTTTTATTAACCTGTTTGCATCTGTATAACAGGAATTACCAGTTCAAATCTGGGGAAATGCTATTGCTTTCATTCTAATTTAATTGTTTATTCTACATCATCCTACTGCATCTTCTCATCCTCAAGGAACAAAAACGAAAACCGCAAAGTTTGATTATTCCAATTGAGCTAACTAGATACTTTAAATCCACACATAATTACTGTCTCTTGGTCTCACTTTTAGTTTGTGCTATAATGAGCAACACTGAAAACAAAAGCGTTTATGTTACAGAGATTTCAAAGACCTTAACAACTGCATTTAGAGGATTATACAGTCACACATCACTTAATGAGGGGGACACATTCTCAGAAATGTGTCATTAGGCAATTTTGTTATTGTGTGAACATCACGCAATGTACTTCCATAAACCTAGATGGTACAGCCTATGACATACCTTTATGGTACAGCCTTTTGCTCTAAGGCTACAAACCTGTACCGCATGTTGCTGAACTGAATATTGTAGGCAATTCTGACACAAGGGTAAGTATTTGTAAATATTTGTGTCTTTAAACATAGGAAAAGGTACAGTAGAAATATGGTATTATAATCTTATGGGGGTCCATCATTGATTAAAACATTGTTATGTGGCACTTGACTTTATAGCTAACAACACCTGTAATATTACAAAACAACATTACTTTAGGTAATTATTTGCTGTTTTTGTTTTGTTTTGTTTTTTGAGATGGAGTCTTGCCCTGTTGCCCAGGCTGGAGTGCAATGACACAATCTAGGCTCCCTGCAACCTTGGCCTCCTGGGTTCAAGGGATTCTCCTGCCTCAGCCTCCTGAGTAGCTGGGATTACAGGTGCCGCCACCACCATGCCCAGCTGATTTTTTGTATCTATAGTAGAGACGAGGTTTCACCATGTTGACCAGGCTGGTCTCGAACTCCTGATCTCGTGATCCACCTGCCTCGGCCTCCCAAAGTGCTGGGATTACAGGTGTGAGCCACTGTGCCTGGCCTATTTGCTGTTTTTTTAAGTAAACGTTTTATTCTAGAACAGCTTTAGAATTACAGAAAATTATGAAATTAGAACAGAGAGCTCCCATTCCACCACACCCAGTTTCTCCTACTCTTAACGTCTTACGTTAGAATGGTATATTTGGTCAAACTAATAAACCAGCATAGATTATCAACTAATGTCCATACTTTATTGAAATTTCCTTAGTTTTTACCTGATTACTCTTGCTTTTCCAGACTCTCATATAGGATGCCACAACACGTTTAATTGTCACATCTCCTTAGTCTCCTCTTAGCTGTGATAGTTTCTCAGATTTCCCTTGGTTTCGATGACTTTTGACAGTTTTAATGTTTCTTGGTCAGGTGTTCCCAAATAGCACCTCAGCTGGAATTTGTCTGATGTTTTTCTCATGATTAGACAGGGTTTATGGGTTTTTGAAATGAAAATCACAGAAGGAAAGTGCCGCTCATCCTATCATATCCAGGGTGCATGCTATCAACATGACATCTCACTGTCAACGTTGACCTTGGCCATCCGAGTTAGATCTCTTCTGTAATGTGTGTTATTTCTCCTGCAGTGCCACCATTCTGTATGACATTTATTTTTTTTCATTTTTTCCCAACATTTTGTTATGAGAATTTAAAAAAATACTGCAAAGTGAACTTTTAGGTTTTTATAATAATGTTTTATGCATGCTGCAGCATAGACCCTGCCATTTATCTTTTCCTACCCTTACTGTCACATCCCTGTCCGTCTACTCATTCTGCCATCCATCTCATTCATCCATCTTATTGCTTTGATTCTGTCATTTATTTTGGGTTCTACCCATTTTTCTCTGCAACTGAAGAGAAAGATGAACTGGACTTGCTGCAAGAAACAAAGAAGGAGAATCATGGTGAATTTTAGAGTCCAAGTTTCAGAGCTGTGCAGGGAGGGGCACATCTAAGAAAGTAGTGAAGGGCAAAAATTAGGCTGCAGTTTAGGAACCGGTAGGAATCCTTTGATATGATGAATTCTTTCTAAAATATCATCGTCACCCTGAAAATTGCCAAACAATTGTACAAAAGAAAGCTAGAGAAAACTATGGGCCAAGCACACGTGACCTCAGGGGATTGGAAGAGCATTTGCCAGTTTGGAACAACAGCAGCGTGCCTCTAAAGGGGCTGAGTCAGAAAGACCCAGACTTGGATTTTCATTTCCAGGAAACTATCTTCAGCACTAAATAGGGATATCTGGCATACCACATTTTGTTCATCCATTCTCCTAATGCAAAGAATTCTTCAGCGCCTGTCCTTTACACTCCTGTTATCTGCAAATATGAGAGTTTCTCCAGGAGAATGATCTTTGTATTAGTTTGCCAGGGTGCCGTAACAAATTATCACAAACTGGGTGGCTTAGAACAACAAACATTTATTGTTTTACGGTTCTGGAATCCAGAAGTCCAAGATCAGGGTGTTGGAAGGGATGGTTCCTTCTGAGGACTGTGTGATAAGACCTGACCCAGGCCCCTCTACTTGGTCTGTAGATGGCCATCTTCTCCATGTGTTTCTTCACATCATTTTCCCTTTTGGTGTGTCTCTGTGTCCAAATTCCCCTCTTTAAAAGGACACCAGTCCTACTGGATTAAGGCCCACTCTAATGACCTTATTTTAACTGGACTGATTAACCTCTGTAAGGACCCTATTCCAAATACGGTCACATTCTGAGGTATTAAGTGTTAGGACTTCAACATATGAATTTTCAGGGAAACAATCTAGTCCAGGCTTCAAATTTGCTTCTTGTATAACCTTTAAAGGAATTTGGAAAAACCATCTACTCCTTGCACGTTTTAATATTGACATTTAACAATGTAAATCAAAGATTTAAACGGTTCCAAAGGATAAAACTTCTGACATTTTGTAATTATTCATGCTTTAAAATAAAATGGTTCTATCACTTTTTAAAATGTATCCAAAGAAATCTAGATACCATAACAATGTAATTCAGTCTCATAATCCATTATAAACATGCATGCATAATCTCCTGTGAAAATGTTATATCTTTTCTTTTTCTCCTTTTCATTCCAATTCTCCTGCAGAATTTTGTCATATTGCAATATGTTTTTGTGCCAGAAAGTCTCTTTTTTGACCACCCTATCATACTTCTCTTTGATAAAATGATGGATAGAAATTGAATTTTTTAAATATCTATTTCCTGGGACCATCAGGCAGTAAGTGTTAAACACTTTCTTCTGGATTGAGTTATTGTAATCATTGTTACCCAACTGATCAAGATGCCAAAACCATAAAACTAAAATTAATTTGTAGTTTATTAAACAGAAAAAGTAAAGTTTCATAGGAAGCAAATGGCATTCGTTTAGAGCAGTTTCCTCCAATTCTATACATTCCATTTAAGTTAAATACCAAATACTACCTAGTTATTTACTGACAAAATATTTCAGTGCTCTCTGCTAAAAATTCTATTAAGTTATTTAAGTTTATGAAAGTGTTGAAAACCACCTAACATGCAGACAAGCTATTGCCCAATTAAAAGAGTGATTTAGATTCTTGAATTCTGAGAGGTACACCAAAAAGAGTTTACCAAATAACTCTTAAATATAGCTGTTGATTTTTCATTTAAAGGCCCCCTCTGTAGAATGGATTGGTGTCTTAGTTTGGGCTCCCACACAAAAGCAGATCCTAAGATGAAGTCTTAGATTCAAGAAGTTTACCTGAGAGGTGATTCCAGAAAGTACAACTGAGGCAATGAGGAGAGTGAACCAGAGAGGAAGCAAAACAAAATGAAAGTGAGTTAGTGAGTGGGTTACTGCTGTAGGCAACAGAGCCCAGTCCCACTTTCTGAGTATCCTGCAGAATGCCCCTCAGAACTGTCCCAACAAGGAACAGAGAAGTGGGGAATTCATCCATGGACTCCCATCTTTCATTACTTTCCCTGACCCTTCCAATCTCCCTGTACAAGGCTGAGGACTAGAGAGAAGGTGAGTCCTCCTTACACCAAGAAGCAGAAAGACTTGGGTGTTTCAGACTCTAGAAGGTGGCCAGGCACGGTGGCTCATGCCTATAATCCCAGGACTTTGGGGGGCCAAGGTGGGCGAATCACCTGAAATTGGGAGTTTGAGACCAGCCTGACCAACATAGAGAAACCCCGTCTCTACTAAAAATACAAAATTAGCCGGTCATGGTGGCACATGCTTGTAATCCCAGCTACTTGAGAGGCTAAGGCAGGAGAATCACTTGAACCTGGGAGGGGCAGGTTGCGGTGAGCCGAGATCACATCACTGCACTCCAGCCTGGGCAACAGAATGAGCCTCTGTCTCAACAAAAAAAGACTCCAGAAGGTATGGTGAACTGACAGGTGGTTGCTGGGATAGGCAACAAAACAGCCATAGTGTCTATAACAGCTGGAAATATAGAAAATTACTAATTTTATTACTGACAAAGATATTTACCTTATCAAATTCTGTAAAGTATATTTTCATCTAACCCTTGAAACTGCAGATTTATTTCAACTTATAAAATACATCCTCCCTATGTTAACAAAGCCTATACCTTTTGCTGGATCTATCAGCAAAATAAGACTTCTTTTCTGACAGAAATAGTCAATTTCATTCTTAATTCCAATAACTATGTTATAATAAGATTTTAAAATGCTATCAAGTAATTCTCAAAATTAATTTGCATTTAATATGGAGTAATTATTAAATATTGCTGGTCAGGCATGATGGCTAAGGCCTGTAATCCCAGAACTTTGGGAGGCTGAGGCAGGAGAATTGCTTGAGTTCAGGAGTTTGAGACCAGCCAGCACAACACGGCGAAACCTCATCTCTATAAAAAATACAAAAAATTAGCCCAGTGTGGTGGTATGTGTCTGTAGTCCCAGCTACTTGGAGGGCTGAGGTAGGAGGATCACTTTAAATATAATTTAAATATAATACATAACACCATTCATTTTTAGACCTCAGGATAACGATTTCCCTAGTATTTAAAAAAGGCAAAAACTACTTAATGCTAAAACTCATCAGACTGGAAGAAAGCATGTAATTTTATTTATTTTTTTGTTCACAGGAATAGAAAGCATTAAGAATTGTATAGATAAAATTAGATGAGGAAAAACTTCAATTAGAATACTTGTTTAGAGGTGTGATTTTATAATGTGTATTTCAACTGCCTTATCAAAGCGCACACACAAAATCTGACAGAAATTATGAAAGTGTTTTATTTGCAGATTTTATCTACTTTACTCTGGAAAATTTGATAATTCCAGAAATCAGTTTAGATGTGTTTAAAAGAATCAGAGTCTGCCAGGCCTGGTGGCTCACGCTTGTAATCTGTTCACTTTGAGAGGCAGAGACAGGCAGATCATGAGGTCAGGAGTTCGAAACCAGCCTGGCCAACATGGTGAAACCCTGTCTGTACTAAAAATACACAAATTAGCTGAGTGTGGTGGTGGGTGCCTGTAATCCCAGCTGCTTGGGAGGCTGAAGCTGGTGAATCATTTGAACCCTGGAGGCGGAAGTTGCAGTGAGCTGAGATTGCGCCGTTGTGCTCCAGCCTGGTGACAGGGCAAGACTTCGTCACACACAAAACAAACAAACAAACAAACAAACAAAAACAGCAAAAAAACCCAAAGCCATTAACATACTCTTTTGGCTAGTCCAAGGTGTTTATCTTTCCAGCTGACAATACATTTTAAGTGTAAACATGGAGAAAAGTGAAACAGAATTGCCTACACTTAAACACAGGAAAAACAGCCATAAATCACTCAAAACATTTCACCCCTGATTTGTTCTCTTGGACTCTGTCGCTGCCGCTACTAATCGTGTTACAATTTCTGACAGTAGACTGTCATCACCTCCACCTCTCTCTACCATGTAACTGAATATCTCATTTTATCGCAAAGCTTCCCTCTTAACAGAGATGTGTGTAATACAGGAAAGACTCGAAGCCCAAAGGGTTTATGGACCCTAAGTAATCATTAAAGGAAGCAGCTCCTTTCCCCGTTACCTAAAGGTTTTTTGAACTCAGGAGCAATGCACTAAAGTGAGATACGGCTGGGTGTGGAAAGGGCTTTTCTGAACATAGGCAGGCTCTGAGGTCAGTCAGCGAAATTCTTTATGCTCAGGAACCCCTTGGATAGTGCAGGTGTGGGACTCGCAGACCCTTGGAGACACATATGTTCAGTTTTACTAAATATTGTGTATTGCTCATTGCTCTCCAAAGTGGTTGTGCGCACTACACCTCCGCCACCCATGAGAGTCTCCATCATGCTAGATCCTTGCCAACTTTTGATGTCATCAGACTGAAATTTCTGCCGATTTAGTAGTTGAGAAATATTATCTCATAGGTTTTACTTTATATTTTCCAAATTATTAATGAGATTTTAGCTCATACGTTTGCAAGCTATTTAAGTTTCTACTGCGTTTAATTGCTTCTTATATCTTTTCCTCATTTGGGTGTTTTTTTAGAAATTAAATTCTTTTTAATATAATCTATATGCTAACCCTTTGTTTTATATGTTGTAAAGACTGTCTCCCAGTATATCACTGTTATGTAACTTAAATCATGGAGTTGTGATCATCGGGATTATTATTATTTTAATACTACTACTCATAGCACTGTTATTAAAATAGATTGAATGTTTACAATGTGCCAGCCCTGTTTTAAGTATCTTACATGTGTTTTCTTATTTAATTCTTACAACAGCTCTAGGAAGCAAGTACTTACATCCCCATTTTATACCGACTAAGGGATAGAAAGTAAATTGATCGAGATTGTTCACCTGGTAAATGGCAGAGACAAGATTTGAGCCTAGACACTAACTTCAGAGCACTCATCCTTAATCGTCATACTATCTCATAAAACTTCATCTTAATACCTTATAAGGACTACCATAATTTTCAAATAACTTTACTTTGGTTTTGTGTAAATGGTATTGCATTTTATACTTAAAAGCTATATTCCACATCACGTTGATAATTAAGTTCCCACACGGGTCATATATTATGCTATACAGGTGGATTTAAAAAAGGACACAGTTTCTGCCTTCAAAAAGCTTACAATGTAGAGAGGAAGACAAACAATTGCAATACTGTGTGATGAACATTTGTAACAGGATTCAGCAAATGACGCTATGAGAGCATCTAGAAAGCTTCCCTAACATACAATCATATGTGATGGTATAGATAACTACATCATACGAATGACTTAACTGAATCTTCAGCCAATAAAACTGCCACATCTTTGTTACATATGCCAATCTTCTCTCCTCTTACTCATTAGTTTGGACCTAAGTGCCCTAATTAATCTCCTTCTTAGGAGATCATTGCTTGTTGAGATCTGTATGAATTCCGATTTGCCCATGAAAAGTTTTAGCTAGCCTTTCACTGCCATGCCATTTATAACTATAAACTTGGTCAGCATATCAATGGCATCATTCAAGTCACTGGCATTCTCCAAATTGATAAGACTTCTAGGATAGATTTCGCAGACAACTCCAGGCAACAACCAGGCCACTTATCAGCATTCTCAAGGTTGTTCAATCAGCTTCCTATCTGCTTCCAGAACAGAGGAGGTTGTGGGGATGGGAGGAGGAGTGAGCAGAGGAGGAGAATGGACAGAATAAGGTCACGATAAGCAACTCAGGCAGCAGAAGCGGTGGTGGGGGAAGGCAGCTGTAGTGGTAGCTGTTGCATCTTTGCCTTTTATTTTCTTTTTCATTCTTTTTTCCCCCATAAAACCTGCATAATCTCTTCCAGAGATGACTCTTTTAAGTTCTTAGGTGAGCTGAAAATGATATCACCTAAACTGCTGACACCTTCATTTAT